>NC_057797.1:95256825-95607879 GCF_018294505.1 Triticum aestivum | reverse complement strand
CAGCGCCGCCGCACTGCCCGCGCCACCCCGGAGCCACCACCGCCCGGTTCCATGCCCCGCCGTCGCCGGATCCCCTCGCCGCCGATGCCGCAAGCCGCCGGAGTCGCCGCCGACCTCGACAGACTTCGCCGAGGTAGTCGCCGCCGCTGCCGGTTTTCTTCGGAAAACCGATCGCTTTTTTCGAAACCCTAGATTTAGATCGGTTTTATTTTTTTCCCGGTTTATTTATTTAGCGAACGCCCGTTGGTATGTTCGTTCATTCGTTCAACCACAGACAGCGAATGTTCGTTCGTTAGCCTGTTCGTCAGTTTTCTTTTTCCAGGGTTTTTCTGCGATTTCTGCCCTAATCTTCGTTCTAGTATAACTTTTCGCTCGTTTATCGGAATCTTGCGATTCAAATGCCTAGATCTTCGTATCGAAGCCCTCTTTCTGTTTAACCAACTTGACCAAGATTTTGTTACTATAAATTTGACTTTACTCCAGATTAGTAAACGAATCTTGTTTCTTTCGCAATTTGAGTTTCGCTGCTTTGATTGATTTGATTCTTTTTGCGAACCAGAGTTCTTAAGTTGAACTTTCTGGTTATATCTCTTATTTGAGTTTTACCCGTGATTCTAGTTGAGTGCTTATTGTAAGCTTGTTGTTTGCGATAGAGTACCTAGAGTGCGAAGCGTGTTACTACGAGTCTCTAGGTTTCACGGATCATCAGCAAGGCAAGTAACACTTTGATCATACCTCTTTACTACCCAGTTTTATTGCATTAGATCAATCCTCAAACACTTGCATGGTTAGGATCTGATTAAATTGTGGGTTTCGGAAGTAGATGAGGTAGTACCTATTCACATGTTTATTTTCAAACCTTGGCAGTTACTTCTACGTTGCTTATATTGCTATGCTATGCTCGTAGACGTGGATTGGGTTTGATTGTATTCATGACAGATGTGAGTTATAGTTTAATGGTTCAACTTAAGGTGGCAACTTAAATACACATCTGGGTGGATTGTTTGTGGGCACCTGGAGAACCCAGTGTTGTCCTAGGATATCCCGGAGGACCCGTGTGATCATCCTACGACCCGCCACCTAGGCT
Source organism: Triticum aestivum (assembly GCF_018294505.1). NCBI lineage: Eukaryota > Viridiplantae > Streptophyta > Magnoliopsida > Poales > Poaceae > Triticum > Triticum aestivum. The sequence goes on along the minus strand of NC_057797.1, from coordinate 95,606,792 downwards.
CAAAGGGATCATAAGATTATTCATGCTAGAAACTTCCATGTGCAGACACAAGCTATTATGGGCTCTAGCATAGTTGAGTAAGTTGCGTGAAGCTCTTGAAGAGGTAGACAAGCAGATGTAGTGGGTAGTAGGTGGTACTATCTACCCAGAGTAGAGAGTTAATGCTTCAGAAAGACTGTGTCTCGAATCTCCGACCATGGATGTATTCGAGTCTTGTGGGGAAATGTGCGCAAACCTTTGCAGAGTGTATAAACTAATCATGGTTAGCCGTGTCCTCGGTTATGGACATCTTGAGTATCTGGTTCCTGGATTATCATGTTGATCTCATCACTCTTAATATAATTTGATTGGGTTTAATGATGATGTTTAATTGGGATTGAGTTAGAGGAACCTTCTCAATGTTTAACAACCATCATGATAGTTAAATAAATTTATTCCTTTGTTGTAGGGAAAAATTGGCTTTTCGCAAAAACATATTAACCATACAGCCATCTACCAGCCAAATATTGATGTAGTGATAGCATTTATCTTGTTCATTATTCTCTTGTGTTACCTTGCCAGCATATTCCATGAGCTGGCCCGTTTTGGGCTGCAACGTTCATGTTGCAGACTTTTCACACGACGAGTAAGGAGCCATAGGTCGTTGTCTTTCACTCAGTGATGTCGTTGGAGTTGATGGACTCACTTTATCTTCCAAGCCTTCTGTTGTTACCGATTTTAGATGGCGTTAAGCCATATTTATTGTTTTAAGTTCTCTTTTGAAACATTCTATGTAATAAGTGTGTGATTGCTACTCTGTTATAAATCCTCAAGTATTGTGCGGGTTAGCATTACCGATCCAGGGATGACACTGATGCACAGAGATCAGACTGTTTGAGGTCTGGTCGCTACATAGGTTGAGCTCAGTCGCTCCTGCCGAGAGGGGGTAAGGGTTTGAGAGTTGTAGATGGTGTGCACCGAATAGAGGGAGAAGCATGACTGAGTGGAGAGGGAAGGAGATCACTACATGATGGAGAGAGATGTGAATAGGTGGATGAGGCAAGCTAGGCTAGTAAAAAGGAGACGGTGGGGCATCGACCGGGAGCACAGGAAACCATGTTTGGAAGAAGAAGTAGTAGGGACGCACCGTTGCAGAAATTTATGAAGAAGGGGAGGCGTCAATGAGCTCCAAGTCGGCAACAGTGCGCACATTTTCGGCGGCAACGACCAGTGGATGCTTCACCAGTGGCGGCGCAGTATAGTATGTGGAGAGAGAGAGAAAGAGATAATAATAATAATAATCGGTGGCGATTTGTTTTGAGGTAATCAGTGGAGATTTATTGTTTAAAGATTTAAGGAGATGAAAGAAATCTTTGGAAATTAGTTGATCCATAAGATGAAAGGTCAGAAGATAAAGCCTTAGAAATAATAAAAAAATTTAAAGTGGAAAGTTGAACAAGTTAATATGGTAAAGTGGAAGGCTGCATGAGTCAAGGCTGTAAATGAAAGCATGCGGTGAGTGGAGAAGTACTAAAGAGACTTGACTGCTGATGTGGACAGCTTGCATGTCAAGAGAAATAGGAAAAGTGGTGATGAATTATTTTGGTATTATACATAACTGAACTACTTTCGTCGTTTTCATGTATATACTGTGGTTGCGATTATGTACCAAGATGAATGCATGACTAGAAGATGTGACTGTGAGCTGGTGCACATGTTGTTTACTCGACTGAATCAGAGCACCACAATTGTCGTGGGAAGCTTCATCTTTGCTGTGATGTGCTGATAACCCACAAGTATAGGGGATCAATTATAGCCTTTTTGATAAGTAAGAGTGTTGAACCCAACGAGGAGCTAAAGGTAAGATTTGTATTCCCTTCAAGTTCTATCGACCACTAATACAACTCTACGCGCACTTAATGTTCTCTTTACCTAGAACAAGTATGAAACTAGAAGTACTTTATAGGTGTAAAGGGATAGGTTTGCAAGATAATAAAGAACACGTAAATAAAATTTAGGGGCTGTTTAGATAAGGAAACAATTAAGTTAGTTTTAGTAGAGAGCTTTTTATCACAAGAAAGTTATTTGTCCCTAGGCAATCGATAACTAGATTGGTAATCATTATTGTAATTTTATATGAGGGGGGAGAATATACTTTCTCTACTTGGATCATATGCACTTATGATTGGAACTCTAGCAAGAATCCACAACTACCAAAGATCATTAAGGTAAAACCCAACCATGGCATTAAGTATCAAGTCCTCTTTACTCCCATACGCAACAACCCACTTACTCGGGTTTGTGCTTCTGTCACTCACGCCACCCACCATAAGAGAATCATGAACATATTACAACACCCTACAGCAGGGATCCCTCACGCTTGTGCGACACAGAGAGCACCATAGGACAACACCAATAATAAAACATACAACTCAAACCAATAATAATCATCAATGAACCCATAGGAAAAACCGGATCTACTCAAACATCATAGGATAGCCATATATCATTGGATAATAATATATAGCGTTGAGCACCATGTTTAAGTAGAGATTACATCGAGGAGAAGAGGTGTTACAACACTGTATAGAGGGGGAGAAAGTTGGTGATGGCGGCGGCGAAGTTGTTGGTGTAGATCGTCGTCACGATGATGGCCCCGGAGGCCTTCCGACGGCACTGGGCGAGAGCCCCCCTTCTTATTCTTCTTCTTCATTGGCCTCCCCCTAGATGGGAGGAGGGTTTCCCCTCTGGTCCATGGCCTCCATGGCGGTGGAGGGGCGGGAGCCCCTCCGAGATCGGATCTCTCTCTCTGTGTGTGTGTGTGTGTGTGTGTTTTCTTCTGTTTCTACGTTCTGTTTTCTGCCCTTTCACCGTTTCTTCAATTCCTAGAGATCTGTAACTCCGATTGGGTTGAAATTTTCAGGGGGTTTTATTCTAGACATTATCTTTATTTCCGAGAAAGAAGGGCACCAACCGCCTTACAGGGGCCCCAAAAGCATGCCAGATGCGCCCTGGGTAAGTGGCGCGCCTCTTGAGCTTGTGGGCCCCTTGGGCATCGCCTCGTGTTGATTCCTCTTCCCAAAAATCACATATATTGCAAAATAATTCTCCATAAATTTTTATCGCGTTTGGACTTCGTTTGATATGGGTATGCTGTGAAACAAAAAACATGCAACAAACAGGAACTGGCACTGGGCACTAGATCAATATGTTAGTCCAATAAATTATATAAATTGTTGCCAAAAGTATGTGGAAGTTGTGGAATATTGGCATGAAATATTCAAAAATTATAGATACGACGGAGATGTCTCAACATCCCCAAGCTTAATTCCTGCTCGTCCTCGAGTAGGTAAATGATAAAAAAGATAATTTTTGATGTGGAATGATACCTAGCATACTCTTGATCATATAATCTTGTCATGGCATGAATATTAAGATAAGAGTGATTCAAAGCAATAGTCTATAATTTGATATAAAGACATCAATACTCAGGCATCCCAACAAACAATCACGTCTGTCAAAATATCAATGCTAAAGAACGTTATTCCTACAAAATCAAATAGTCTTGTCATGATCCATCTTCTTAACACAAAGTATTTATCATGCACAACCCCGATGACAAGCCAAACAATTGGTTCATACATTTTGACGCAGTTCATCCTTTTCAACTTCACTCAATACATGAGCGTGAGCCATGGATACAACACTGTGGGTGGAATAGAATGCGGTGGTAGGGATCAATAGGAGAAGGAAGAAAGTTTCACATCAATTAGGCGAATCAACGGACTATGGAGATGCCCATCAATCAATATCAACACGAGGAGTAGGGATTGGCATGCAAGGGATACACTAGAGCTATAAGTGTACAAAAGCTCACAAATGAAACTAAGTGGGTATGTGATGTCTACTACACATCCTTCTTCTTGTAGACGTTGTTGGGCCTCCAAGTGCAGAGGTTTGTAGGACAGTAGCAAATTTCCCTCAAGTGGATGACCTAAGGTTTATCAATCCGTAGGAGGCGTAGGATGAAGATGGTCTCTCTCAAGCAACCCTGCAATCAAATAACAAAGAGTCTCTTGTGTCCCCAACACACCCAATACAATGCTAAATTGTATATGTGCATTAGTTCGGCGGAGAGATGGTGATACAAGTGCAATATGGATGGCAGATATATGTTTTTGTAATCTAAAAATATAAAACAGCAAGGTAACTAATGACAAAAGTGAGCACAAACGGTCTTGCAATGCGTTGAAACAAGGCCTAGGGTTCATACTTTCACGTAGTGCAAGTTCTCTCAACAATAATAACATAATTGGATAACAAAACTATCCCTCAACATGCAACAAAGAGTCACTCCAAAGCCACTAATAGCGGAGAACAAACGAAGAGATTATGGTAGGGTACTAAACCACCTCAAAGTTACTCTTTCCAATCAATCTGTTGGGCTATTCCTATAAGTGTCACAAACAGGCCTAGAGTTCGTACTAGAATAACACCTTAAGACACAAATCAACCAAAACCCTAATGTGACCTAGATACTCCAATGTCACCTCAAGTATCCATGGGTATGATTATACGATATGCATCACACAATCTCAAATTCATCTATTCAACCAACACAAAAGTACTTCAAAGAGTGCCCCAAAGTTTCTACCAGAGAGTCAAGACGAAAACGTGTGCCAAACCCTATGCATAGATTCCCAAGGTCACGTAACCCGCAAGTTGATCACCAAAACATACATCAAGTGGATCAATAGAATACCCCATTGTCACCATGGGTATCCCACGCAAGACATACATCAAGTGTTCTCAAATCCTTAAAGACTCAATCTGATAAGATAACTTCAAAGGGAAAATCTTTTTCATCACAAGAGAGTAGATGGGGAGAAACATCATAGGATCCAAATATAATAGCAAAGCTCGCGATACATCAAGATCGTACCACCTCAAGAACTCGAGAGATAGAGAGAGATCAAACACATAGCTACTGGTACATACCCTCAGCCCCGAGGGTGAACTACTCCCTCCTCGTCATGGAGAGTGCCGGGATGATGAAGATGGCCACCAAAGAGGGATTGCCCCCTCCGGCAGTGTGCCGGAACGGGTCTAGATTGGTTTTCGGTGGCTAAGGAGGCTTCTGGCGGCGGAAGTCCCGATCTATTGTGCTCCTCGAAGATTTTAGGGTATATGGGTATATATATATATATATATGGGAGGAAGGAGAACATCGGTGGACCTCCGGGCTGCCCACGAGGCAGGGGGCGCGCCCAGGGGGGTGGGCGCGCCCCCCCACCCTCGTGGGCAGCCTGGGACTCTCCTGGTCCAACTCCGATACTCCGTGGGCTTCTTCTGGTCCAAAAATAAGTTCTGTGAAGTTTCAGGTCAATTGGACTCCGATTGATTTTCCTTTTTTGTGATACTCTAAAACAAGGAAAAAACAGAAACTGGCACTAGGCTATGGGTTAATAGGTTAGTCCCTAAAATTATATAAAATAGCATATAAATGCATATAAAACATCCAAGGTTGATAATTAATAGCATGGAACAATCAAAAATTATAGATACGTTGGAGACGTATCAGCATCCCCAAGCTTAATTCCTGCTCGTCCTCGAGTATGTAAATGATAAAAAAACGGAATTTTTGATGTGGAATGCTACCTAACATATTTATCCATGTAGTTATCTTTATTGTGGCAAGAATATTTAGATCCATAAGATTCAATACAAAAGTTTAATATTGACAAAAAAATAATAATACTTCAAGCATACTAACTAAGCAATCATGTCTTCTCAAAATAACATGGCCAAAGAAAGTTCATCCCTACAAAATCATATAGTTTGGTCATGCTCCATTTTCGTCACACAAGAATGCTCTCATCATGCACAACCCTGATGGCAAGCCAAGCAATTGTTTCATACTTTAGTAATCACAAACTTTTTTCAACTTTCACGCAATACATGAGCGTGAGCCATGGATATAGCACTATGGGTGGAATAACATATATTGAGGGGGTTATGTGGAGAAGACAAAAAGGAGAAAGTCTCACATTAACGCGGCTAATCAATGGGCTAGGGAGATGCCCATCAATTGATGTCAATGCAAGTAGTAGGGATTGCCATGCAACGGATGCACTAGAGCTATAAATGTATGGACGCTCAACAAAAGAAACTAAGTGGGTGTGCATCCAACTTGCTTGCTCACGAAGTCCTAGGGCACTTGAGGAGGACCGTTGTTGGAATATACAAGCCAAGTTCTATAATGAAAATTTCCCACTAGTATATGAAAGTGATAAAACAAGAGACTCTCTATCATGAAGATCATGGTGCTACTTTGAAGCACAAGTGTGGGAAAAAGGATAGTAGCATTGTCCCTTTTCTTTTATTATTTATTTATTTATTTTTATTTGGCCTCTCCTTTTTTTGGCCTTTCTTTTTTTTATTTGGCCTTTCTCTTTTTTGGCCTTTCTTTTTTTCTTTTTTTGGGACAATGCGCTATTAATGATGGTCATCACACTTCTATTTATTTAAAACTCAATGATTACAACTCGATACTAGAACAAAGTATGACTCTATATGAATGCCTCCGGCGGTGTACCGGGATTGCGATGAATGAAGAGCGACATGTATGAAAAATTATGAATGGTGGCTTTGCCACAAATACGATGTCAACTACATGATCATGCAAGGCACTATGACAATGATGAAGTGTGTCATAATAAACGGAACGGTGGAAAGTTGCATGGCAATATATCTAGGAATGGCTATGGAAATGCCATAATAGGTAGGTATAGTGGCTGTTTTGAGGATGATATAAGGAGGTTTATATGTGACAGAGCGTATCATATCACGGGTTTGGATGCACCAGCGAAGTTTGCACCAACTCTCAATGTGATAAAGGGCAATGCACGGTACCGAACAGGCTAGCAATGATGGAAGGGTAAGAGTGTGTATAATCCATGGACTCAACATTAGTCATAAAGAACTCACATACATATTGCAAAAACCTGCAAGTCATCAAAACCAAGTATTACGAGCATGCTCCTAGTGGGATAGATTGGTAGGAAAAGACCATCGCTCGTCCCCGACCGCCACTCATAAGGAAGACAATCAAATAACACCTCATGTTTCAAATTTGTTACACAACTTTTACCATACGTGCATGCTACGGGACTTGCAAACTTCAACACAAGTATTCCTCAAATTCACAACTACTCAACTAGCACAACTTTGATATCACTATCTCCATATCTCAAAACAATCATCAAATATCAAACTTCTCTTAGTATTCAATGCACTTATATGAAAGTTTTTATTATATCCCTCTTGGATGCCCATCATATTAGGACTAGTTTCATAACCAAAGCAAATTACCATGCTCTTCTAAAGACTCTCAAAATAATATAAGTGAAGCACGAGAGTTCATCTAATTCTTCAAAATAAAACCACCACAGTGCTCTAAAAAGATATAAGTGAAGCACTAGAGCAAACGACAAACTACTCCGAAAGATATAAGTGAAGATCAATGAGTAGTCGAATAATCATGCAACTATATGAAGACTCTCTAACATTTAAGAATTTCAGACCTTGGTATTTTATTCAAACAACAAGCAAAACAAAACCAAATAAAATGACGCTCCAAGCAAAACACATATCATGTGGCGAATAAAAATATAGCACCAAGTAAAGTTACCGATGAACGAAGACGAAAGAGGGGATGCCTTCCGGGGCATCCCCAAGCTTAGGCTTTTTGTTGTCCTAGAATATTACCTTGGGGTGACTTCGGAATCCCCAAGCTTAGGATCTTGCCACTCCTTCTTCCATAATCCATCGAATCTTTACCCAAAACTTGAAAACTTCACAACACAAAACTTAACAGAAAACTTGTAAGCTCCGTTAGCAAAAGAAAACAAAACACCACTTCAAGGTACTGTAATGAACTCATTCTAAATTCATATTGGTGTAATATATAGTGTATTCCAACTTATCTATGGTTCACACCCTCCGATACTACTCATAGATTCATCAAAATAAGCAAACAACACATTGAAAACAGAATCTGTCAAAAACAGAACAGTCTGTAGTAATCTGGATCAAACGTATACTTCTGGAACTCATAAAATTCTCAAAGAAATTTCTGGACGTGAGGAATTTATCTATTAATCATCTTAAAAATAATTAACAAAATATCACTCTCCTATAAAAAATGGCAGCAATTTTCTTGAGCGCTAAAGTTTCTGTTTTTTACAGCAAGATCAACGAGACTTTCCCCAAGTCTTCCCAACGGTTCTACTTGGCACAAACACTAACTAAAAGTTAAAAACTCAATCATAACATAGGCTAGATGAATTATTTATTACTAAACAGGAACAAAAAGCAAGGAACAAAAATAAAATTGGGTTGCCTCCCAACAAGCGCTATCATTTAACGCCCCTAACTAGGCATGATGATTTCAATGATGCTCACATAAAAGATAAGAATTGAAACATAAAGAGAGCATCATGAAGAATATGACTAGCACATTTAAGTCTAACCCACTTCCTATGCATAGGGATTTTCTAAGCAAACAACTTATGGGAACAATAATCAACTTGCATAGGAAGGTAAAACAAGCATAACTTCAAAATTTTAAGCACATAGAGAGGAAACTTGATATTATTGCAATTCCTACAAGCATATATTCCTCCCTCATAATAATTTTCAGTAGCATCATGACTGAATTAAACAATATAACTATCACATAAAGCATTCTTTTCATGATCTAGAAGCATAGAATTTTTATTACTCTCCACATAAGCAAATTTCTTCTCATGAATAGTAGTGGGAGCTAACTCACCAAAATAACTATCATGTGAAGCATAATCCAATTGAAAGTTAAAATCATGATGACAAGTTTTATGGATATCATTATTCTTTATAGCATACAAGTCATCACAATAATCATCATAGATAGCAAATTTTTTCTCATAATCAATTGGAACCTCTTCCGAAATAGTGGATTCATCACAAAATAAAGGCATGACCTCTCCAAATCCACTTTCATCAATATAATCATCATAAATAGGTGGCATGCTCTAATCATAATAAATTTGCTCATCAAAGCTTGTGGGACAAAAAATATCATCTTCATCAAACATAGCTTCCCCAAGCTTGTGGCTTTGCATATCATTAGCATCATGGATATTCAAGGAATTCATACTAACACCATTGCAATAATGCTCACCATTCAAATATTTAGTGCCAACCATTTTAATGCATTCTTCTTCTAACACTTTGGCACAATTTTCCTTTCCATCATACTCACGAAAGATATTAAAAAGATGAAGCATATGAGGCGAACTCAATTCCATATTTTTTTGGTAGTTTTCTTTGATAAACTAGACTAGTGCTAAAACAAGAAACAAAAAAGATTCGATTGCAAGATCTAAAGATATACCTTCAAGCACTAACCTCCCAGGCAACGGCGCCAAAAAAGAGCTTGATGTCTACTACACAACCTTCTTCTTGTAGACGTTGTTGGGCCTCCAAGTGCAGAGGTTTGTAGGACAGTAGCAAACTTCCCTCAAGTGGATGACCTAAGGTTTATCAATCCGTAGGAGGCTTAGGATGAAGATGGTCTCTCTCAAGCAACCCTGCAACCAAATAACAAAGAGTCTCTTGTGTCCCCAACACACCCAATACAATGGTAAATTGTATAGGTGCACTAGTTCCGCGAAGAGATGGTGATACAAGTGCAATATGGATGGTAGATATATGTTTTTGTAATATGAAAATATAAAAACAGCAAGGTAACTAATGATAAAAGTGAGCACAAACGGTATTGCAATGCGTTGAAACAAGGCATGGGGTTCATACTTCCACTTAGTGCAAGTTCTCTCAACAATAATAACATAATTGGATCACATAACTATCCCTCAACATGCAACAAAGAGTCACTCCAAAGTCACTAATAGCGGAGAACAAACGAAGAGATTATGGTAGGTTACAAAACCACCTCAAAGTTACCGAGGGAGTCCTGGATTAGGGGGTCTCCAGACAGCCGGACTATTGGACTATGAAGATACAAGATTGAAGACTTCGCCCCGTCTCCGGATGGGACTTTACTTGGCGTGGAAGGCAAGCTAGGCAATACGGATATGTATATCTCCTCCTTTGTAACCGACCTTGTGTAACCCTAGCCCCTCCGGTGTCTATATAAACCGGAGGGTTTTAGTCCATAGGGCAACATACAATCATACCATAGGCTAGCTTTTAGGGTTTAACCTCTCCGATCTCGGGGTAGATCAACTCTTGTACCAATCATATTACCAAGAATAATCAAGCAGGATGTAGGGTTTTTCCTCCATCAAGAGGGCCCGAACCTGGGTAAAACATTGTGTCCCCAGCCTCCTGTTACCATCCGCCTTAGACGTGGCCCTACCCGAGATCCGCCGGCTTTGACACCGACATTGGTGCTTTCATTGAGATTTCCTCTGTGTCGTTGCTGTTAGGCTTAATGGCTCCTTCGATCATCGATAGCGATGCAGTCCAGGGTGAGACTTTTCTCCCCGGACAGATCTTTGTATTCGGCGGCTTCGCACTGCTGGCCAACTCGCTTGGCCATCTAGAGAAGATCGAGAGTTACACCCCTGGCCATCATGTCAGGTTTGGAAGCTCAAAATACACGGCCGATATCCGCGGAGACTTGATCTTCGACGGATTCGAGCCCCTGCCTAGTGTGTCACACGACCACGATGAGCATGATTTAGCTCTGCCATCGGACAGTGTCCAGGAGATCGCGCCGGCAACCGCTCTGACCCTCAATTCGGAGCCAACTGCCCCTTCCATGGGCGGGTGGATAGACCCCGCCACGGAGGCCGCACTCTCATTGGCGATCGAGCCGAGTATCGACCTTACCCTTCATCAGAGCCGTGACGCCGAACTACCGGATTCCTCCCCGGCCACGGACTCCCAACCACATGTGCTCGTGCTTATCGAATCCGATTGGGCGCCGATCATGGAGTTTACCTCCGCGGATATCTTTCAGCACTCGCCTTTCGGCGACATACTGAACTCATTAAGGCCTCTCTCCTTGTTAGGAGAATCCTGGCCGAACTATGTCTGGCAGGATTGGGATGCGGATGACGAAGAAATTCGCCGCCCACCCACCACCCACTTAGTATCCACTGTCGACGACTTAACCGACATGCTCGACTTCGACTCCAAAGACATCGACGACATGGACGACGATGCGGGAGGCGAAGAGGAACCACTGCCCACCGGGCACTGGACAGCCACCTCATCATATGATATATACATGGTGGACACACCCAAAGAAGGCAATGGCGATGAGACAGGAGAGGATGACCCCTCCAAGAAGCAACCCAAGCGTCGGCGTTAACGGCGCCGCTCTAAGTCTCGCCAAAGAAAAAGCGATGACCCCGGCACAGGAGATAATAGCACTCCGGACAGTGCCGAAGACGACAACAATCCCCTCCAACAAGATCTAGGGCAGGAGGATGGAGAAGCCAGCCCTCCAGAGAGAGTGGCAGATGGAGAGGCAGAGGATGATAATTACATGCCTCCCTCCGAAGACGAGGCAAGCCTCGACGATGACGAATTCGTCGTGCCTGAGGATCCCGTCGAACAAGAGTGCTTCAAGCGCCGGCTTATAGACACGGCAAATAGCCTTAAGAAAAAGCAACAGCAGCTTCAAGTTGATCAAGATTTGCTAGCTGACGGATGGACTGAAGTCCTTGCTAGGGATGGCAATGGGTCAGGTTTGGGGCAGGTGGAGCTGGTCCAAATCCAACCCATGACCCATCTTCCTACCCTCTGCCCATCCATCAAATTCTCCATGGGCAAAACTTGTGCCCATGTCCAAACCCACTGGATACCCACATACCCATGGAGCTCCATGGGCATAGAAAAGTCAGCATGAAGCCTTCCAAAAGAGCAAATTAACTCATCATCATTCACTCACAAATGACAACATAAGCTACATGCATAAGTAGGCAACAAGTAATACGATGAGTCCTTAAGTGTGACATACCAGAGGTTGATTCTCCAGCATATAGCTCATGGAACAAGTTGCATATTTCCTGCCACTTCCCATTGATTCGCTCTTTCTACTATCACTGGCATATGGCCCCACATGTCATATGGGTATCCATTGGATATCCATGGAGCACAAACTATAACCATGCCCAACCCGCCTGTTCGTGGGTATCCATATCCATGGACCCATGGGCGAAAATGTGCTCCATACCCTTGCCCAACCGGGTCGGGTATCCATGGATATCCATATCCGTGGATAAAATTTCCATCCCTAGTCCTTGCGGCCGAGGAATATAAACTCAAATGCGCCTCCAAGAGTTACCCAAAGCGTAGGTTGCTACCCCGACTAGAGGAGGAAGCACTCAAACCTACATCTCCAACATATGATGCGGCTGACCGGCCACCTCGTGGCCGCGATAGAGAGGCATTTCAGCCAAAAGCTCAGCTCGCACCCCGCTGCCACTCAAATAAAAATGACAAAGCACGGGGAAACATGCTTGACCTGCGAGACGTATTGGAGGACAAAGACAAACATGCAAGATCTATCTACGGATCACGAGGGTGCGCCACTACGCAAGACGATAACCGTCACGCCGGATACAGTAAAAGTAAATCCGGCTGGGCCGAACACAGCGGGCAAGACTCATTTGAGTTGCGTCGCGATATAGCCCAGTACAGAGGCGCCGCACACCCCCTATGCTTCACAGAAGAAGTAATGGATCACCAAATCCCAGAGGGTTTCAAACCCGTAAATATCGAATCATACGACGGCACAACAGATCCTGCGGTATGGATCGACGATTTCCTCCTGCGTCCACATGGCCCGTGGTGATGATCTACACGCCATCAAATACCTCCCACTCGAGCTCAAAGTACCAGCTCGGCATTGGCTCAACAACCTGCTAGCAGAATCCATTGGCTGTTGGGAAGATCTGGAAGCCGCATTCCTCGACAACTTCCAGGGCACTTATGTGCAACCACCAGATGCCGATGACTTGAGCCACATAATTCAGCAGCCAGAAGAATTGGCCAGGCAATTCTAGACACGGTTCCTAACAAAGAAAAAACAAATCGTCGACTGTCCGGATACAGAAGCCCTAGCAGCTTTTAAGCATAACATCCGCGATGAGTGGCTCGCCCGGCACCTTACCCAGGAAAATCCGAAATCTATGGCAGCCCTCACGACACTCATGACCCACTTTTGTGCGGGAGAAGACAGCTGGCTGGCTTGTAGCAATAACATATCAAAGAACCATGGTACTTCGGATACCAAGGACGGCAATGGCAGGTCACGTCGCAACAAACACAAGTGCCGCATTAGCAGCGACAATATCGAGGATATGGCAGTCAATGCCGGATTCAAAGGCTCTAAACCCGGTCAGCGGAAAAAGCCATTCAAAAGAAGCACTCTGGGCCCGTCCAGTCTGGACCATATACTCGACCGCTCGTGTCAAATACACGGCACCCCCAACAAGGCAGCCAACCACACCAACAGGGATTGTTGGGTGTTCAAGCAGGCCGGCAAGTTAAATGCCGAAAACAAAGATAAGGGGTCACATAGCGATGACGAGGAGGACAGAAGAGGTTCCCCCCACAAGTGCGGACGGTGAACATGATATACGCAACCCACATCCCCAAGAGGGAGCAGAAGCGTGCGCTAAGGGACATATATGCGTTGGAGCCAGTCGCCCCAAAGTTCAACCCATGGTCCTCGTGTCCGATCACCTTCGATCGCAGGGACCACCCCACTAGTATCCGTCATGGCGGATTCTCCGCACTGGTCCTAGACCCAATCATTGACGGATTTCACCTCACTTGAGTCCTTATGGATGGCGGCATCAGCCTGAACCTGCTTTACCAGGACATAGTGCGCAAAATGGGTATAGACTCCTCAAGGATCAAACCCACAAAAACGACCTTCAAAGGCGTCATACCAGGTGTAGAGGCCCATTGCACAGGCTCAGTCACACTGGAAGTGGTCTTCGGATCCCCGGATAACTTCCAAAGCAAAGAGTTAATCTTCGATATAGTCCCGTTCCGCAGTGGCTATCATGCACTGCTTGGGCGAACTGCATTTGCGAGATTCAATGCGGTACCACATTATGCATACCTCAAGCTCAAGATGCCAGGACCTCGGGGGGTCATCACAGTTAATGGAAACACAGAGCGCTCTCTCCGCACGGAGGAGCACATTGCGGCCCTCGCAGCAGAAGCGCAAAGCAGCCTCTTAAGGCAATCCACTAGTTCGGCGATTAAGGACCCGGACACCATCAAGCGCGCCCGGAGTAATCGGCAACAAGACCGCCTGGCACGTTCCGAGCTCGCATAGCAATGCTGCGCCCACCCCAGTCACAGCCAAACGGCGAAATCTGTGCCACGCATACATAATTACGCATTAAAAATACCATGGGCATAGGTAGGAAGGGGCACGACTACGGCTGTCGGTGTACAAAAAGAGGGGTACACTTTTTTGTACCCCTATAACTATGCACGGACAGTCTGAGCCACGAGCACCACCACACCAAGCAAGGCAAGGGAGGTGAGCCAGGGAAAGATTGAAGCTCAAGGGAACTAGGACGACGCCAAGGCCAAGACCACGAAGAGCAAAAGGGACGAAGCGGACTCCCCCGGCAAAATCCTTGCCGGGAGACAGCTTTGGCAACCCCGGGAAGACCCTTGTCGCGGCGACTCGCCCCATGCCTACAGAGCAAATTACCCTTGAATCCACTGCCCCCAAGGGGCAAGGATTCGGGAGACATCCCTGTGGTGGCATGCAGATCTTTGTGAAGACATTCAAGATCAGATACGCACTAAGAAGACGACGGCCTTTGGCGAGATACTAGCCAGGGAAGACCACGAGACCCCCGGCAAGCGCCTTGCCGGGGATGACAGCAGGCGCCTCGGCAAGACCCTTGCCAGGGCCCCGGCAAGGCCCTTGCCAAGGACATCCGCAGGGCCACCATCAGGCCCACGCCGACTAAACCTCCACCACCGTACGCATGCAGCTGCCGACCCAACCATCTGGGCAGGCACCTGCGTGGCGGCATGAAGATCTTCGTGAAGACCCACCATTGCGCCACCTTAGTTGCCTGCCTACCTACATGGCATCACAGGCATAGCTGGCCAGGGCGCGTGTCGACACAAGAAGGAGCGGCGACGGACAAGACAGGTTTCTCCCCCGTCCCCGATAAAGCAAGGACACCTAAGCAAGACGCATTAAATGCGCCTTGTCATGTAATGCGAGGGATAACCTCGCATCACTGTACCCTTTCCACCTCCTGTGTGCCACTGTGGCAACCCCTTTTTATATAAAAGGAGGCCCGAGGCGACCAGGAGGAGGATTCGACTTTTTGGAGCTCCTAATGCCCCAGAGTTAGCTCAAGAATAGGAATATACATCGACCGAAGCAGGAGTAGGGTTTTATGCATCCTCGCGGCCCGAACCTGGATAAACAAACTGTGTACTATCTGTTTGATCCGCTCTTCTCACGACCCCGCGCCTCGCTAACCGTAGTAGGGATTCTTGTGATCCCATAGGTGTCGTTCCCACCAACATCTTTGGCGCGCTAGGTAGGGGGCGCAGTTGTGAGAATTGGCTCTAGCAGTTATCCCAGCACTCCTTCGTCTTCGTGGCCCTTGGAGAAGAAAGGAAGCCAGAAGATCGGCACTCGAGCGACTGCAAACAGAAGCTAAGTTGCACTGAACCCTTATTTGTTCTATCCTTCTTATATGAGATTATTCCCCCCGGAGATGTCACGCCTTTTTATGAGAAACCTGCATGCCAGGGGGCTCTCCCACGATCGGCAACGCCCTTGCCCTATTTCGAGTCCGCTCAACAGCTCAAGCGGCTGCGTCGAGAATGGCAGAGTAGCCTTCCGCGATCAACAACGCTCTCGATTCTGACTCGAGTCAAGCTCGACAGTTCGAGCGGCCGCGTTTAGAACGGTAAGGTGGCTTGTCCGGTAGCACGCATACCCGGCAGGCCCATGGGGATCCGTCCCCAAAACGCTGCTAGGGGCTTCTGCACCAGCGAACCTACCCAATCGACGTAGGGCACGCATACAAAGAGAAATTGAACGGGGAAATAACGTGCATGAAAATTAAGAGTACTGCAAAAGTTATGTTACATCACATCATTACTACGGTTCTAACTAAAGATAAAATTTGTATTGGTCGGGAACCTGCAGCGGCAAATAAGAACGGGATGCCTAATCTCGGCGCTGGCCTTCCACCCTCTTGATTTCGTCGATACTGCTGATGATGGGCTTGATGTGCTCCTTGAGCACCGTGAGGTCAGTACCATCCGGCAAGCTATCCATCGCGGCTTTGAAGTCGAGGTCGGGATTCCAGTACGCCATCTTGGTGAGGACCTTGGTCATGACCCCCCGACAAAGTCGTCGGGCCTCCCCGGCCAACGTGGACGCTCTGTTGGAGTGAAGATAAGCCAAGGCTCCAAGGACGCCCTCGAAGAACTGGGTCAGCTTGGCGTTGACGGTCCCGCTGCACTCAGGGGCGTACCTCACGTTTGGCATCCCCATGGTGGCCAACTTCGAGGTGACCCTACCGGCGACGTCCTCCAGACGGCTGATCCATCTGTTCTCGCCCGCCACATATTCCTGGTGGGAGGCGGCCTCGTCCGCCCGCAGCTGCTTCTCCTCCTCCAGGCTCCTGGTCAAGGTCTCCTCCCGAGCTCTGCTCCCCGACAACATCTTCTCGAGATTCTCCAGCTTCAGCTTGAGATCTCTGATGGAGTTTTGCACTTTGGAGAGCTCCCCAGCCCTGCTGATGACCGCTCCTTGTGCCTCTACCAAGGCGCTGTTGAGCGTGCTCTTCTCGTTGGACAGCTTGAGGGCATGCTCCTTCAGCTCGTCCCGCTCTACCTCCAACTCCTTCACCTTGCCGGCATGGGCCAGAGCTTGGGCATCGAGTGCCTCTTTGTGCCTCTGCTCCAGCTCGCGAGTCCGTCGCACGACAAGGGCCTCGAGCTCCTCATCCTTGCCGCGGAGCGTTGCGGCAAGCTTCGCCTCACGCACGGAGAGGTCCTCTTCCTGGGAATCCAATGCGGCTTGATGCTCGTTCTGGGCGGCCTCGGCCGCGGCAGCCAAGTTCGCCGCCTTTTCCTGGGCCTTCTCGATGTCAGCCATCTTCATGGTGATCTCTACATCGCGCTTGGCCAATTCCCCCTAAAAGGCCCTCTGTTCCTCGCGAGTCTGGTGAAACCAGGTCTGCGTCTCAGCAACGCGCGCCTTGAAGTCCACCTCCGCCTTGTCCACCGTTGCCATCCTGGACTTGACCTTGTCTAGGCGAGCATGGTAGAGCACTTGGAGTTTTCGGAAATTGGCCCCCATGGCACGGAAAAGCTGATCTTCTGGAGAACCATCACCGCCAACACTCGATTCATCGACCACCTCGAGCCCGGTGGCAGCAAGCACCTCGCCGTTAAAGACTTCCCCTTCGGCGGGCGCTTAGGAACTTGACGCCCCTGGAAGATGGATGAAAAGATCGTCGCCCACCTTCAGATATCTGCCGGGGCCCAAGGTTGAGGAGGAGGGAGGATGATCATCAACCACCTCTTCCTCGGCGGTGGCCTTGCCAGCTTCCCCAGCAGGCCCACCGCTGGCACCCTCGGCAGAAGCCTCGCCGGTCGCCTTGGCGGCGCCCGCAGTGGTGTCCTCGGCAGCATCCTTGGCGGCCTCACCGGCGGCGACCTCGTCAGCATCTCTGGCGGCCTCCTCGGCGGCAATCCTGTCGGCCTCCGCCGCGGCCTCCTCAGCAATATTCCCAACAACAGTATCCACGTCCTCCATATCTATTGAAGGAGGGCCTGGGTAGTAATGGGAGCAATGAAGCCAAGAAAGAGAATAAGGGAAAAACAGAGACGGAGGACAAGCGACTCACCAGTGCTAGGCTATGAAGCAGAATTCCCCTCCCCGCCAACATTTGGCGCCATGGCAGAGTCACCAGTGCCCAAGTTCCCCTCTTCCTCCATGGGTGTGGGCTCCGTGCTTGATGCCCTTGCCGGGGACGCCCCTCGCGGTGGCGTAGTCGATGGGGGTGGTGTGTTGGGGGTAGCCCTCTGTGGCTCCTCCTGCTGCCGCTCCCCTCCTGCAAACCTGACAAGGTCAACACCATAGCATCGAACGCCTACCACATGTCGAATTAGAGGAGGGTGACGAACTTACGCTCGGGGCTGTGCTGGGGGCTGCTGTCCGGGCTGCTCGACACCACCAGTGGCGTCTTTGAAGCCCCAGCCAGGGGCTGACTGCTCGCCGAGGCCTTCACCCTCTTCACCCTCTAGGCCAACGTCTCTGCATCCCTGCAAAAGCAAAAACGGATCAGGAGAGGTGACTTAATTTGGGGGAATGGAAATGGCAGTAAGGAATGGAGTACTTACTCGTCATCCATCTCCTCCTCTTCCACCACTTTCCTTTTCCTCTTCGGGCTGAGAGGCCCGAGATCAAAAGCGACCTCCGCGTCGACATCCGAGTCGACATCTGCCGGAGGAGGCGAAGAAGGCGGGGTTTGTGCGCGCCCAGATGAGGAAGGGACTGTTGTCTTCTTCTTCTCAGCGGCCTTCGTCAGCCTCTTCGCTGTCGTGGCCCTCGTGTGACGCCCGGACCCCTCCAGGGTCAATTGAGGCCGCGTAGCCCTGCCGGGCCAGACCGGCTCACCGGAGCCAGAACGCCGCAGGACTCGCCCTCTTCCCCTGGCTGGCGTCGAGCCCGCCGCCACATCCTCCTCCCCCGACGACTCGTCGGCCGCATCTTCAAAAAGCGGAGCTCCCGTGTCGGCGCTGCTAACCTCCTCGGAGGCCGCCGCCCACCGGGTGAGCTCCTCTTCCTCCGCAGCCGTTGCGGCCTTGTCCTTCACACCCCCGGCGCTGCCGGACTCCATGGCAAGCTGTGCCTCCCTCGCCCTAGTGGCGATGTAGTCCAGCTCTGCCTGGATAGTGTCCATGACAAGCCACGCTCAACGTCAGCATTGACATATACCTTGATCAGGGTGTCAAAGAATTGCTGCACATCCGCATCCTTCGGCTCCTTCCAGCTCGGGACAGGGCCGTGCGCATTACAGTCCGGCATCATAGCGATGATCTCAAAACGACGTGAATTATTGCACAACGGGACCACCCCCGCTGGCAACTTGAAAAACGGCCCCTTGAGGGCCTTGCCGACCTTTGCGGCAGCCCTCGCAGCCTTGCCGGTCCGTTCGACCTCGCCGTCGCGACCCACGTCAAGATGAAAAAGCCGTTGGCAGAAGTGGGCATGCGCCATCACCATGAAATTATGGTCCAGACGAGGGCGGAGTCGCATAATGTCAGCCGGATTCGTAAAGAGCCAGGCTGGCCTCCCCTTGTTGTGCAATGGGGCGATTCGGCGGCGAATGAAGTCCGCCCCGATCATCTCAAGGGTGAGTACATCCCGGGTCAGCCGGAGAATCCTGGTGGTGGCGACAGTGAGCCTCCCGTCGGCGGCGTCGACATCACCCCAATCGCTGCCGCGAACTGGCGGCACTCGGCGGACCTTGCAGAATTCTGACGGGTCTTCATCTTCAATCTAGCACCACCGGCCATGCCATTCCTCCCACCTCTCCTTCACGGCACCGTCCGGGTACGCCCCCTTGGATCTTGGGATCCAGGTGACGCAACCAGAGACGGCACCTCCCGGCTGGATCCGAGGGGAGAAATAATGGCGAAAGAGTGTTGTGTTGGACTGCACCCCAGCAAAGCCTTCACAAAGATGCGCAAAGAAAGCCATGCACGCCACCGCATTCGGAGTAAAATCCAAGAGGCGAAAGCCAAAGGTGTGCATAATGTCACAGAAGAAATCGGAAAAAGGGGGGCATAACCAACAAGAAAGATAATCGACGAAAAAGGGATACAAATTTGGGGCAGGATCGGCGCAGGCGGCAGGAATGACGCGCGTCGCCGGATGTCCCGAATTCTCTCCCCCCGTCTTCACTCCCCATAGAGGCCTGAAGGAGGCCCGGAGCTCACGAACATCAACCGTCGAGGGGAAGAAGAAGGCGGACTTCGTCCGGTCCCCCAATAGCACACTCTCCGGCGGCTCCACAGTCCCAGCGCCCTTGGCCACCCCCTTGCCCTTGACGGATTTGGGCGCCATGGCGGCTAAGAAAGTTAGAGGACTGAGGGACGGGGATGAAGAAGCAACGACGGCGGGCGACGGCGCAAGCTTAGGAAGGAAGGAAGAGAGGAAATGGCGGCTCTAAGATTGGAGAAGGCACGAGGAAAGAGGAGAAAGTGAGCAACGCGCCCACGGTTATTCCTTTTTTATGGGGGAAAACACGGGCCGCCTCCTTTCACATTAACTGTGATGTGACACATGCCCACGGGAACCAACCCCGCGCATGCCGCCCACATCACACGCGCCTCCCCATGCCGCGCCACGCGCGGAAGTCGTGGGAAGCACAAAGCACGAAAAATCTTACCGCGGTAAAAAACTGCCCCGCCTGCCCGCGCACTGTTTTTGGGCCTAGCCCAACAACGCGTTGCGCTTATGTGTGGCCCAGGCCCGGGGGCTCCTGTCGGTGTACAAAAATAGGGGTACACTTTTGTGTACCCCTATAACTGTGCACGGACAGTCTGAGCCACGGGCACCACCACACCAAGCAAGGCAAGGGAGGTGAGACAGGGTAAGACCGAAGCTCAAGGGAACTAGGACGACGCCAAGGCCAAGACCACGAAGAGCAAAAGGGACGAAGCGGACTCCCCGGGCAAGATCCTTGCCGGGAGACAGCTTTGGCAACCCCGGCAAGACCCTTGCCGCGGCGACTCGCCCCACGCCTACGGAGCAAATTACCCTTGAGTCCACTGCCCCCAAGGGGCAAGGATTCGGGAGACATCCCCGTGGTGGCATGCAGATCTTTGTGAAGACATTCAAGATCAGATACGCACTAAGAAGACAACGACCTTTTGCGAGATACCAGCCAGGGAAGACCACGAGACCCCCGACAAGCACCTTGCCGGGGATGACAGCAGGCGCCTCGGCAAGACCCTTGCCGGGGCCCTGGCAAGGCCCTTGCCAAGGACATCCGCAGGGCCACCATCAGGCCCACGCTGACTAAACCTCCACCACTATACGCATGCAGCTGCCGACCCAACCAGTTGGGCAGGCACCTGCGTGGCGGCATGCAGATCTTCGTGAAGACCCACCACTGCGCCACCTCAGCTTCCTGCCTACCTACATGGCATCACAGGCATCACTGGCCAGGGCGCGTGTCGACACAAGAAGGAGCGGCGACGGACGAGACTGGTTTCTCCCCCGTCCCTGATAAAGCAAGGACACCAAAGCAAGATGCATTAAATGCACCTTGTCATGTAATGCGAGGGATAACCTCGCATCACTGTACCCTTTCCACCTCTTGCGTGCCACTATGGCAACCCCTTTTTCTATAAAAGGAGGCCCGAGGCGACCAGGAGGAGGATTCGGCTTTTTGGAGCTCCTAATGCCCCAGAGCTAGCTCAAGAACAGGAATATACATCCACCAAAGCAGGAGTAAGGTTTTACGCATCCTCGCGGCCCGAACCTGGATAAACAAACTATGTACTATCTGTTTGATCCGCTCTTCTCACGACCCCGCGCCCCGCTAACCGTAGTAGGGATTCTTGTGATCCCATAGGTGTCGTTCCCACTGACAACGGCACGCCCCAAGACGTGGTTCAACCGCACTAGGGGCTTCCCGCTCTGTTATTTTTCTCTTTCAGGACTTTAATCTCTGGAAATCCTGTCCGGTAGTATGATCGCCGGACACATGATGCAGCAACCAAGGAGGCAGAAAGCTACGTCGCACCGCGAAACTCCCATGTGGATTCGATAATGAGTGAAATACTTGCTTTAATACCATTCCTTAGCTTGCCCTTGGAAGGGACATGTCAAATAGTCCTAATTTTTGCTTATCGCACTACTTGTATCATTCAGCTTTAACGCACCCTTTTGAATAAACAATGCATAGCACTAAGACTATTATTGCATTCTTCTTATATATATATATATATATATATATATATATATATGTTCATTCATGACATCCAGCACCCGTACACCCTGGTACGGCCAATACGCTAGGGGCTTAAGCATACCCCATAATACGGTGTTAGAAGTCCGAACACTTTCGACAGTGCGGCACCCCAAACTTATAGCACTATATGCATCAGCTCTGAATCTTGTCTTGGGTCAATAGTTGGGTTTGCCCGGATCCCATGTTTTGGTACCTTACGTTCCGCTATATCGGCTAAGGTAGCACTGGGAGAACTACTGCGATTGTGCCCCGGTTCTGCTGGGCTAAGCACCTCAATAGAGAAAGCTAAAACTGACTGTCATGATAAGGCGAGAGATTGGTCGCTGTTCAAGAGGTTTCGAGTCCCTAAAGACTTATGCCGCTTAGAGCGAGGAGTCGGCTTTGTCCGGCTTAAGGCGTGTATAGCGCCCCGAATTCGGCCTTCCGAATACTAGGGGCTTCGCCAAAATTTAAAATATAGAATTCTATGGCTAAGTGAGAGTGATAAAGCATTATAGTCCGATTGCCTTGTTCATTGTGCTGAGCACCTCCCTCGAAGGACCCAAAAATGGGAACAAGACTGCTCAGGTTTATCCCGAACACCCCAGCACTCGTGGCATGGGGGCAGAAGCCGACGACTAGCCATCTCTCAGATTTAATAAACAACCGAACAGAAGGTAATATTTTAAATTCAAACAAGCGTTGCATAGCGCATATGAACAAGTTTTCATAACACAGGATCACACAAGCAAGTTCATTCCAATATTACATCTTTCGCACATTCGTCCGCTACAAGACGGGCACCCTTCAGGACACCCTCATAATACATCTCGGGGTGGCGATGCTCCTTGCCCTACGGCGGCCCCTCCTTCACCAGCTTCACGGCGTCCATCTTGGCCCAGTACACCTTCGCGCGGGCGAAAGCCCGGCGTGCACCTTTGATGCAGACGGACCACTTGATGACTTCCAGTCATTGGCAAGCATCCACAAGCCGCCTCACCAGGCTGAAGTAGCTATTGGGAAGGGCGTCGCCAGGCCACATCCGGACTATAAGGCCCCTCATGGCCTGTTCGGCCGCCTTGTGCAGCTCGACCAGTTGCTTCAGCTGGTCGCTCACAGGCATCGGGTGTTCGGTCCCAGTATACTGAGACCAGAATAGCTTCTCTATCGAGCTTCCATCCTTGGCCTGGTAAAATTTTGTGGCATCCGACACGCCGCGGGGCAAATCTGTGAATGTTCCTGGAGAGCTCCGGACTCGGGTAAGTAACAAGTAATTTACTTTCACATGCTTGATTTGCATATTGAATGCCTTACCCGCCGCTATCTTCCTCATCGCCTCAATCTCCTAGAGGGCCTTTTGGGTTTCAGCCTTGGCACTCTTTGCGCTCTCAAGGGCCGCGGCAAGCTCAGACTCTCGCGTCTTCGAGTCAAGCTCCAACGCCTCGTGCTTCGTCACGAGAGCTTGGAGCTCTTGCTGCACCTCGCCCACCCGTGCCTCTTGCTTTTCCCGCTCGGTGCACTCCTGGGCCGCTTTGTTTTCGGCCTTGGACAGCGCTTGCTTCAGGGTCGCCACTTCGGTCGTGGCCCCTGGCAAATTCATAATGATCCTGTCATTTTGCAATCGCATCATTTTTGCATATATATATATATATATATATAGACAAGGTATTACTTACCTTTGTTCTCCTCGAGCTGCCTCTTGGCAATGTGAGCTCTTTCTCGGACCCCTGAGGTCCTGCTTCAGTGCGGCGACCTCCGCAGTCAGTGCGGCAGAGGCCAGCATCGAAGCCTGCACACGCATATGGACATACTTATATTAGACTCCTGCAGATATTATTTGATCCTCTATTCGGCTTTTCTTTGTGAACACCAAACAGAGCATCAGGGGCTGCTGTCTATGCGGTAATATGTTCCCTATATTTTAAATACTTACCTCAAAGCCTGTTAGAAGGCTGGCATAGGCTTCAGTCAGTCCCCTCTTGGTGGACTGAACCTTCTTGATCACCGCACTCAAAATAGTGCGGTGCTCTTCGTCGATGGAAGCGCCACGAAGCACTCCCAGCAGGTTGTCCGGTGCCTCTGGATGGACAGAGGTCACCGGCACAGGCGTCTTACCCCTTTTGAAAGGGGGCCGCCTGCCCGAGTCCAGAACCACTAGAGGTTCCGGCGCGGTGTTCGGCAGAGAACCGAACTTGGACCCCCCGGGAGCCTTGCTCCCTTTGGTCCTGGAGTTCGGAAGGTCGCCTTGAGGCACCTCCGGGACAGTCTCCCCCCGGCTCAGTGCCCCTTGAGACAATACCTCGACGTTGTCCATAGGGCAAGGGGAGGAGGCGGTCAGAAGTGGATCGCTATCCATATCCGACGAATCCAAGGAGCCGTCCGACGAGGATACGTCAATACAGGTTTGGGGAGGTCTGCATAATCATATTCGGCGTTAAGGGAAGAAGTGCGACAAAGGTATGCTATGAGTTACTCTGGTATTCGAATACTTACGACTTCGCCAGGAGCTTGGCCTTGAGCAGCCACTCGTCTTCGCCTTCGGCGGCGGTGGTGGAGTAGTCCGGAAGGAGATTCCTTCCCTTCTTGGACCCTTCGGCCTCCCCGGTTGGGCGGCCTTCCTTTTCTTGTGTCCCCCGGCTGGAGGGGGAGCATCTTCATCTTCCTCATCCTCATATTCATGAGAGGAGTGCGTCGCGGAGTTATCGAATGATGAGTCTGATACCACCTGGCGCCGGGAACTCTTGCGGGTTCCCTTGGCCTTCTTCTTGGTCTTCTCCGACACCTTATAAGCAGCCGGAGTCAGCATCTCCGTCAGGAGAGCGTCCGCAGTGTCTTTGGGCAGAGGGGCCGGACAGTCAATCTGCTCCGATGCCTCCACCCAGTCCTGTCAAAGGCATGGGAGCTCAGACCCCGCGCATGGTTAAGCTATAGGAAGTAAATATTGTACCAGATGTACAGAACTTACCGGATTCGCAGGGCGCTTCGCGCTTAGCCCGCGGTCCTTGGTGAGAGACGGAGGGACCTCGGCGCCCTTGAACAGCACCCTCCAGGCGTCTTTGTGCGTCGTGTCGAAGAGCTCGCTTAGAGTCTGGTGTCGGGCCGGGTCGAACTCACATAAGTTAAAATCCCGTTGTTGACACGGGAGGATCCGGCGAAAGAGCATGACCTAGACTATGTTGACGAGCTTAAGTTTCTTGCTTGTCATGTTCCGGATACACTTCAGGAGTCCGTCCAGCTCCACCGATGAACCCCAGGACAGTCCCTTCTCCTTCCAGGAAGTGAGTCGCGTGGGGATTCCGGATCGAAACTCGGGGGCCGCCACCCAGTTGGTATCGCGCGGCTTGGTGATGTAGAACCACCCTGATTGCCACCCCTTTATGGTATCCACGAAGGAGCCCTCGATCCATGTAATGTTGGGCATCTTGCCCACCATGGCTCCGCCGCATTCCGCTTGTTGGCCTCCCACCACCTTCAGCTTGATATTAAAGGTCTTCAGCCACAGGCCGAAGTGGGGTCGGATGCGGAGGAAGGCCTCGCACACGACGATGAATGCCAAGATGTTGAGGATGAAGTTCGGGGCCAAATCATGAAAGTCCAGCCCATAGTAGAACATGAGGCCACAGACAAATGGATGGAGGGGAAACCCCAGTCCACGGACAAATTGGTGGAGGAAGACCACCCTCTCATGAGGTTCTGGGGTAGGGATGACCTGCCCCGCGGCTGGCAGCCGGTGTGCGATATCCACGGCTAAGTATCCGGCTCCGTGTAACTTTTTGATGTGCCCCTCCGTGACGGAGGAGGCCATCCACTTGCCTCTCGCTCCGAACATGTTTGGAGAGAGTTGAGGAGGAGGATGCGGACTTGGGCACTGGAGCTCGAGTGCGCGAGAATGGATGAGCAAGGAGGAAGAAGGCGTGGGTAGAAAAAGGTGAGATCATATCCCTTTATAAGGGCGGACTAAATTATGCGCCTCCACTAGCCTGGTAAAACTCGCTTGTCCACCAAGCGCCGTAATTGATGGCGCGGTTGGGTTACCACATCCGTATTGATGAGAATCCTGTAATAAGGGGAGCACGATCTCTGCTTTGACAAGACGTGTCAAGAAACCGCCTTGCGTTATGTGTGAGGCTGGTTAAATAAAAATGGTTCAAATAATTACCGGGCCGTGGCATGATGTCATGCTGCCAAAACATGTCAACAGATTAGATTTGTGGAAATATTATTCTCTCTACGGTGGTATGTGAAACTTATTTTGCAGGGTCAGACACTATCCTTGTATTCAAATTCTTCCGTAGTGTATTCGGAGGAGGAACCCGCCTTGCAATGCTGAAGACAACACTACGCACCGGACTCATCGTCATTGAAGCCTGGTTCAGGGGCTACTGAGGGAGTCCTGGATTAGGGGGTCTCCGGACAGCCAGACTGTTGGACTATGAAGATACAAGATTGAAGACTTCGTCCCATGTCCGGATGGGACTTTACTTGGCGTGGAAGGCAAGCTAGGCAATATGGATATGTATATCTCCTCCTTTGTAACTGACCTTGTGTAACCCTAGCCCCCTCCGGTGTCTATATAAACCGGAGGGTTTTAGTCCGTAGGGCAACATACAATCATACCATAGGCTAGGTTTTAGGGTTTAGCCTCTCCGATCTCATGGTAGATCAACTCTTGTACTACTCATATTATCAAGAATAATCAAGCAGGACATAGGGTTTTACCTCCAACAAGAGGGCTCGAACCTGAGTAAAACATCGTGTCCCCAGCCTCCTGTTACCATCCGCCTTAGACGCACAGTTCAGGACCCCCTACCCGAGATCCGCCGGTTTTGACACCAACAGTTACTCTTTCCAATCAATCCGTTGGGTTGTTCCTATAAGTGTCACAAACAGCCCTAGAGTTTGTACTAGAATAACACCTTAAGACACAAATCAACCAAAACCCTAATGTCACCTAGATACTCCAATGTCACCTCAAGTATCTGTGGGTATGATTATACGATATGCATCACACAGTCTCAGATTCATCTATTCAACCAACATAAAAGTACTTCAAAGAGTGCCCCAAAGTTTCTACCGGAGAGTCAAGACGAAAATGTGTGCCAACCCCTATGCATAGATTCCCAAGGTCATGGAACCCGCAAGTTGATCACCAAAACATACATCAAGTGGATCAATAGAATACCCCATTGTCACCACAGGTATCCCACACAAGACATACATCAAGTGTTCTCAAATCCTTAAAGAGTCAATCCGATAAGATAACTTCAAAAGGAAAGCTCAATTCATCACAAGAGAGTAGAGGGGGAGAAACATAATAGGATCCAAATATAATAGCAAAGCTCGCGATACATCAAGATTGTACCACCTCAAGAACACAAGAGAGAGAGATAAAACACATATCTACTGGTACATACCCTCGGCCCCGAGGGTGAACTACTCCCTCCTCGTCATGGAGAGCGCCGGGATGATGAAGATGGCCATCGGAGAGGGATTGCCCCCTCCAGTAGGGTGCCGGAACGGGTCTAGATTGGTTTTCGGTGGCTACGGAGGCTTCTGGCGGTGGAACTCCCGATCCATTGTGCTCCCCGTAGTTTTTAGGGTATATGGGTATATATGGGACGAACAAGTACGTCGGTGGACCTCCGGGCTGTCCACGAGGCAGGGGGCGCGCTCCCCACCCTCGTGGGCAGCCCAGGACTCTCCTAGTCCAACTCTGATACTCCATGGGCTTCTTCTGGTCCAAAAATAAGTTTCGTGAAGTTTCAGGTCAATTGGACTCCGTTTGATTTTCCTTTTCTGTGATACTCTAAAACAAGGAAAAAACAGAAACTGGCACTGGGCTCTGGGTTAATAGGTTAGTCCCAAAAATCATATAAAATAGCATATAAATGCATATAAAACATCCAAGGTTGATAATATAATAGCATGGAACAATAAAAAATATAGATACGTTGGAGACGTATTAGTATGCGTCCAACTTTCTTGCTCATGAAGACCTCGGGCATTTGAGGAAGCCCATCATTGGAATATACAAGCCAAGTTCTATAATGAAAAATTCCCACTAGTATATGAAAGTGGTAACTCAAGACTCTCTATATGAAGAACATGGTGGTACTCTGAAGCACAAGTGTGGTAAAAGGATAATAACATTGCCCCTTCTCTCTTTTCTCTCATTTCATTTTTTGTTTGTTGTTTTCTCTTTTTTGGGCTCTTTTTGGCCTCTCTTTTTTTCTTTCTTTTTTTATTTTCATCCAGAGTCTCATCCCAACTTATGGGGGAATCATAGTCACCATCATCCTTTCCTCACTCGGGTAATGCTCTAATAATGATGACCATCACACTTTTATTTACTACAAGCCGATAAAACTGATACATGATGACTCTATATGAATGCCTCTCATAGTGTACCGGGATGTGCAATGATCTAGCATAGCAAATATATCAAAAAATTGACAAGCTATGAAAATATCATGCTAGCTATCTTACGATTGTGAAAGCAATATGACAATCAATACTCAAGTCATGTGCATGATGATGGTCGAAGTTGCATGGCAATATATCTCGGAATGGCTATGGAAATGCCATAATAGGTAGGTATGGTGGATGTTTTGAGGAAGATATAATGAGGCTTATGTGTGATAGAGCATATCATATCACGGGTTTGGATGCACCAACGAAGTTTGCACCAACTCTCAAGGTGAGAAAGGGCAACGCATGGTACCGAAGAGGCTAGAAAATTGCGGAAAGGTGAGAGTGCGTATAATCCATGGACTCAACATTAGTCATAAAGAACTCATATACTTACTATGAAATTTTTATTATCCCTCGAAGCAAAGTACTACTACGCATGCCCCTAGGGGGGTAGATTGGTAGGAAAAGACCATCGCTCATCCCCGACTGCCACTCATAAGGAAGACAATCAATAATAAATCATGCTCCAATTTCATAGCATAACGAGAGACCATACGTGCATGCTTCGGGAATCACAAACCTTAACACCAATATTCTTACTAAACCACAATCATTCACTAGTACCTCCCACATATTATCATCTCTATATCGCAAAACTATTACAAGGAATCAAACATATCATATTCAGTGATCTACAAGTTTTATGTAGGATTTTATGACAAACCATGTGAAAGACCAATTCCTGTTGACTCTCTAAATAGATATAAGTGAAGCATGAGAGTCTAATTAATTCTATAAAAGATTTTCCCACGCTCTAACAAATATAAGTGAAGCAAAATAGCATTCTTTAAAGGGTGGTTTTCTATGTGTACAGAAACAAGCAATCCAAACTTCAGATGATATAAGTGAAGCACATGGAGAATTCTATAAAGCCATTACTCAAAAGATATAAATGAAGTGCAAAGAGCATTCTATAAATCAAACAAGGACTATCTCATACCAGCATGGTGCATAAAATAAAAAGTGGAAAATAAACACAAAAGATGCTCCAAGAAATTACGCATATCATGTGAAGAATAAAAATATAGCTCCAAGTAAAATTACCGATGGTCATTATAAGAAACATGGTATGCCTTCCGGGGCAACTGATGTCTACTACACAACCTTCTTCTTGTAGACATTGTTGGGCCTCCAAGTGCAGAGGTTTGTAGGACAGTAGCAAATTTCTCTCAAGTGGATGACCTAAGGTTTATCAATCCATGGGACGCGTAGGATCAAGATGGTCTCTCTCAAACAACCCTACAACCAAATAGCAAAGAGTCTCTTGTGTCCCCAACACACCCAATACAACGGTAAATTGTATAGGTGTAGCGACCCGACCTCAGACGGTCAAGCCTCTGTGTATCTGTGCCATCCCTGGATCGGTATGCTGGCACACACAGTACATCAATGTATATATATCAAAGTGCAATCACCTGTATAAATAACGTAAAACTGATATATATACCTCATAAGTCTCAGGGGCAACAAACAATGGGGTGTGGAGTCCCATCAACGCCATCGGCAAGTTGAGTGTAGACTGTAACCCTGTATCGTAACTCTTACTCGTCGAAGAAATATCTGCAACATGATACGTTCCAGCCGTGTAGGTTAGTACATTGAATGTACCGGCAGGATCACAATAAGAGAAAACAAATGATAAACTATACTATATGCAATATGACTTTGTGGCTATGGAACTGAGTTTTATTTGCATAAAAGCTGGTTTTATTTTCCCTGCATCAAAGGAATTAACCGGAGTCTGTACTATGGAGTTTTCTATGATGACATGGTTCTGCCAACCGATGTCTCATAGCCCAAATCATCATAAGTTGCCCACAATTAAGTTATCAGTCCGGTGTTGAGAGTTCCGAGATAGATCCAAGTCCAGAGGCTCAAATTGTCCGTAACCAGGGACACGGCTAATCGATTAGGTTTTAACCCTCTACAGAGGTTTGTACACTTTACCCGCAAGATTCGATCCCTCTTTTTACGTTCTCATACTTCAGGTTGTTTGAGAACAAGACGACCAAAACATGGTCTTCCGAAGAGTTCCCCTGACCACTGTCCGGTGCTCATCCAATCCTACCGTAGTTCTACATCTGCTAGCACCGTCCCAGCCAGAGTCACCACTAAGGTCAACCAAGCCAGAGCCCATAATGACTTGCGGTTGCACAGGTAAGCTTCTGGGCATGAAGTATTCTTCTGTCTTTTTGAGTCTAGGTGAAGCTTTCCGTAAGATGTCATGGCGCTTCTCCATGCATCCCGGCCAACCACTGGTTTTTCCAGGGTGCCCGTCAACCGTCCTTCACCCAGTAGTGTGTATTGAATTCTTGTCTCGAGTCTCAAAATCTTGAGGAGTCCTGAAGATGCAGTCCTTGCCGGTGCCATCATGAAGTCGTCGCCATTGACGTAGAGTCCTCCTTCTTCACACCACTCTCATGCACTCATACCAAACCCCGTCGATTATAGCGTAGCATTAAAACTATGTAACATCCCGGGTTTGGTAACAGGGAGATGGGTTTCTACCTCATGCATTCTACTCAAGTACAAGATTCAATAACACTACTGGAGGGATTGTTGAAAGGGTGCTACTACATGCAAATAAACATAGGTATGGAAAACATGGTCAAAGTGAACTTGCCTGGTATTACTTGATGAAGATAATAACGCTCTCGAAATCTTTGATAAACTATTCGTCACTTCGAGAAAATCTATATAGTCAAACATTATACTCACATAAGCAATAATCCTAGCAAACAATACTAGCAATCAAAAAGTCATAAATAAAATAATAATGAAGTCAAAGGAAACCAAATAGAATTCCAAAAAAAATTCGAGAAAGCAGGGAGAAACCAACTCACACAATAACAGACAATACTCTCGTAGCAACACCAAATTACTCTAATATTTTTTTTCTACAACAAAGAAAATATAATTCTAATGAAACAACAGAAAACAATTTACTAAAGCATTAACTAGCAAAAAGAACTAGTATAATAAAAACTATTATAATTATCTAGTTAACACTAGAACAACTAGAAAACACTAAGACAATAGTAAACAATACTAAAATAATTTATGAAAACTTATTTACTCCTAATAACAGAACCAATAACAACATATATTAAAGTGGCAAAAGAAATACAGTAAAACTAATAAAACTACTTTTATCAACTATCACTATGAACTAAACAAACAAATACTAAAACAGTAGCTAAACCCTAATAAATAACATCAAAAATTTATCTACTGTAGTCTAACAGAAACATATGACAACATGTAAAAATCTGCAAAAAGAATTAACTAAAAATAATTAAAAACACTAATTTTGTGACTAAAACAACTACATAAGCAAAACAGTACTATTTTCGCAATGAACCTAATTAAATTGAACTAAAAATAAATAACTATAAGCTACGGGATAGACAAAACAATAACAAAATAGTAGCAAAAAGAATCAATCAAAAATATTTCATAAAACTCAAGATACGGCCAAAATAGTGATTTGAATAAATTTCATCAAATTCAATTTTAAACTACTCAAATTTGAAATCCAATGGTACAAACAGAAACTTCAACAAATTTTGAATCTAATGCAAAAAAGAATCAATCAATTTGGATCTGAAACATAAAAGTTATAAGCAATATAAAATCAGAATTATTCTGTTTTTAAAACAGAAATGAAAAAAAACTAAACGAGTTAACGGGCCGAACAGTGAGCGTTTTAAAACTAAACAGTGCCTAAGCGTTTAATAAACCAATGCATCCGTGGGCTAACAGAAATAAACCAATCGGCCGGTCAAAAAAACCGCAACTTAAAATAACCGATCTAAACCGAAACTAAAACTGATCTATATAGGAAAAAACCTAACTATTCGATAGATCTAATCTAGAGCGTTGAAAAAAAATCGAACGGGGGAGAAGAGAGGGGATGCTCACAGCGGCGGCGAGGTGACTCCGGCGAGATTCCGACGGCTCGGGTTCAACGCGGTCGACGCCTCCGGTGGTCCTCGGTGACCGGGAAGGCGTCCAGGAGATGTGGAAGACGATTGCGATGACGATGGTGGTCGGTGGTGAGCTCGGGGATGTCAGAGGAGGACGACGGTGAGGTTGAGGCGGCGATGGCGTTCGGGCTCCGGTGGATGACGGCACTCCGGTGGGTTTTGGGTTTGGGTGAGGGCACGGGGAGATGCGGACGAGCGAGGGGAGTCCAGAGATGGTCTCGGGAGGCGGCGAGGGGGTCGGAGTAGCACGGTGGGGCGGTAATGGCGCGGCGGGGGCGCTCGGCTCCGGCGAGCAATTGAGAAGGAGGTGGGGGTTCTCGGAAGGGGCTTTGGGACGGAATCGGTCGAGGGCGAGGACTATATATAGGGGGTAGTCTACTTGGAGAAGGGGGCGAATCGGGGAAGAGGATCCTGAGGGATCCGGGATATGGCGGAGGTGTTGCTCTGCGTGGCTTGCGGGAGGAGGAAGAAGGCCGCGGGCCCCAGCGATCAGTGGCAGTGGGAGACGAGCAAGGGATCAGCGACCCGCGTGAAGAGTTTTCGCGTGTGGGGGTGACCGTGGGCCGATTCGGCCAAATGGGCCAGCCGGTGCGCGTGAGGACGCTGGCGGTTGTTGGGATTCGGCCTATTGTTTTTTTAACAAAGAGCAAAACAGAAATAAAACTAAACATATATAGAAATATAATATAAGCATATAATATATCAAAATGTTCGGAAAAATAAATCCTAAAATGTGAACATATTTTTAGAGGCAACTAGAATACACAAAAATTCACAAAAGTCAAATAGTGTTGCTATTGAAATAAAACCCAACAAAATCATTTTTAAAATACCCAAAATGATTTCAAATTTATTTTCTCCTAATTTTTCAGTGAAGGGAATCACTTTACCCTTATTTCCATTTATTTATTTTTAGGAGAAAAATAATTTGAATAAAAGGCAATTAACTCCTAAATTGAAAGTGGGTTTCAAAATACTTCCAAATGACTTTCAATTTGATTCTTTTTAACTTCCAACTCATATTTCATATAATTTGAAGAAGTCATTTTATCTTCTCTCATGAAAATCATTGAGTTGCATAAAGTTTTGAATCTGAAATATTTTCAAATGGAATTCAAATCTTTTCAAATCCCTTTTTCATTTAATTAAATGGAAGAAGTCATATCATCTTCACTCTAGGGTTTTTGTGATGAAATGGATTTGAATTCATGAAGTTAAAAATGCAAGATGAAAGTTTGGGGAAGTCATTTCACCTCGTCTCATTCAACTTTTCAAAATTTTCAAATTCCACTCAATTTCAATCAATCAATCACCCAAACAATCAAAACTATTTATTTAATATAACATTCCAAAATTTAGAATTTTGGGATGTTACAAACCTACAACACTTAAAATGAATCTCATCCTCGAGATTCGAAGAGGCTAGTAAGAAAAGGTTAGGGGTTGGGGGTCTTCTAGCAAATATTTTGGTCGGAAGGGTCTAGTGTGCTACCACACTTAAAAGCATGGGTATGGTTCCGAAAAAACTCATGTACTCCATCCCTTTGTGTTGCTGGTGTCGGTGTTCTCATATACTCCAGAATAGCTCTTTCACGGGCGCTCTTCCGGTCGGGGCATAACCTTTTCCTCAAACACGTGCCTTTCCATCCTGGTGACGTTCTTCTGAGACTGGGTCTTCTTAGCTGACTGGTCTGTCGCCAATACTAAATAACTATCGAAATTCTCATGGTGGTCAACCATGTATGGTTTCTCCTGCAGAAAAATGGGTTTGGTTGAATCTCACCGTATATCCTACGATTGGCAACGGGTGCCTGGTACATGGATCAATCATCCTACCATTCTACGGTTTTGGCTTATCGTGTCGACACTCTTCTAGGGTTTTCAAGGCTCTCTGATTTTCCATCAACATATGATAGTTCATGATAGAAGTCTCCGGTATGGGGGCCAATCCATCTCGTACTTGAACCATTACTACATATGCAGACATCGAATCACGTATTCTAACAGTTGGGCATACTCACAAGCATTACAGAATTTCTCTTGTCAACGAACTGAGTTTGAATAAATCCATTGTTTCTGCAAGCTGAACAAGACATCTAATGTTTCTTCACAACTCTCGGGTTTTCGTATCCTCCTAAAAATGTTGGCTGATTAACTCATAGTTTTCTTCCAAAATATCTTCCTTCAGCAAGAGTGTGCTTGCTTCTCATTAACTCCTGGGCTTGTGGGTTATGGCCCACTTCAACTCTTGTACAATTTTAACTCATCTATTCGAGGATTATCATTCCATATTCCAACATTGCATCTCCTTTAAATCCAATAGTACTTCTTCCCTCATACCCTTGTGGTGACGATCATACAAAACTCCAATTTATTTGTTCCATCTCCCTTCTATGGACCATCATGAATAACACATTTCTTTCTTCATTGATCTTGTGGCTTTACGGAGTACTACCACACCAGAAAAAAGCACTAGTTTATCCAAAGATCATATTATTTTCATATCAAATCTTTTATTACATCCTTAACCATTTTTCGTAAATCCAAATTCCAAAAAGTACTTTATTACAAATGCTGCCACCCACATGGTTTGGTATGGTCAGGCATTACTCCCAACTTTATTAATTTTTCCTCCTTGAGGATTCTTCAGTCCCACTGGAATTGTGCGACATGCGCCTTGAAATCTTCAATCTTCTGTTTCATCGTGGTGGACTTGAGCTTCACCTCCATCATCTCTGCATGCACTTCTCTTAGGTATTCCTGAGTATAACGGAGTCTTGCTTCAAGTATTTCTCCGATCTGGCGTATGGCTTCCATGGCTGCTTCACGAACAGCGTCGAAGAAAGGTGCTTGTGGTACATGTGAGATGAAAAAGTACTGCCCCATCGTATTTGGGAAAACTCCTTTCATACGGTGGAGGTGTACCTCCACATACCAAAGTTTCACTCCCTTTTGCATGAAGGGGTAGCCTTTGTAGACTGCATCTCCTTCAAGGTGAATATGCTCCATCATGTCCTTCAGGATCTTCGGGTAGTCATGATCACTTGTCAGGGTCATGATCGTTTCCGGGCCCTTAAGGAAAGACTCATAAAGGGTCCTCATCTGTAGTTGTAAAACAAAAATGGTGCTTAGCATAAGATACACATCTCCTTGGTTACACATTCATCTCATCCAAACAAGACTTCAAACTCAATTTCCAACATCTAGTTTATGCATCACAACTCATTTTCTTCCATGTTCACCTAGAACATTAATTTCCAAGATAAAACATAACAACTCCTTAAAGCCTTTCAGCATATGACATATCAACTTTATTGAGTCATCAATTGTTACAATCTCTGAGTAATCTATTACATAACTCAACCCCGCATTCTCATGAAAAAGTGTTTTCCATACTACCCTTATTACTGATATCAACATCTCCACTACCCAGCTCCAGCTTTCTCATGATTTGAACAATCCCTAGAAAAATGTCCTACTTCCTTGCAACGAAAACAAATAACTTCTGGCATGTCTTGAAGCTTCTTGGTGATGGTGCCCGCTCCTTGAGTTCCTTGCTTCCTTTCGAGACAATCATTGGCATAATGCCCGACGTCCTTACATTCAAAACAGGTAATATGACACTTGTCCCTCTTTGCAGAAATTGGGTTGTTCTGAGGGTGTCTTTGTTTTCTCTTCCTGGATTTCTTCGTTCTGATCAAACGTTCTATTCCCCATGGATCAAACTCCACTGCTTCTGTCGGGAAGTATCCCAGATACTCTTTTCTTTCCTTGGTGCAATACTATGAAAAATTTCCTTCTTCTCCACATGAATAACAAGCATTGGAGTAAAATCTGTTGAGACTTTCTCCATCAGGGTCTTCAACACTTTCCTTAATCACAGGTTCTTTCATAACTTCTCGGAGGGCTTCTTTCATTCCTTCTTCTTGCTTCCGAATAGTTTGTTGCACCGTGGGGTAAATGTGACACTGAGCTGGGTAGTGGGTGGTTCCTTCACACAAGAAACAAGTCACCTGACTAGTTGGGCAATCCTCAGCTAGGTGTTTCTCCTCACAATGAGGGCATACATCCTTGTATTTCTCCTGGGTGTGTCCTATTTCTTCGCAAATCTTGCAAGAACAAGGTTTATTTCTTAGGGTATCATGGTGCTTCCGGATAAGATGAGATCTTGTCAGAGTCTTCTTGAATTCTTCCCAAGTCCTTGCTCCATTCCATCCCTGTATAGCTTGATGCATCTACCACCATGTTGCAGCACTTCCTTCAAACTACTGAAGAGCGTACGATACTTCATTCTTCCTTGAAATCAAATTGCTCCCAAAGTGATTCTCCATGTTCTGAATCCATAGCTCTGCTTCCGGCTGGGTTTTCGGTCCAGAGAATACCAGTCCAACATCATTCATCATCTACTGGGTCCATGGGTTTTAGGGTGAGATAAGAGAGGGGTGGGGAGGGATACACACAATACAAAAAATAGTTTTGAAATGGGTTTTATTTGTGGCTGTCGGAAAAACATCAAACAAATGGCAGCTCACAAATCGTCGCATCTAACGTAAGTATATAACAGGGGTTTGGTCTTCTAGAGTCAAATAAATCTTTAGAGTCTTCAGATTCTTCGAGTCTCCGGAGTCTTTAACTGTTGTAGCTTCAAATCTTCTAATGCATGGTCAAATCCTATTTACTCTGAAATGGTCATTGGTTCTCCGATATCTTGTCCTTCTTGGAGCGACTTCAGTTGATCCTCCGTGTGGTCAAAAGGGAAAAGGGGTATATTCTAACTATTTGAGGTAAGAGAGGATATTTTATAAAATCAGAAAAGATAAGAAGTAAGGGATGTTTTTTGAAAATAAAATTTTTGAGATTTCCTGTCCTAGGGCTTTTCGATTTCTAGGATCACGTCCTACAGTCAACATGTGCTCTGATACCATATATGTAGCGACCCGACCTCAGACGGTCAAGCCTCTGTGTATCTATGCCATCCCTGGATCAGTATGCTGGCACACACAGTACATCAATGTATATATATCAAAGTGCAATCACATGTATAAATAACGTAAAACTGATATATACCTCATAAGTCTCATCGAAAAAAAATCAAGTGTGGAGTCCCATCAATGCCATTGGCAAGTTGAGTGTAGACCATAACCCTGTATCGTAACTCTTACTCGTCGATGAAATATCTGCAACATGATACGTTGCAGCCGTGTAGGTCAGAACATTGAATGTACCGGCAAGATCACAATAAGAGAAAACAAATGATAAAATATACTATATGAAATATGACTTTGTGGCTCTGTAACTGAGTTTTGTTTGCATAAAAGCTGGTTTTATTTTCCCTACGTCAAAGGAATTAACCGGAGTTTGTACTACGGAGTTTTCTATCATGACATGGTTCCGCCAACCGATGTCTCATAGCCCAAATCATCATAAGTTGCCCACAATTAAGTTATCAGTCCGGTGTTGAGAGTTCCGAGATAGATCCAAGTCTAGAGGCTCAAATTATCCGTAACCAGGGACACGGCTAATTGATTAGGTTTTAACCCTCTGCACCGGGGACACGGTAGGATTGGATGAGCACCGGACAGTGGTCAGGGGAACTCTTCGGAAGACCATGTTTCGGTCGTCTTGTTCTCAAACAACCTGAAGTACGAGAACGTAAAAAGAGGGATCGAATCTTGCGGGTAAAGTGTACAAACCTCTGCAGAGGGTTAAAACCTAATCGATTAGCCGTGTCCCCGGTTACGGAAAATTTGAGCCTCTAGACTTGGATCTATCTCGAAACTCTCAACACCGGACTGATAACTTAATTGTGGGCAACTTATGATGATTTGGGCTATGAGACATCGGTTGGCGGAACCATGTCATGATAGAAAACTCCGTAGTACAAACTCCGGTTAATTCCTTTGACGTAGGGAAAATAAAACCAGCTTTTATGCAAACAAAACTCAGTTACAGAGCCACAAAGTCATATTTCATATAGTATATTTTATCATTTGTTTTCTCTTATTGTGATCTTGCCGGTACATTCAATGTACTGACCTACACGGCTGCAACGTATCATGTTGCAGATATTTCTTCGGCGAGTAAGAGTTACAATACAGGGTTATGGTCTACACTCAACTTGCCAATGGCGTTGATGGGACTCCACACCCGATTGTTTGTTTCCGCTGAGACTTATGAGGTATATATCAGTTTTATGTTATTTATACATGTGATTGCACTTTGATATATATACATTGATGTACTGTGTGTGCCAGCATACCGATCCAGGGATGGCATAGATACACAGAGGCTTGACTGTCTGAGGTCGGGTCGCTACAATAGGTGCACTAGTTAGGCAAAGAGATGGTGATACAAGTGCAATATGGATGGTACATATAGGTTTTTGTAATCTGAAAATATAAAAACAGTAAGGTAACTAATGATAAAAGTGAGCGAAAACAGTATTGCAATGCTTTGAAACAAGGCCTAGGGTTCATACTTTCACTAGTGCAAGTTCTCTCAACAAGGATAACATAATTAGATCATATAACAATCCCTCAACATGCAACAAAGAGTCACTCCAAAGTCACTAATAGCGGAGAACAAACAAAGAGATTATTGTAGGGTACAAAACCACCTCAAAGTTATTCTTTCTGATCAATCCAATGGGCTATTCCTATAAATGTCACAAACAGCTCTAGAGTTCATAGTAAAATAACACCTTAAGACACAAATCAACCAAAACCCTAATGTCACATAGATACTCCAATGTCACCTCAAGTATCCGCGGGTATGATTATATGATATGCATCACACAATCTCAGATTCATCTATTCAGCCAACACAAAGAACTTCAAAGGGTGCCCCAAAGTATATACCGGAGAGTCAAGACGAAAATGTGTGCCAACCCCTATGCATAAGTTCACAAGGTCACAGAACTCGCAAGTTGATCACCAAAACATACATCAAGTGGATCACATGAATATCCCAATGTCACCACAGATAAGCACATGCAAGACATACATCAAGTGTTCTCAAATCCTTAAAGACTCAATCCGATAAGATAACTTCAAAGGGAAAACTCAATTCATCACAAGGAGATAGAGGGGGAGAAACATCATAAGATCCAACTATAATAGCAAAGCTCACGGTTCATCAAGATCGTGCCATATCAAGAACACGAGAGAGAGAGAGAGAGAGATCAAACACATAGCTACTGGTACATACCCTCAGCCCTGAGGGTGAACTACTCCCTCCTCGTCATGGAGAGCGCCGGGATGATGAAGATGGCCACCAGTGACGATTCCCCACTCTGGTAGGGTGCCGGAACATGGCCCCGATTGCTTTTGGTGGCTAAAGAGGCTTGCGGCGGTAGAACTCCTGATCTAGGTTCTTTTCGGGGGTTTCTGGATTTATAGGAATTTTTGGCGTCGGTCTCACGTCAGGGGGGGGGTCTCCGAGTCATCCATGAGATAGGGGGCGAGCCCAGGGGTAGGGTGCGCCCTCCACCCTCGTGGATGGCCCGGGACTCTTCTGGCCCAACTCTTTTACTTCGGGGGCTTCTTTTGGTTCATAAAAAATCATCAAAAATTAGCACGTCAATTGGACTCCGGTTGGTATTCCTTTTCTGTAAAACTCAAAAACAAGTGGCACTTGGCTCTAGGTCTATAGGTTAGTCCCAAAAATCATATAAAATAGCATATAAATGCATATAAAACATCCAAGGTTGATAATATAATAGCATGGAATAATCAAAAATTATAGATACCTTGGAGACGTATCAAGCATCCCCAAGCTTAATTCCTGCTCGTCCTCGAGTAGGTAAATGATCAAAACAGAATTTTTGATGTGGAATGCTACCTAACATATTCATCAATTTAATCTTATTTATTGTGGCATGAATATTCAGATCCATAAGATTCAAAACAAAAGTTTAATATTGACATAAAAACAATAATACTTCAAGCATACTAACCAAGCAATTATGTCTCCTCAAAATAACATAGCCAAAGAAAGCTCATCCCTACAAAATCAAATAGTTTGGCCATGCTTCATTTTTGTCACACAAAATACTCCCATCATGCAAAACCCCGATTACAAGCCAAGCAATTGTTTCATACTTAGCCTTTTCAAACTCTTTCAACTTTCATGCAATATATGAGCGCGAGCCATGGACATAGCACTATGCGTGGAATAGAATATGATTATGGAGGTTGTGTGAGAACACAAAAAAGGAGAAAGTCTCACATTGACGCGGCCAATCAATGGGCTATGGAGATGCCCATCAATTGATGTCAATGCAAGGAGTAGGGATTGCCATGCAACGGATGCACTAGAGATATAAATATATGAAAGATCAACTAAAGAAACTAAGTGGGTGTGCATCCAACTTGCTTGCTCACGAAGACCTAGGGTATTTTGAGGAAGCCCGTCATTGGAATATACAAGCCAAGTTCTATAATGAAAAATTCCCACTAGTATATGAAAGTGACAAAATAAGAGACTCTCTATCATGAAGATCATGGTGCTACTTTGAAGCACAAGTGTGGAAAAGGATAGTAACATTGCCCCTTCTCTCTTTTCCTCTCTTTTTTTATTTGGGCCTTTTTCTCTCTTTTTTATGTCCTCTTTTTTTATTTGGGC
Source organism: Triticum aestivum (assembly GCF_018294505.1). Taxonomy (NCBI): domain Eukaryota; kingdom Viridiplantae; phylum Streptophyta; class Magnoliopsida; order Poales; family Poaceae; genus Triticum; species Triticum aestivum. Next base: position 95,565,685 of record NC_057797.1, on the reverse strand, counting down.
TTCTTTGGCCTCTTTTATATATTTTTTATTTTTCGTCCGGAATCTCATCCCAACTTGTGGGGGAATCATAGTCTCCATCATCCTTTCCTCACATGGGACAATGCTCTAATAATGAAAATCATCACACTTTTATTTACTTACAATTCAAGAATTACAACTCGATACTTAGAACAAAATATGACTCCATGTGAATGCCTCCGGCGGTGTACCGGGATGTGCAATGAATCAAGACTGACATGTACGCCCTCCGTTACAAAATAGATGACCCAACTTTATACTAACTTTGGTATAAAATTGGGTCATCTATTTTGGAACGGAGGGAGTATGAAAGAATTAGAACGGTGGCTTTGCCACAAATACGATGTCAACTACATGATCATGCAAAGCAATATGACAATGATGGAGTGTGTCATAATAAACGGAACGGTGGAAAGTTGCATGGCAATATATATCGGAATGGCTATGGAAATGCCATAATAGGTAGGTATGGTGGCTGTTTTGAGGAAGATATAAGGAGGCTTATGTGTGATAGAGCATATCATATCACGGGGTTTGGATGCACCGGCGAAGTTTGCACCGACTCTCAAGGTGAGAAAGGGCAACGCACGGTACCGAAGAGGCTAGCAATGATGGAAGGGTGAGAGTGTGTATAATCCATGGACTCAACATTAGTCATAAAGAACTCACATACTTATTGCAAAAATCTACAAGTCATCAAAACCAAGCACTACGTGCATGCTCCTAGGGGGATAGATAGGTAGGAAAAGACCATCGCTCGTCCCCGACCACCACTCATAAGGAAAGCAATCAAATAACACCTCATGCTTCAAATTTGCCACACAACATTTACCATACGTGCATGCTACGGGACTTGCAAACTTCAACACAAGTATTTCTCAATTCCACAATTACTCAACTAGCACAACTCTAATATTACCATCTTTATATCTCAAAACAACTATCAGGTATCAAACTTCTCATAGTATTCAATGAACTCTATATCAAAGTTTTTATTATACCCAACTTGGATGTCCATCATATTAGGACTAGTTTCATAATCAAAGCAAATTACCATGTTGTTTAAGACTCTCAAAATAATATAAGTGAAGCATGAGAGTTCAACAATTTCTTCAAAATAAAACTACCGCCATGCTCTAAAAAGATATAAGTGAAGTACTAGAGCAAACGACAAACTACTCCAAAAGATATAAGTGAAGATCAATGAGTAGTCGAATAATTATGCAACTATGTGAAGATTCTCTAACATTTAAGAATTTCAGATCTTGGTATTTTATTCAAACAGCAATCAAGACAAAATAAAATAAAATGAAGCTCCAAGCAAAACACATATCATGTGGTGAATAAAAATATAGCCTCAAGTAAAGTTACCGATGAACGAAGACGAAAGAGGGGATGCCATCCGGCGCATCCCCAAGCTTAGGCTCTTGGTTGTCCTTGAATATTACCTTGGGGTGCCTTGGGAATCCCAATCTTAGGCTCTTTCCACTCCTTATTCCATAATCCATCGAATCTTTACCCAAAACTTGAAAACTTCACAACACAAAACTCAACAGAAAACTCATAAGCTCCGTTAGTATAAGAAAATAAATCACCACTTAGGTACTGTTGTGAACTCATTCTAAATTCATATTGGTGTAATACCTACTGTATTCCAACTTCTCTATGGTTCATACCCTCTGATACTACTCATAGATTCATCAAAATAAGCAAACAACACAATGAAAACAGAATCTGTCAAAAACAGAACAGTCTGTAGTAATCTGGAGATTTTGAATACTTCTGTAACTCCAAAAATTCTGGAAAATTAGGATGACCAGGAAACTTTGTATACTGATCTAATGCAGTTGTAATTGGTATTTTATCACTCTCTGGTAAAAAATGAAAATTATTTTCGTGAGCGCATACTTTCTGTTTTTATCAGCAAGATCAAACAATAATCACCCAAGAAGATCCTAAAGGCTTTACTTGGCACAAACACTAATTCAAACATAAATAACACAATCATAACATAAGCTAGATGAATTATTTATTACTAAACAGGAACAAAAAACAAAGAACAAAAATAAAATTGGGTTGCCTCCCAACAAGCGTTATCGTTTAATGCCCCTAGCTAGGCATGATGATTTCAATGATGCTCACATAAAAGATAACAATTGAAACATAAAGAGAGCATCATGAACATATTACTAACACATTTAAGTCTAACCCACTTCCTATGCATAGGGATTTTGTGAGCAAACAACTTGTGGGAACAAGAATCAACTTGCATAGGAAGGTAAAATAAGGATAACTTCGAGATTATCAACACATAGAGAGGAAACTTGATATTATTGCAACTCCTACAAGCATATATTCCTCCCTCATAACAATTTTCAGTAGCATAATGAATGAATTCAACAATATAACCATCACATAAAGCATTATTTTCATGATGCATAAGCATAGAATTTTTATTACTCTCCACATAAGCAAATTTCTTCTCATGAATAGTAGTGGGAGCAAACTCAACAAAATAGCTATTATGGGATTGAAAATTAAAATCAAGATGACAAGTTTCATGGTTATAATTATTCTTTATAGCATACGTGTCATCACAATAATTATCTTAGATAGGTGGCATGCTTTCATCATTATAAATTTGCTCATCAAAACTTGGTGGACAAAAAATATCATCTTCATCAAACATAGCATCCCCAAGCTTGTGGCTTTGCATATCATTAGCATCATGGATATTCAAAGAATTCATACTAACAACATTGCAATCATGCTCATCATACAAAGATTTAGTGCCAAACATTCTAATGCATTCTTCTTCTAACACTTTGGCACAATTATCGGAATCCTTATTTTCACGAAAGACATTAAAAAGATGAAGCATATGAGGCAACCTTAATTCCATTTTTTGTAGTTTTCTTTTATAGACTAAACTAGTGATAAAACAAGAAACTAGAAGATTCGATTGCAAGATCTAAAGATATACCTTCAAGAGCTAACCTCCCCAGCAACGGCGCTAGAAAAGAGCTTGATGTCAACTACACAACCTTCTTCTTGTAGACGTTGTTGGGCCTCCAAGTGCAGAGGTTTGTAGGACAGTAGCAAATTTCCCTCAAGTGGATGACCTAAGGTTTATCAATCCATGGGAGGCGTAGGATGAAGATGGTCTCTCTCAAACAAACCTGCAACCAAATAGCAAAGAGTCTCTTGTGTCCCCAACACACCCAATACAATGCTAAATTGTATAGGTGCAATAGTTCGGCGAAGAGATGGTGATACAAGTGCAATATGGATGGTAGATATAGGTTTTTGTAATCTGAAAATATAAAAACAACAATGTAACTAATGATAAAAGTGAGCGAAAACGGTATTGCAATGCGTTGAAACAAGGCCTAGGGTTACTTTCACTAGTGCAAGTTCTCTCAACAAGGATAACATAATTAGATCATATAACAATCCTTCAACATGCAACAAAGAGTCACTCCAAAGTCACTAATAGAGGAAAACAAAGAGATTATTGTAGGGTACTAAAGCACCTCAAAGTTATTCTTTCCAATCAATCCATTGGGCTATTCCTATAAATGTCACAAACAGCCCTAGAGTTCGTAGTAAAATAACACCTTAAGACACAAATCAACCAAAACCCTAATCTCACCTAGATACTCCAATGTCACCTCAAGTATCCACGGGTATGATTATATGATATGCATCACACAATCTCAGATTCATCTATTCAGCCAACACAAAGAACTTCAAAGAGTGCCCCAAAGTTTCTACCGGAGAGTCAAGACAAAAACGTGTGCCAACCCCTATGCATAAGTTCACAAGGTCATAGAACTCGCAAGTTGATCACCAAAACATACATCAAGTGGATCACATGAATATCCCAATGTCACCACAGATAAGCACATGCAAGACATACATCAAGTGTTCTCAAATCCTTAAAGACTCAATCTGATAAGATAACTTCAAAGGGAAAACTCAATTCATCACAAGGAGATAGAGGGGGAGAAACATCATAAGATCCAACTATAATAGAAAATCTCGCGGTACATCAAGATCATGCCATATCAAGAACACGAGAGAGAGAGAGAGAGATCAAACACATAGCTACTGGTACATACCCTCAGCCCCGAGGGTGAACTACTCCCTCGTCGTCATGGAGAGAGCCGGGATGATGAAGATGGCCACCAGTGATGATTCCCCCCTCCGGTAGGGTGCCGGAACAGGGCCTCGATTGCTTTTGGTGGCTAAAGAGGCTTGCGGCGGCAGAACTCCTGATTTAGGTTCTTTTTGGGGGTTTCTGGATTTATAGGAATTTTTGGCATCGGTCTCACGTCAGGGGGGGTCTCCGAGTCATCCATGAGATAAGGGGTGAGCCCAGGGGGTAGGGCTCGCCCTCCACCCCCGTGGATGTCTCGGGACTCTTCTGGCCCAACTCTTTTACTTCGGGGGCTTCTTTTGGTTCATAAAAAATCATCAAAAATTGGCACATCAATTGGACTCTCTTTGGTATTACTTTCTGTAAAACTCAAAAACAAGGAAAAAACAGAAAACTGGCATTGGGCTCTAGGTTAATAGGTTAGTCCCAAAAATCATATAAAATAGCATATAAAACATCCAAGGTTGATAACATGATAGCATGGAACAATCAAAAATTATAGATACATTGGAGACGTATCAGCATCCCCAAGCTTAGTTGCTTGGGAGTCCTAGAATATTACCTTGGGGTGCCTCGGGCGTCCCCAAGCTTAGCCTCTTGCCACACCTTATTCCTTCATCCATCGTGATCTCACCCAAAAGTTGAAAACTTCAATCACACAAAACTTAACAAAACCCTCGTGAGATCCGTTAGTATAATAAAGCAAACCACCACTTTAAGTACTGTTGCAAACCCATTCATGTTTTATTTTTTGCATTAGACCTACTGTACTCTAACTTCTCCACGGCTTATATCACTTGATACAATCCATAGTTCCATCAAAACAAGCAAAACAATGCATCAAAAACAGAATCTGTCAAAAACAGGACAGTCTGTAGAAATCTGAACATTTACCATACTTCTGTAACTCAAAAAATTCTGAAAAATTAGGAAAAATAAGAAATTCCTAGCTGTACCATGTAAAAAATTTAGAAACATTTGACGTTCTGGTAAAAAATGTAAATTCACACACTACAACCAAAGTTTCTATTTTTGTACTGCACATACCAAACAAGCAATCTAAACATCCTAAAGGCAAATCTTGGCACATTATTTTTATAATACAATGGTTTTGTACAAGGGGATAATTATTTTTGTTGAAAAGTTTATGTAATCAAGGTTCACAAAGTTTCCATGGGCATGAACAAATTCAAGGCTTGTGATGTAGGGTAGAACCCTAATCGGCCGATCTTTCACGAAAGGAGCGGATCCCGCGATGAACACAAAGAACACGAGGGGGAAAAACAAGGGGAATCACGAGGGGAAACACAAGAGAAACACTAAAACCAACAAGAATGATCACACATGTGCTAGATCCTCGAAACACAAAGAGAGATACAAGATCCACGATCAACAAGGGACGATACAAAGGGTAACCGGTTCTTCTTCGTGAGGAGGTCTTGATGTCTTCTCCGTGAGGAGGTCTTGAATCCAAGGTGGATCTTCTCTGTAGAGGGGCCATGGTCTCTCTCATGGAGTAGATCCGATATGGATGAGCGAAGCTCTATCTCTCAAATGAGATATCACAACGCTGACCCTAACTAGGAGGAGGGGAAGGAGTATATATAGTCTAAGCCATGAAGGGGTAAGTGGGAAAGGGATACATGGGCCTCTAGCCCGACTCTACGTGCAGGCAGGCGCCGGATGTCAGGGCTGGGGGCCGGATGTCCGGCTATTCACGGGAGGTCGGATGTCCGGGGCACGGGCCGGATGTCTGGGCTAAAGTGGCAGTCCAGGTCCTTCTCTGGATAGGGGACGCCGGATTTCCGGGAGGGATGCTGGATGCCCGGGCATTGCTAAGGCGCCGGATGTTCGGGCACATGGGTCGGATGTCCGGTTGTTGATGCTTCGGCCGTCTGTTGGTGCAGCTCCTTGGAGGCTACACAAGCGCCGGATGTCCGGCCGCTGTAGCTTTAGCAGCTCCGTCTTCTTCCGTCGTCGCTTCCAGGCTTCCCTCGGGGATGGTGTAGTTTTTCCTTGGAGCTTGCACTCCTCCTCAACATCTGTGAAGCTCCGACAATACCTATGCAAGCACACGGGAGAAGTGTCAAGTAGTATACCATCCTCGAAGGGGTCAAGTGAGCACGTGTAAAGGAGATGATTCACCTTTATTTATGTGAAGTAGATGTCGCACGTGTCACTTGCCAAACGGACTCTTGACATGGTGATGTCCATAGGATGCTCTGCATCATCTCCCCTCCCTTGGGAAAGATCCGACCTCGGATCGAAACCAAATCACCATGGGAAAGAGATGGCTTCGCCGTCTAGAAGTGGATGTTCACCAAGTACTTGTCATCTTGAAGCTCGAAATGGGCACTCTCCAATGTCGCACCGTCTTGTGATTCCTTCAAAAGGAGTAAGGACAACAAACACTTGGAAAAACAAATGTGGTTAGCATTAGTGCAAAACCAAGCACTCAAGAGGTTATTCACCAAACAAGTGTCATCATCATGCAAAGCATATGGTGTGATAAAGGATTGTGACATGGCATATAAGCACATAAATTGAGCACAAGCAAAGATATCATGGGGACAAGCATGTAAATGTGAGGTAGTGATACAAATATGTTGGATAAGTGAATAAGCATCTACCTCAAGATCATAGCAAACATGGGCAAAGCGCTCAATGAAAGGTCTATGGTAGGCATAGGAATCATTCACAACACCAAAAGAAATGAAGTGTCTAAACACATGGGTCAAGTGCAAGACAATCCAAGCATAATGTGCATAGGGTGTAGTGAATATAGTGTGGCACTCAACATAATAGAAAGAGAAATTGTTCATCATGTGTGGGGCAATCAAGGCAAGCATGTAGCAATCAATGAGACATGGCATATGTGAAGAAATGATATTGTTGCAACCAAGCATGTGATAGGAGCAAATAATCCAAGAATTGGATGCAACACACAAGGCATATAAATATCATGATGCATGGAACGGTGAAAATGACCAAGTTGAAGCAAGATCTCTAACATGTGTGCAATCAAGTCTCATGGTGTAAGCAACACTAGTAGTATGATCCGCAATATCCATGCTCATGGTTTGGGGGTTCTTAAAAGAGAAGGATATCACCTTGAAAGCATGTCCTTGTGCGTCCTTCACAATGTTGAAGTACAAGCAAGTGCGATGTAGAATCATCATGGTAGGAGGTGGTTCGCTCTCAAGAGCTCGAATGGTCAACTCACGCGACGTGGAAGTTGACACGAGGTCCAAGTTTCCTACACATGCACAAAACAAGGCAAAGAATGTATGCGCATGGTAGATAAACACATCATCCATCATGATGGGTCTCTTCTCTTGCACATAACCATTAGAAGCACAATTGCATGAATAATATGATGCAACAACGGCAATATTCATGGCACTAGGTATATGGTACAAAGAGGTAAGACAAGCATGCTTCACAAGAGAAATGTCAAAATCTCCAAATATATGCGAGAATGCTACGGGGGCAAACTCATTATCAAGACTAAAGGCATAATTGCACTCAATACATGGAAAATCATCTAGCATGAGAGAGGCAACATATGGAGATATATGACAGCAAGCAATAACAATCATGTGATAAGCATGTAGATGGTTGTCATCAACCGCATGAAGTGAGCAAGTATGAATCATTGGTGATGCAACAAGGCAAGCAATCATAAGAATCAAGTCGTGCAAGCTAGTAGTGTGAAGATGCAACATACTAGAGGAAATCATGGCAATCATGTCATGTGAGCAAATAATAGGCATAGGTAATGCACATGACATATCGCAAGCACAAACACAAAGCAAGATCATAGTATCATTATAGGCATGGGGCACAAAGCAAACATGGCAATAACAAGCAATATCTCCACCAAGCTTGCAAATACGCATACAAGTATGATAATCAATCATCATTTGTAATGCAAAGCATGGGTCACAAATGCATGGCAAAGGCATAGGAATGAGCATATCATGCAAAGTGAACATGGCAAGATGAGCATATAATATGTAATGGACAATAACCCATATCCAAGGGAGGGCCATGTAGAAGAAATGTGCGAAGTCTTTGCGTGAAGAGAGCGGTGGGAAAGACAATCCATGGGATCCCAGGTCATCGTTGCTCTCTAGAGCTCGTTTTGTCAACTCGTGGGATTGCGAGGTTGACAAGTATTCATGGGTACCTACACAAAAGAAACACAAATGAAAGAAATTGTGTGTGTGGTAAATGTACACATCATCCATCATGATGTGTATGTGCACGTGAGAGTTAGTACAAGATAAGCATCACTCAAAGAAATTTGATGCATGATATAAGAACATATCATCCATCATGAAAGAATAGTTATTGTGTATAACACGATGGGGATGCAAATTGAGCATACAAGTATAAGGATCATGCAATGGATGGGAGTGATCAAAATCTCCTAAAATGTATGAGGAAACTATGGGGGTCTCCTCATGTGCAATATTTGAAACATCATACGGAGAAAATGGACAATACCCAAAACAATGCATATCCGAAGCTAGGTGGTCATGGCATGGCATATGAGATAAATGATGCAAAGGTAGCATGTCAATATCATCACAAGAGAAACAAATGCCAATAACCATAGGCTTGTCATCTATGCCATAAGTACAAATTGGGTTAATGTTAATGGCATATGCATAGTCACTATGAAGATATTGCAAATATGACATGTGGTTGATCTCATGCATAGCATATGACAAGTCAAGCGGATTGTCAAACATGATGTGACCTAAAGAATTGTCACAAGAAATCCTATATAACATGCCATCACAACTAAGAGACTCCACATGGCAATCATCATACTCATCATAAATGGGTAAATCATCGCATGGGGAAGTCGCACTATCATGAAGCATGGTAATAGGTTGATCAGCATCATGCAAGCAATCAATGTCAAGAATGTCCACTAGTGGGACTAGAGCATCACTGTCACCTATGTTACCTTTGCCATTCCACTATAGTGGTGTACGTGAGGTGGGTAAGACCAAATGGTGGTCAAGATCATCATCTTGATGGAACAATGTGGGGGTGCATCATATTCCACCATGGTCATCGTCCTGTCCAAAGATAGGACGTAGTCGGCGCGAATCGGCGCGTCATCATATATGGGACCTGCTACCTCTTGAGCACTGCATTAGATTTCCCCGAAGAGGAAGGGATGATGCAGCAAAGTAGCGTAAGTATTTCCCTCAGTTTTTGAGAACCAAGGTATCAATCCAGTAGGAGGCTACGCTCGAGTCCCTCGTACCTACACAAAAACAATAGCTCAACGCAACCAACGCGATTAGGGGTTGTCAATCCCTTCACGGTCACTTACGAAAGTGAGATCTGATAGAGATGATAAATAATATTTTTGGTATAGAGATGCAAAGTAAATAAAGTAAAAGCAAAGTAAAAGCAAAGCAATAATAAAGTGATGGAGATTGATATGATGAGAAAGAGACCCAGGGGCCATAGGTTTCACTAGTGGCTTCTCTCAAGAGCATAAGTATTCTACGGTGGGTGAACAAATTACTGTTGAGCAATTGACAGAATTGAGCATAGTTATGAGAATATCTAGGTATGATCATGTATATAGGCATCACATCTGAGACAAGTAGACCAAAACGATTCTGCATCTACTACTATTACTCCACTCATCGACCGCTATCCAGCATGCATCTAGAGTATTAAGTTAAAAACAGAGTAACGCCTTAAGCAAGATGACATGATGTAGAGGGATAGTTTCATGCAATATGATAAAAAAAACCATCTTGTTATCCTCGATGGCAACAATACAATACGTGCCTTGCTGCCCCTTCTGTCACTGGGAAAGGACACCGCAAGATCGAACCCAAAGCTAAGCACTTCTCCCATGGCAAGTGTCGGTGTCAAAACCGGCGGATCTCGGGTAGGGGGTCCCGAACTGTGCGTCTAGGCTGGATGGTAACAGGAGACAGGGACACTTTGTTTTACCCAGGTTCGGGCCCTCTTGATGGAGGTAATACCCTACTCCTGCTTGATTAATATTGATGATATGGGTAGTACAAGAGTAGATCTACCACGAGATCAAGGAGGCTAAACCCTAGAAGCTAGCCTATAGTATGATTGTTGTGAATGGAGTTGATTCTGTCCTACGGACTACAACCCTCCGGTTTATATAGACACCGGATAGGGTTAGGGTTACACAGAGTTGGTTACAATGGTAGGAGATCTTGAATATCGCATCGCCAAGCTTGCCTTCCACGCCAAGGAAAGTCCCATCCGGACACGGGACGAAGTCTTCAATCTTGTATCTTCATCGTCCAGGAGTCCGGCTGAAGGTATAGCCCGGCTACCCGAACACCCCCTAATCCAGGACTCCCTCAGTAGCCCCTGAACCAGGCTTCAATGACGACGAGTCCGGTGCGCAAATTGTCTTCGACATTTCAAGGCGGGTTCCTCCTCCAAGTCCTTCATAGAAGATTGTAATCACCAAGAGTAGTGTCCGGCTCTGTAAAATAAGTTTCCACATATTGCCATAGAGAGAATAATATTAACACAAATCAAATCTGCTGACGTATTCTGCAGTGCGCCATCACACTACAGCCAAGTCCTTTACTCGAATCGTTTTTTCTTTTCCACCTCAGCATGTTTTGCGAGGCGGTTTCCTTAGCACGTCTTGTCAAAGCAGAGATCGTGTACCCTTTTTACGGGATTCTCATCAATACGGACGTGGGTAACCCAACCGCGCCATTTATCACGGCGCTCGGGAGGCAAGCGAGTTTTATTAGGCAAGTGGGGACGCATAACCGCATCCGCCTATATAAGGGGATAAGGATCCACCCTATTTACCTACGCCTTCTTCCTCCCTTGCCTACCCATCTCTCGCGCACCCGAGCTCCAGCACCTGAGCCCGCACTTCCCACCTCAACCTTTTCCAACAATGTCCGGAGTGGGAGGCAAATGGATGGTCTCCTTCGTTACGGAGGGCAAAATCAAGAAGCTAAGGAAGGTCGGGTATCTGTCCAAGGACATCGCGTACCGGCTTCCCGAGGAGGGGCAGCTCATCCCCACCCCAAGGCCCCATGAGAGGGTGGTATTTCTCCTCCACTTCCTCCGCGGACTGGGTTTTGCACTCCACCCATTTGTCTGGGGGCTCATGTTCTACTATGGCCTGGATTTCCACGATCTGGCTCTGAACTTCATCCTCAACATCTCGGCGTTTATCATCGTGTGCGAGGCTTTTCTCCACGTCCGTCCCCATTTCGGCCTCTGACTCAAGACTTTCAATGTCAAGCCCAAGGTGGTGAGCGGCAGCCAGGCGGAGTGCGGAGGCGCCATGGCGGGCAGGATGGCCAACGCCCTATGGTTCAAGGCTCTTTCGTGGAGACCCTAAAGGGATGGCAATCCGGGTGGTTTTATATCACCGAGCCACGCGATCCGGAATGGACTGCGGCCCCCGAGTTCCGATCCGGACCCCCCACGCGGCTTGTGTCCTGGAAAGAGACGGGCCTGTTGTGGGGTGATGAGAAAGAGGTGGCTGGATTGCAAACATGCATCCAGTCCCTGGTGAACAAGCCAGTCCGACTAGTTAATATAATCCAGGTTATGCTCGTCCGCCGGATCCTCCCGTGCCAACAACGGGATTTCAATCTGTGGGAGCTCGACCCGACGCAGCATCAAACCCTCAGCAGGCTCTTCAACACGATGTACGAGGACGCCTGGAAGATGCTATTCAAGGGCGCCGAGGCTCCCGCATCCGCTTCCGAGGACCGCGGATACAGCTTGCAGCGTCATGCTAGCAAGGTATGCCATCTACACCTTTTACAGGATGTTTAAGCTTTTTTCATAGATTGACTCTGTGCGGGATCTAAACTCCCTTACCTTTGACAGGCTTGGCGGGCGATAGCCGAACCAATTAACTGTCCGGCTCCATTGCCCGAAGACCCAGCCCCAGCTCTACTAGTGAAGCTGCTGGCTCCGGCGCCTTATGTGGTGCCGGAAAAGAAGTCCAAGAAGAAGAAGACCACGGGGACTCGGAAGAGTACCCGTAATGTGGTGCTGTTGGACTCGTCATCCGACGAGTCCGAGATGCCCTCTTCCTGTGAAAACGAGGAGGAGGAAGAAGAAACATCTCCCCCTCCAGCGGGGGGAGGAAAGAAAAGGAAGGCCGCCCCAGTGGGGGGGCGAAGGGTCCAAGAAGAGGAAAACCCCTCCTCCGGACTAAGCCCCCGACACCGACGAGGGCGAAGAGGAGTGGCCGGACAGGGCCAGGCGTCCGGCGAAATCATAAGTGTTCAGATACCAGAGTAACTCACGATATTCCTTTTGTTGCACAGCTTTCCCTAATGTCGAATATAATCATGCAGCCCGCCCCGGGCCGAACTCAACGAGTCATCGAGCGGCTCCCTGGATTCATCGGACGTGAACTCTGTTCCGCCCGCTGTCTCCCCCCGCACTGCGGATGACGCCGAAGTGGCGTCGCAACAAGCTCCGGGGCAGGAGGAGGTGGTCCTGGAGGAGCCGCAAGGCGACCTCCCGGACCCCAGGAGTGAAGGGGACAAGACCCCCCAGGGCTCCAAGTCCGCCTTTAAGCCGGACACCGTGCCGGAATCTTCAACAATTCCGGACCGCAGCAGGCGAACTCCTTGCAAGAGGAGCAAGCCTTCTGAGCCGGCAGTCTCCGTCCAACCGGAGGCGCCGGACAATCTACTGGAGGTGCTTGAAGGCGCCTCCATCAACGAGGAGCACCATACTATTATGAGTACGGTGATCCAGAAGGTTCAGTCCGCCAAAAGCGGGCTGAGTGAAGCTTGCGCTAGCCTCCTAACAAGCTTCGAGGTAAGTAAAAATATGTAAAAATATTATGCATAGACAGTAGCCCCTGATGCTCTGTTTGGCGTTCGGAAAGAAAAGCCGAATAGAGGATCTATTAAATTTTGCAGGAGTCTAACAATAAAGAGTCAATATGCGTATGCAGGCTTCGCTGCTAGCCACCGCCGCACTGACTGCGGAGGTGGATGCCCTGAAGCAGGGGCTCGAGCGGTCCGAGCGAGAGCTTGGCCTTGCCAAGCGGCAGCTCGAGGAGAAAGAAGGTAAGAAATACCTTATAAAAAGGTGCCTAAAGAGAGGCGTGATTGCAAAAAATAAGAGGATTATACTGCTTATTGTAGGGGCCACGACTAAGGTGGCGACCCTCAAGCAGGCGCTGTCCGAGGCCGAAAAGAAAATGGACGCGGAGCGCACCGAGCGAGAGAAACTTGGGACTCAGGTCGGCGAGGTGCAGCAAGAGCTTCAGGATCTCATGAAAAAACATGAGAGTTTGGAGCTTGAGTCAAAGACCCAAGCGTCCGAGCTCACGACAGCCCTTGAGACTGCCAAGTCTGCCAAGGCCGAAGCCCAAAAGGCCCTCCGAGAGTTGGAGGATATGAAGAAGATAGCAGCGGGTAAGGCATTCTTTATGCAAAGAAGAAATATAAAAGTAAACTACTTGTTACTTACCCGAATCCGGAGTTCTCCAGGGGCATTCACAGATCTTCCCCGCAGCGTATCCGATGCCGCCGCATTCTACCGAGCTGAAGAGGGAAGCTCGATGGAGAAGGTGTTCTGGTCTCAGTATGCTGAGGCCGGACACCCTGTGCCCTTGAGCGACCAGCTGAAACAGCTGGTTGAACTCCACAAGGCGGCCGAACAGGCCATGAAGGGCTTCATAGTTCGGCTATGGCCCGGAGAGGCCCTGCCTGGGAGCTACTTCGGGCTGGTGCGGTGGCTGGTGGAGGCCTATCCAAGGCTCGAGGTCATCAAGCGCTCCGTCTGCATCGAAGGTGCCTGTAGGGCCCTTGCCCGTGTAAAGGTGCACTAGGGTAAGCTAGACGGTGAGAAGCTTGTGAAGGACGGGCCGCCGCCGGGGAAGGAGCATCACAAGCCCGAGAACTATTACAAGGATGTTCTTGCGGGTGCCTGCCTTGTGGCAGATGAATGTACCAAGGATGTAATTTTTGAATAAACTCGCTCGTTTTTATCCTGTGCACTGAAAACTTGTTCATAGGTGCTTAAGCAATGCTTGTTGAATTTAAAATATTATTTTCTGTGCGGCCGTTTATCAAAAAATTGAGAGATGGCCAGTCGTCGGCTTCTGCCCCCATGCCACTAGTGCTGGGGTGTTCGGGGATAAACCTGAGCACTCTTTTTCCCATAGTTGGGTCCTTCGAGGAGGCGCTCAGCACAACGAACCAGGCAATTGGACTATAATGCTTGTACACTCTCACTTAGCCATATAACTTTATAATTTTAAATTTCGGCGAAGCCCCTAGTTCGGAAGACCGAGTTCGGGGCGCTATCCACGCCTTGGCTGGGGTTATCCAGCTCCTCGCTCGAAGCGGCATAAGTCTTGAGGGACTCGAAAAACATCTCGAACAGCGACCGGTCTCTCGCCTCATCATGACAGTCAGTTTTAGCTTTCTCCACTGAGGTGCTTAACCCAGCTCAACCGGGGCACAATCTCAGTGGTTCTCCTAGTGCTACCTTAGCCGATATAGCGGAACATAAGGCACCAAAACATAGGAGCCGGGCAAACCCAACTATTGACCCAAATCATGATTCGGAGCCGATGCATATAGTGCTATAAGTTCGGGGTGCCGCACTTGTGAAAGTGTACGGACTTCTCACACCATATTAAAGGGTACTAAAGCCCCTGGCGTACTTGCCGTACCACAGTGTACGGGTGCAACATGTCATTAATGAACATATATATGAAAAGAGTAATGCAAAAAATAGACAAAAAGCTAAGCATTGTTTATAGAGAGGCTGTTTATCAAAGCCGAACAATACAAATAGTGCGGTAAGCAAAAGATATTGGACTATTCAGTATCTCCTGACCAGGGGTAGGCCGCGGAATTTTATTTAAAACAGGTATACCGCTCGTAACAGAGACCATCTGGGGGTTCCATAATGCGGCATGGCTTGTCTGCCTCCCTGGATCTTGCATCGTTTGTGCGGCAGTCGAATTGCCGAACAGGTCGTCTGAAGTATGGAGTCCTGAAAGTAAGAAAAGATTAAAAAAAGGAATCCGGCAGCCCCTGGTACGTTTTAAGCCGTATTTTGGGTGTGCCGTTATTGTGCCCCTTCCCCTGTGCCCATGGTATTTCAAGGGCGTAGTTATGTACGTGAGGTACTGGTTTCGCTAGGTCGCGAAAGCTGGGGTTGGGGCCGCATTGCTACGCTTGCTCAGAGTGTGCCTGGCGGTCCTGCTGTAGGTTACTCCGGGCGCGCTTGGCAGTGTCTGGCTTTTTAATGGCCGGACTGGGGAATTGCCTAAGAAGGCTACTTTGTACCTCCGCTGCGAGAGCCGCCATATGCTCCTCCGTACGGAGGGAGCGTTCGGTGTTTCCGTTGACCATGATTACTCCTCGAGGGCCTGGCATCTTGAGTTTGAGATATGCGTAGTGCGACACCGCATTGGATTTTGCGAATGCGGTTCATCCGAGCAGGGCGTGATAGCCACTGCAAAACGGGACTATATCGAAGATTAACTCTTCGCTTCGGAAATTATCCGGGGATCCGAAGACCACGTCAAGTGTTACTGAGCCTGTACAGTTGGCTTCTACACCTGGTATAACGCCTTTAAAGGTCGTTCTTGTGGGTTTGATCCTTGAGGGCTCTATGCCCATTTTCCGCACTGTATCCTGATAAAGCAGGTTCAGGCTACTGCCGCCGTCCATGAGGACTCTTGTGAGGTGAAATTCGTTGATGATTGGGTCAAGGACCAGTGCGGCAAAGCCGCCATGACGGATGCTAGTGGGATGGTCCCTTCGATCAAAAGTGATCGGGCAGGAGGACCATGGGTTGAACTTTGGGGCGACTGGCTCCATCGCGTATATGTCCCATAGCGCACGCTTCCGCTCCCGCTTGGGAATGTGGGTTGCGTATATCATGTTCACCGTCCGCACTTGTGGGGGAAAACCCTTCTGTCCATTGTTGTTCGGCGGCTTGGGCTCCTCGTCGTCGCTGTGCAGCCCCTTGTCTCTGTTTTCGGCTCTTAACTTGCCTGCCTGCTTGAACACCCAACAATCAATGTTAGTGTGATTGGCTGGCTTTTCGGGGGTGCCATGTATCTGGCACAAGCGATCGAGTATTCGGTCCAAACTGGACGGGCCCTAAGTATTCTTTTTGAATGGCTTTTTCCGCTGACCGGATTTATAGCCTTTGAATCCGGCGTTGACTGCCATGTCTTCATTGCTGTCGCTGTTAATGCAGCGTTTTTGCTTATTCCGACGTGTCCTGCCACTTTTGTCCTTGGTATCCGAATTACCAGGGTTCTTTGATAAGTTGTTACTGCGAGCTAGCCAGCTGTCTTCTCCCGCGCAAAAGCGGGTCATGAGTGTCGTGAGGGCTGCGATGGATTTCGGCTTTTCCTGTCCCAGGTGCCGGGCAAGCCACTCGTCGCGGATGTTATGCTTGAAGGCTGCTAGGGCCTTTGTGTCCGGACAGTCGACTATCTGGTTTTCTTTGTTAGGAACCGTGTCCAGAATTTTCTGGCCGATTCTTCTGGCTGCTGAATTATGTGGCTTAAGTCGTCGGCATCCGGCGATCGCACGTAAGTGCCCTGGAAGTTGTTGAGGAATGCGGCTTCCAGGTCCTCCCAAGAGCCGATTGAGTCTACTGGCAAGCTGTTAAGCCAATGCCAGGCCGGTCCTTTAAGTTCGAGCGAGAGGTATTTTATGGCGTGTAGGTCATCGCCGCGTGCCATGTGGATATGAAGGAGATAATCCTCGATCCATACCACTGGGTCTGTTGTGCCATCATATGACTCGATGTTTACAGGCTTGAAACCCTCTAGGATTTTATGATCCATTACTTCATTCGTGAAGCATAGCGGGTGTGCGGCGCCTCTGTACTGGGCTATATCACGATGCAGCTCGGAAGAGCTATGTCTGTTGTGTTCGGCCCGGCCGGATTTGTTGTATCCGGAGTGGAGATCATTGTCACATGCCGTAGGGCGCCTGCGCAATCCGTAGATCGATCTTGTTTGTCTTGCCTTATCCTCCAGTATGTCTCGCGGGTCGGGCGCATTTTCCCGTGCCTTAGTTGTGCGGCGTCGGGGCATGGCTTTGGTGGAGGGCTGAGAGGCCTCTCTGTCGCAGCCACAGGGTGGCCGATCTGCCATGTCATGCGCTGGTGATGTAGGTGCTTCCTCCTCTGATCGGGGTAGCAGCCTGCGCTTCGGGTAACTCTTGGAGGGGCGTTCGAGTTCATACTCTTCGGCCGCAAGGACTTCAGTCCATCTGTGAGCTAGCAAATCTTGGGCAGCTCTAAGTTGTTGCTGCTTTTTCTTGAGGCTGCTTGCCGTGGCTAAAAGCCTGTGTTTAAAACGCTCTTGTTCGGCGGGGTCGGATGGTATGACGAATTCGTCGTCATCGAGGCTTGCCTCGTCTTTGGAGGGAGGCATATAGTTATCATCCTCGACCTCTTGGTCTGCCACTCTCTCATGAGGGCTGGCTTCTCCATCTTCCTATGCCAAATCTTGCTGGGGTGGGTGTTCTTCGGCGCTATCCGGGGTAGTATTATCTCCCGTGCCGGAATCACCGTTTTTGCTTTGGCGGGATTTAGAGCGGCGCCGCTGACGCTGGCGCTTTGGCTATTTCTTGGGGGCGTCATCCCCCACTGTTCCATCGCCATCTCCGTCTTTTGGAGTGTCCACCATGTATATGTCATATGACGAGGTGGCCTTCCAGTGCCCAACAGGTGCTGGTTCCTGTTCGTCTCCTATATCGTCGTCCATGCCGTCGATGTCTTCGGAGCCGAAGTCAAGTATGTCGGTTAAATCGTCGACAGTGGCTACAAAGTGGGTGGTGGGTGGGTTTTGAATTTCCTCATCGTCCGTATCCCACCCTTGCTGACCGTAGTCCGGCCAGGGCTCTCCTGATAAAGAGAGAGACTTAAGAGAATTCAGGATGTCGCCAAAAGGCGAATGCTGAAAGATGTCCGCTGCGGTGAACTCCATTACCGGCACCCAATCGGATTCGATTGGCAAGGGCGCGGGAGGCTCGGAGTTCGGAGAGGAATCCGACTCCTTGGAGTCACGGGCCATGCGGAGTGCGGGGCTGCAGTTCGGCTCGATCGCCTCTGAGATCGCAGCCCCTGAGGCAGCGTCCAACCACTGATCCTCGATCAGTGTAGTAGGTTCCGAATCAATGGTCGAAACTGATGCGTGTGCGGCCTCCAAGGCGCTATTCGGCGGCAGAGCTATATCATGCCCATTGAGACAGTGCGGCACGCTTGGCTTCGGCTCGAATCCGTCGAAGATCAAGTCCCCGCGGATGTCAGCCATGTAGTTTAGGCTTCCAAACCTGACCGGATGGCCAGGGGTGTAGCTTCTGATCTGCTCAAGGTGGCCAAGCGAATTGGCCCGCAGTGCGAAGCCGCCGAAGACGAAGATCTGTCCGGGGAGAAAAGTCTCACCCTGGAATGCATCGTTGTTGAAGATCGAAGGAGCCATCGGGCCTAAAGGCGACGACACAGAGGAACTCTCAATGAAAGCACCAATGTCGGTGTCAAAACCGGCGGATCTCGAGTAGGGGGTCCTGAACTATGCGTCTAGGCCGGATGGTAACAGGAGACAGGGGACACTTTGTTTTACCCAGGTTCGGGCCCTCTTCATGGAGGTAATACCCTACTCCTGCTTGATTAATATTGATGATATGGGTAGTACAAGAGTAGATCTACCACAAGATCAAGGAGGCTAAACCCTAGAAGCTAGCCTATGGTATGATTGTTGTGTATGGAGTTGATTCTGTCCTACGGACTATAACCCTCCGGTTTATATAGACACCGGATAGGGTTAGGGTTACACAGAGTCGGTTACAACGGTAGGAGATATTGAATATCTCATCGCCAAGCTTGCCTTCCACGCCAAGGAAAGTCCCATCTGGACACAGGACGAAGTCTTCAATCTTGTATCTTCATAGTCCAGGAGTCCGGCTGAAGGTATAGTCTGGCTACCCGAACACCCCCTAATCCAGGACTCCCTCAGCAAGAACAACCAATCTAGTAAGCCAAACCAAACTGATAATTCGAAGAGACTTGCAAAGATAACCAATCATACATAAAAGAATTCAGAGAAGATTCAAATATTATTCATAGATAGACTTGATCATAAACCCACAATTCATCGGTCTCAACAAACACACCGCAAAAAGAAGATTACATCGAATAGATCTCCATGAGAGGGGGAGAACATTGTGTTGAGATCCAAAAAGGGAGAAGAAGCCATCTAGCTACTAGCTATGGACTCGTAGGTCCGAAGTAAACTACTCACACTTCGTTTGAGGGGCTTGGATGATGATGTAGAAGCCCTCCGTGATCGATGCCCCCTCCAACGGAGTTCCGGAACAGGCCCCAAGATGGGATCTCATGGATACAGAAAGTTGCGGTGGTGGAATTAGGTTTTTGGCTCCGTCCCCGATCATTTGGGGTATATGGATATATATAGGAGGAAGAAGTACGTCCGTGAAGCTTTGAGGGGCCCACGAGGAAGGGGGCGCGCCCCTACCCTCGTGACCACCTCGTGGCTTTCTTGACGGAGGGTCCAAGTCTCCTAGATCTTATCTGATGAGAAAATCACGTTTCCAAAGGTTTCATTCCGTTTGGACTCCGTTTGATATTCCTTTTCTTCAAAACCCTAAAACAGGCAAAAAAATAGCAGTTCTGAGCTGGGCCTCCGGTTAATACGTTAGTCCCAAAAATAATATAAAATTGGATAATAAAGCCCAATAATGTCTAAAACAGTAGATAATATAGCATGGAGCAATCAAAAATTATAGATACGTTGGAGACGTATCAAGCATCCCCAAGCTTAATTCCTGCTCGTCCTCGAGTAGGTAAATGATAAAAATAGAATTTTTGATGTGGAGTGCTACTTGGCATAATTTCAATGTAAATCTTCTTAATTGTGGTATGAATATTCAGATTCGAAAGATTCAAGACAAAATTTCATATTGATATAAAAATAATAATACTTCAAGCATACTAACAAAGCAATTATGTCTTCTCAAAATATCATGGCCAAAGAAAGATGTCCCTACAAAATCATATAGTTTGGCTATGCTCTGTCTTCACCACACAAAGTATTTAAATCATGCACAACCCCGATGACAAGCCAAGCAATTGTTTCATACTTTTGACATTTTCAAAACTTTTTCGATCTTCACGCAATACATGAGCGTGAGCCATGGATATAGCACTATAGGTGGAATAGAAAGGTGGTTGTGGAGAAGACAAAAAAGGGAGAAGATAGTCTCACATCAACTTGGCGTATCAACGGGCTATGGAGATGCCCATCAATAGATATCAATGTGAGTGAGTAGGGATTGTCATGCAACGGATGCACTAGAGCTATAAGTATATGAAAGCTCAAAAGAAACTAAGTGGGTGTGCATCCAACTCGCTTGCTCACGTAGACCTAGGGCATTTTGAGGAAGCCCATCATTGGAATATACAAGCCAAGTTCTATAATGAAAAATTCCCACTAGTATATGAAAGTGACATAATGAGAGACTCTCTATCATGAAGATCATGGTGCTACTTTGAAGCATGTAACGCCCCATATGTAACCTGCCATATTTGTATTCCAACTCTTGCCATTTCTGGCACTAAGTTATGATATTCCTCGTTGTTGGGTTTTGTCTCCGTGTTGCTTTTGTCTTTGTCATGCATCTCATATCATGTCATCATGTGCATCACATTTGCATACGTGTTCGTTTCATGCATCCGAGCTTTTTCCCCATTGTCTGTTTTGCATTCCGGCGCTCCTATGTCCTCCGGTGTCCCCTTTTGCCTCTTTTCGTGTGTGGATGTTAAATGTTCTTGGATTGGACCAAGACTTGCCAAGCGGCCTTGGTTTACTACCGGTAGGCCTCCTATCAAGTTTCGTGCCATTTGGACTTCGTTTGATACTCCAACGGTTAACTGAGGATCCGTGAAAGCCTCGTGTGTATTGCAGCCCAACACCTCTCCAAAGTGGCCCAAAGCCCAGCTAAACCCCCTACATCATCTCGGTCGTTCGATCACGATCGCGTGGCCTAAAACCGTGTTCAATTTGGAGCCTCCTAGCTCCTCCTATGTATAAATAGACATCTCCCCTGAAAATCCCGGATCATTTCCACCCTAAACCTAGTCTCCTTCCTCCTCCGTCGCTAGACGCGTCCGATCGGGCCAGTCACGTCCGCCCCGCTCCCCCCATCCAACCACCGCCCGCCACGTGGCGCCGCTGCACCCCACATCGTCGAGGCCCGCCGGGCCCAACCGCGGCCCCCGTGGCCCGCTCCACCCTGCCGCCTGCCTGACATCGCCCGCGCGCGCGCCGCCTTCCGCCTCGCCGCCGCTCGCCTCCACCGGTGCCGGCCGCCGGCCGCTGCTGCACGCCTCCAGTCACCAGCGCCGGCGCCCCCTCGCCGCCCCGGTCACCTCTCGAACCCGCCGCCGCCAGCTCGCCGCCGAAGCCGCCCTCCGACGCCCCGGCCGGCCTCTTCCTTGCCACTGTTCCGGCGAGAGCTCGAGCCACCTCGGAGACCGTGCCTGATCCAGATCTGAAAATATTAGGGCTGACCTAATTTCTTCTCTAAGTTTTCAGTATTTTTAGCATTTTTCATCGCATCATAACTTTGCATCTGTGGCTCCGTTTTGAGCGTCTAGCATATCAAATTGTTCGTCTCGATGTGTCCTCCATTTCATTCCATTGCACCATGTTCATTTGAGTTCATCTTGACGCCCTAAATGCTGTTGCAAGAGTGCTATGTGATGTTAGTTTCAGATTCTTATCAGAAATTGGACATTTGTCATTTTTACCATGTTTAATGTGTGCCTCCTATGAACTAGAGCCCTACATATGTTTTGAAGTATGCCATGCCATCTTTACAGGGGTGTATGCCATGTATTTTTGTGATCTTTGTGGTGACTAGTACAAGCATGCAAAGTAGCTCCTGTAATGTTGCTGATTTCAGGGACTTGGAATTCTTTTAAGTGATTGCCCTGATAATATTTTTATGCCATGTATTCTTGTTGCTACAAAGTGATCCATGCCTCTTTTGAGCATGTTCAGTAAGGGTGATTTTGAGATATTGTTATGCTCTATCCATCCATGTCTTTGCTTGCAATTACGGAGTAACCTAGCATGACTCAATCTTGCTCTACTTTTGCTATAAAATGTTCCTGGCAGATTGTTTACATGCTATTCAATTTTGCCGAGGTTGTTGTAGTTGATCCATGCATGCTATGAGAGTGTTCTTGCCATGGTTAGCTTATTCATCATGTCTACTTGCTGGGTGTATGCTTAGTTTGTCATGCAATGCCTTGTGGTGAGTGCATCGAGCTCGCAAACATGCCTACGTAAATCTGTTTTGCCATGTTCTAGTTTTCTGCAAGTCTAAATCTGTTAACGAAACTTGCTATGTTTACATGGTTGCCATTGTATTTTCTGATCCCTTTTGGCTTATGGTCAATAAGGGACTTTTGTTATATGCTTTGAGTAGCTTCATGCCATGCCTTGTTCTGCCATGATATATTCCTGTAGCATGTTGTTATGTTTCTCTAAACATTGCTTCCTCATGTTAATTCCTGACATGTTATTTTCACGAAGTCTGTAACCTGTTATCTTTTGCACTTTTGCCATACTTGTTTGAACCTGCTATTGTGTGATTTAGCCGTAGCTCAGTGTTAATCTTTTGTCAAGCATCTTGAGTGGACCACTGCCATGTGTTTTGTTGTTATGTTAGAGTGCAGTAGCTTGTTGTTCTTGATGCATTTAGATGGCCTCGTGCTGTTAATCGCAGCTTTGTGCCATTATTGTTTTTGCTTGCCATTTGCAAACCGTGCATCCGATTCCGGTGATCTTTATATCGATTTCGACCGAAATCAACTCATCTTTCCAGCGGCACTCTTGGTTTTCCAAGTTGAGGCCAGGTTCAATCTTTCCTTTCCGAAGCATGCATATGCATTGCATATCATGTCCCGCATATCATGCCATGTTTTGCATCATGTTGCTTGTGCATTGCACCATGGTTGATTGTGGTTCCCTTTGTTTGTGTTCTTGCTTTGGGTAGAGTCGGGAGACAAGTACGTGATCAAGGAACTAGTTGAGTACGCTTACGAGGATCAAGCTAACGTCAACTCGGAGAACTTTGCAGGCAAGATGACCAAACCCTCGAAATCACTTCTATCTTTGCTTCCTAGATGCTCGCTCTATTGCTATGCCTATGCTATGATACCTACCACTTGCTTTATCGTGCCTCCCATATTGCCATGTCAAACCTCTAACCCACCTTGTCCTAGCAAACCATTGTTTGGCTATGTTAACGCTTTGCTCAGCCCCTCTTATAGCGTTGCTAGTTGCAGGTGAAGATTGGAGTTTGTTCCTTATTGGAACATGTTTATTGTTGGGATATCACTATTATATCTTTCTACATTAATGCATCTATACACTTGGTAAAGGGTGGAAGGCTCGGCCTTATGCCTGGTGTTTTGTTCCACTCTTGCCACCCTAGTTTCCGTCATACCGGTGTTATGTTCCTTGATTTTGCGTCCCTTACACGGTTGGGTTATAATGGGAACCCCTTGACAGTTCGCCTTGAATAAAACTCCTCTGGCAAGGCCCAACCTTGGTTTTACCATTCGCCACCTAGCCTTTTTTCCCTTGGGTTCCGCGGACTCAAGGGTCATCTTTATTTTAAACCCTCGGGCCAGTGCTCCTCTGAGTGTTGGTCCAACTTGTCAGCCGCCGGTGGCCACCAGGGGCAACTCTGGGCTAGCCTACCGGAAGTTTGGACAATCCGGTGTGCCCTGAGAACGAGATATGTGCAGCTCCTATCGGGATTTTGTCGGCACATTCGGGTGGCTTTGCTGGTTTAGTTTTACCATCGTCGAGATGTCTTGTAACCGGGATTCCGAGTCTGATCGGGTCGTCCTGGGAGAAGGAATATCCTTCTTGACCGTGAGAGCTTGTGATGGGCTAAGTTGGGACACCCCTGCAAGGATTTGAACTTTCGAAAGCCGTGCCCATGGTTATGGGCAGATGGGATTTGTTAATGTTTGGTTGTAGAAAACCTGAAGCTTAATCTTAATTAAAATGAATCAACATCGAGTGTAGCCGTGATGGTCTCTTTTCGACGGAGTCCGGGAAGAGAACACGGTCTCGTGTTATGCTTGAACGTAGGTTGTTCTAGGATCACTTCTTGATCATAGTTTCTCGACCGTGCCTTGCCTTCTCTTCTCGCTCTCATTTATTGTATGTTAGCCACCATATATGCTCGTGCTTGCTGCAGCTCCACCTCATACCTTTTTCCCTACCTATAAGCTTAAATAGTCTTGATCGCGAGGGTGTGAGATTGCTGAGTCCCTGTGACTCACAGATTACTTCCAAAACCAGATGCAGGAACCGAGGATACCATTCCAGGAGATGCAACTGAGCTCAAGTGGGAGTTCGATGAGGACTCAGGACGATACTATGTTTCCTTTCCAGACGATCTGTAGTGGAGCCCAGTTGGGGCGATCGAGGACATTATGCATTTGGGGTTGTCTTTATTTTGGTTCTGTAGTCGGACCTTGATTGTATCTGGATGATTGTAATGATATTTATGCTATTGTGTGATGTGGCGAGTGTAAGCCAAATATGTACCTCTTTCCTTATTCAGTGCATGGGATGTGTAAAGATTACCCCTCTTGCGACATTGCCTACAATGCGGTTATGCCTCTAAGTCATGCTCTGACACGTGGGAGATATAGCCGCATCGTGGGTGTTACAAGTTGGTATCAAAGCCTTCCCCGACTTAGGAGCCCCCTGCTTGATCGAATCGTTGGTGTTGTTGAGTCTAGAAAAATGTTTTGAGTCTTTTAGGATTATATATATATCGGAGAGTAAGATTATTTTTACTCCTCAGTCCCTTCGTCGCTCCGGTGAGGCATCCTGACGTAGAGTTTTGACTCTTCTCTTCTCAAATTTCACTAAAAAAATTTAGGATCACGCGGGTATCTTGGAATCGTTCCGATGGTTTTGTGACGAGAACATTGTTCTTGGTGCCTCCTGACATTTAGGAGTTGTGGCAGTGTCCCGAGGAGTTGAGCTCCGAGGTGTTGTCATCACAATTTTATCATTGCAGTTCTGGAATACCTGAGTTTCGCTAACATCGAAAATCTCTTTTATGCAGTTGTTGGTGAGATAACCTCGACGCCACCCAGTACTGGGGCGGGAGTTTGGGAGTATTGCCATAACTCGTATAACGGATGCTTTTCGAAGGTTGAGGTAAATGATTTCCGAAGGTTTCTTGGTTATGTGTTGAAGGATGGATACAACTGGATGTAGGATTTGCTAGCTTTGGGTGAGATATTATGCTTCCCCTGTATCCCCAACACCTGATTGCATACTGGGAAAATTTCGGGAGTTTCATAGGTGGGAATTCTTGTAGCTCTAGTATTTCTTCGGCAGATATTTGGTTTGTGATTGGGTAATCCTTACCAAGTATTTGTTCATGTCCGTACCTTGTTGTTTTATTCATCTACCTCTATCTAAGTGGCTTCTCAATTTATGGAAGTGTGACCATTTAATTTGGAATGCATTCGTTCATTTTTGTTCGAATGTTAAGGCTATATGTTGCAATTTCGATCCATTTGATTCAGCTTGAATATATGTCTGTCAAGATGCTAACGGATGTCACCCCCTTCAGGATGGCTCCTCCAACGCATCATAATCCTGAACCACCGCCACCACCTCCACCTCCGGAGGCATGGCAAGTTGTGATGGCTTCTACCAATGCCAACACGCCGATGCTTATGCAACTCTTGCAAGAGCGCAACCAACGAAATCAGGGCCATGGCAAAAATCAGAATCAGTTTGCTACACTCAACCAGTTCCTCGCAAACCAGCCAAAGACCTTCAGTAACTGTGTCGAGGCAACATATGCTGATGATTGGCTCGTGGATATCTGCAAGCATTTCGAGTGCAGCAACGTCAGGCCTGAGGACTTTGTCAAGTTTTCCTCGTTCCAACTCAAAGACCAAGCTGCTGAGTGGTATCAGCAATACAAAGATTCCAGAGGAGGTTGTGTGATTACCTGGGATGAATTCCGCCAAGACTTCAAAGCTCACCACATTCCTCGAAGTGTTGTTGAGAGCAAGCATGAGGAGTTCTGCAATCTGAAGCAAGGCAGCTTGTCTGTTTACCAGTATAACATCATGTTCCAGAAGCTCGCTCGTTTCGCTAAGCAAAACGTCCCTGACGAGAAGAGCATGATTTATCAGTTCAGAGGTGGCCTCAAAGAAGATCTGCAACTAGCTCTCGTGCTTTTTGAGCCGAAGAAGTACGATGAGTTCTACAGTATGGCACTAAAGCAAGAGACTGCTCGACTCAAGTGCGATGCTTCCAAGAAGCGAGTCAGGGATGCAACTCCTTCTTCCTCAACTCAAGTGGCAGCTAAGCAGCAAAAGTATTGGTTGCCTCCTCCTCCGTTTCGTCAGCCTTATCAGCAGAAGAGCAAAGGTGGCAATGGATCTTCCCACCCAACCCAGGCTTCCAGAACAAGACTTCGTCTCATGCTCCAAGATCAAGTGCTCCGTATCACCGTCCGCTTTCAGAGGTCACATGCAACAAGTGTCAGCATAAGGGTCACTATGCAAACAAATGCTTAAACCAGAGGCATCTCCCTCCTCCTCCTCCTGTGAGATCTGCTAGCACTGCAGTGGTCAAGCATAATCCCAAGTTTGCAAAGGTCAGCATGATGAGCGCAACTCAGGCAGAGGACTCGTCAGATGTGATCATGGGTAACCTTCCTGTTAATGATATTCCTGCAAAAGTTCTTTTTGACACTGGTGCATCGCATTGTTTCATCTCGAGACCATTTGCATCTAAGCATGAGTTGGCTTTCCAAGATTTGCATAGTCCGTTAGCAGTTGCCTCACTGGGTAAATGCTTGCACGCAAGCTACGTGGTTCCGGAAGTTTCTATCATGTTGGGCGACTATAAGTTTTTGTCTTCTCCAATGGTCCTTGGTAACTCGGATATTGATCTTATTCTCGGAATGGACTGGCTTTCTAAGCACAAGGCTCAGCTTGATTGTGCTACCAGGCAGATTCAATTGACACATTCGTCTGAGGATGTAATCGTCTTTGCCGCTCGTGATGACACCATTCGACTGTTTTCTCTCAATGAGAAGGGCGAGTTGGATGCCATATCTCAGATTCCAGTCGTTTGGGAATATCAAGACGTCTTTCCAGAAGAGCTTCCAGGAATGCCTCCTCACCGGCCAGTTGAATTCGTCATCGATCTTGAGCCTGGCACGGAACCTGTTTGCAAACGTCCTTACAAGCTTGGACCTGAAGAGTTGAAGGAGCTGAAGAAACAACTCGATATTCAAGAGCGTATGGGTCTCATCCAACCAAGTTCTTCTCCATGGGGTTGTGGTGTTCTTTTTGTTAAGAAGAAGGATGGAACGGACTGACTTTGTGCCGACTACCGTCCATTGAACAAGAAGACCATAAAGAACAAGTATCCACTTCCCAACATCAACGAGCTTTTCGAACAACTCAAAGGTGCTCAAGTATCTCCAAGCTTGACCTCCGTATGGGCTATCATCAGATTCGCATTCGTGAAGAAGATATCCCTAAGACAGCATTCAGAACAAGCTATGGTTCATATGAATACACTGTCATGTCTTTCGGCCTTGTCAACGCTCCTCCAACATTCTCTCGCATGATGAACTTCATCTTCAACGCCTACACAAATTATTTCGTCTTGGTCTACCTCGATGACATTTTGGTGTTTTTCAAGAACAAGGAGGATCACGCCAAGCACTTGAGATTGGTGTTGGACAAGCTCAGAGAACATCAATTCTATGCAAAGTTTTCAAAGTGCGAGTTTTGGCTCGATGAGGTTCTCTACCTTGGGCATATCATCTTCGGCAAGGGCATAGCTGTTAATCCTGAGAAGGTGTCTGCAATTGTGAATTGGGAACCACCTCAGAGCGTGAAGCAACTCCGTAGCTTCCTTGGGCTCACAAGCTATTGTCGAAGGTTCGTTGAGAACTTCTCTAAGATCGCGAAGCCTCTTTCCAACCTTCTCCAGAAGCATGTGAAGTATGTCTGGTCGCCTGAGTGTGACATCGCTTTCAACACCCTCAAAGAGAAGTTAGTCACAGCTCCAGTTTTGACTCCTCCTGATGAATCCAAACCATTCGAGGTTTTTTGTGATGCTTCCCTTCAAGGTCTCGGTGCAGTGTTGATGCAAGAGAAGAAATTTGTGGCCTATACCTCTCGCCAGTTGAAGCCCAACGAAAAGAACTACCCCACTCACGACCTCGAGTTGGTGGCAGTTGTCCATGCTCTTTTAACATGGAGACATCTCTTGTTGGGAAGGAAAGTGGACATCTTCACTGATCATAAGAGTCTCAAGTACATCTTCACTCAGCCAAACCTCAACCTCAGACAGACTCATTGGGTCGAGATGATTCAAGAGTATAATCCGAGTATTGAATACACTCCAGGCAAGGCCAATGTCATTGCTGACGCATTGAGCAGGAAGGCTTACTGCAACAGTTTGATTCTCAAGCCCTACCAACCAGAGCTTTGTGAAGCTTTCCGCAAACTTAATCTCCAAGTTGTTCCTCAAGGATTCCTTGCCAACCTCCAAGTCTCTCCTACTTTGGAAGATCAGATTCGTGAGGCTCAACTTCTTGATGCTATGGTGAAAAAGGTGAAGATTGGGATTGCCAAGAGCCAACCCAAGTACAAGTGTTATCGTCTTGATGACAAGGATACTCTATTCTTCGAGGATCGCATTGTGGTGCCTAAGGGTGACCTTCGTAAAGTCATTATGAACGAGGCTCACAATTCACTCCTCTCTATTCACACTAGAATTACAAAGATGTACCATGACCTCAAGCAGTCGTACTGGTGAACTCGAATGAAGCACGAGATTGCTCAGTTCGTGAATGAATGTGATGTCTACACAAGAGTGAAAGCAGAACACCAACGACCAGCTGGTCTCCTCCAACCTCTTGCCATTCCAGAATGGAAGTTTGACCATATTGAGATGGACTTCGTGACTGGATTTCCAAAGTCCAAGAGTGGCAATGATGCTATCTTCGTTGTCATCGACAAGCTCACTAAAGTGGCTCATTTTCTTCCTATCAAAGAATCTATAACAGTAGCTCAGTTGGCAGAGCTATATACCTCTAGGATTGTCTCATTGCGCGGCATTCTGCAGTTGTTATCTTCAGATCGTGGTAGCATCTTCACCTCTAAGTTCTGGGATTCATTTCAGAAGGCCATGGCCACCAACATTCGCTTAAGCACAGCTTTTCATCCTCAAACCAGTGGCCAAGTCGAGCGAGTCAATCAAATTCTTGAAGATATGCTCAGGGCATGTGTCATTTCTTTCGGTATGAAGTGGGAAGATTGTCTTCCATATGCCGAGTTCTCCTACAACAACAGCTTCCAAACGAGTTAGGGCAAGGCCCCATTCGAGATTCTCTATGGCGGAAAGTGTCGTACTCCTCTTAACTGGTCAGAGACTGGTGAACGCCAACTTCTTGGAAATGACTTGATCACAGAGGCTGAAGAAATGTGCAAAGTCATTCGTGAAAATCTCAAATCCGCACAATCGCGCCAGAAGAGTTACTATGATAGCAAGCATCGTGACTTGGCTTTCGAGATCGGAGACCATGTCTACCTCCGCGTCTCTCTAATGAAAGGTACTCGTCGCTTCGGTATCAAAGGGAAGCTTGCCCCTATACGTGGATCCTTTCAAGATCATTGGCAAAAGAGGCGATCTCGCCTATCAACTTGAGCTTCCATCCAACTTTGCAAATGTGCACGACGTGTTTCACATGTCTCAGCTTCGCAAGTGTTTCAAGACTCCTGACCGCACCATCAACTTTGAAGAGATTGATCTCTAAGAAGACTTGTCTTATCATGAGCACCCCGTTTCTATTCTTGAAGAAACTGAGCGTAAGACTCGTAACAAGTCTATCAAATTCCTGAAAGTGAAGTGGTCACATCATTCCGACCGTGAAGCCACTTGGGAACGAGAGGACCACCTCCGTTCCAAATACCCGGAGTTTTCCAGTCCTAGATCTCGGGACGAGATCCTTTCGTAGTGGTGGAGTGTTGTAACGCCCCATATGTAACCTGCCATATTTGTATTCCAACTCTTGCCATTTTTGGCACTAAGTTATGATATTCCTCGTTGTTGGGTTTTGTCTCCGTGTCGCTTTTGTCTTTGTCATGCATCTCATATCATGTCATCATGTGCATCGCATTTGCATACGTGTCCGTTTCATGCATCTGAGCTTTTTCCCCGTTGTCCATTTTGCATTTCAGCGCTCCTATGTCCTCCGGTGTCCCCTTTTGCCTCTTTGCGTGTGTGGATGTTAAACGTTCTCGGATTGGACCGAGACTTGCCAAGCGGCCTAGGTTTACTACCGGTAGACCGCCTGTCAAGTTTCGTGCCATTTGGACTTCGTTTGATACTCCAACGGTTAACCGAGGAACCATGCAGGCCTCGTGTGTGTTGCAGCCCAACACCTCTCCAAAGTGGCCCAAAGCCCAGCTAAACCCCCTCCATCATCTCGGTCGTTCAATCACGATGGCGTGGCTGAAAACCGTGCTCAATTTGGAGCCTCCTAGCTCCTCCTATGTATAAATAGACATCTCCCCCGAAAATCCCGGACCATTTCCACCCTAAACCTAGTCTCCTTCCTCCTCCTGCCGCCGGACGCGTCCGATCGGGCCGGACACGTCCGCCCCGCTCCCCTCGTCCAACCACCACCCGCCACGTGGCGCCACTGCACCCCACATCGTCGAGGCCTGCCGGGCCCAACCGCGGCCCCCGTGGCCCGCTCCACCCCGCCGCCTGCCCGACATCGCCCGCGCGCGCGCCGCCTTCTGCCTCGCCGCCGCTCGCCTCCACCGGTGCCGGCCGCCGGCCACTGCTGCACGCCTCCAGTCACCAGCGCCGGCGCCCCCTCGCCGCCCCGGTCACCTCTCGAACCCGCCGCCGCCAGCTCGCCGCCAGCTCGCCGCCGAAGCCACCCTCCGACGCCCCAAGTCCGGCGAGCCCCGGCCGGCCTCTTCCTTGCCACTGTTCCGGCGAGAGCTCGAGCCACCTCGGAGACCATGCCCGATCCAGATCTGAAAATATTAGGGTTGACCTAATTTCTTCTCTAAGTTTTCAGTATTTTTAGCATTTTTCATCGCATCATAACTTTGCATTCGTGGCTCCGTTTTGGGCGTGTAGCATATCAAATTGTTCGTCTCGATGTGTGCGCCATTTCATTCCATTGCACCATGTTCATTTGAGTTCATCTTGATTCCCTAAATGCTGTTGCAAGAGTGCTATGTGATGTTAGTTTTAGATTCTTATCAGAATTTGGACATTTGTCATTTTTAACATGTTTAATGTGTGCCTCCTATGAACTTGAGCCCTACATGTGTTTTGAAGTATGCCATGTCATCTTTATAGGGGTGTATGCCATGTATTTTTGTGATCTTCGTGGTGACTAGCACAAACATGCAAAGTAGCTCTCGTAATGTTGTTGATTTCAGGGACTTAGAATTCTTCTAAGTCATTGCCCTGATAATATTTTTATGCCATGTATTCTTGTTGCTACAGAGTGATCTATGCCTCTTTTGAGCATGTTCAGTAAGGGTGATTTTGAGATATTGTTATGCTCTATCCATCCATGTCTTTGCTTGCAATCCTGGAGCACCCTAGCATGACTCAATCTTGCTCTACTTTTGCAATAAAATGTTCCTGGCAGATTGTTTACATGTTATTCAATTTTGCCGAGGTTGTTGTAGTTGATCCATGCATGCTATGAGAGTGTTCTTGCCATGGTTAGCTTATTCATCATGTCTACTTGCTGGGTGTATGCTTAGTTTGTCATGCAATGCCTTGTGGTGAGTGCATCAAGCTCGCAAACATGCCTACGTAAATCTGTTTTGCCATGTTCCAGTTTTCTGCCAAGTCTGAATCTATTAACGAAACTTGATATGTTTACATGGTTGCCATTGTATTTTCTGATCCCTTTTGGCTTATGGTCAGTAAGGGACTTCTGTTATATGCTTTGAGTAGCTTCATGCCATGCCTTTCTTTGCCATGATATGTTCCTGTAGCATGTTGTTATCTTACTCTAAACATTGCTTCCTGATGTTAATTCCTGACATGTTATTTTCACTAAGTCTGTAACCTATTATCTTTTGCATTTTTTCCATGCTTGTTTGAACCTGCTATTGTGTGATTTAGCCATAGCTCAGTTTTCATCTTTTGTCAAGAATCTTGAGTGGATCACTGCCATGTGTTTTGTTGTTATGTTAGAGTGCAGTAGGTTGTTGTTCTTGATGCATTTAGATGGCCTCCTGCTGTTAATCGCAGCTTTGTGCCATTATTGTTTTGCTTGCCATTTGTAAACCGTGCATCCGATTCCGGTGATCTTTGTCTCGATTTCGACCGAAATCAGCTCATCTTTCCAGCGGCACTCTTGGTTTTCTAAGTTGAGGCTAGGTTCAATCTTTCCTTTCCGAAGCATGCATATGCATTGTATATCATGTCCCGCATATCATGCCATGTTTTGCATCATGTTGTTTGTGCATTGCACCATGGTTGATTATGGTTCCCTTTGTTTGTGTTCTTGCGTTGGGTAGAGCTGGGAGACGAGTACGTGATCGAGGAACCAGTTGAGTACACTTACGAGGATCAAGCTAACGTCAACTCGGAGAACTTTGCAGGCAAGATGACCATACCCTCGAAATCACTTCTATCTTTGCTTGCTAGATGCTTGTTCTATTGCTATTCCTATGCTATGATACCTACCACTTGCTTTATCCTGCCTCCCATATTGCCATGTCAAACCTCTAACCCACCTTGTCCTAGCAAACCGTTGTTTGGCTATGTTACCGCTTTGCTCAGCCCCTCTTATAGTGTTGCTAGTTGCAGGTGAAGATTGGAGTTTTTTCCTTGTTGGAACATGTTTATTGTTGGGATATCACTATTATATCTTGTCTACTTTAATGCATCTATACACTTGGTAAAGGGTGGAAGGCTCGGCCTTATGCCTGGTGTTTTGTTCCACTCTTGCCACCCTAGTTTCCGTCATACCAGTGTTATGTTCCTTGATTTTGCGTTC
The DNA here is from genome assembly GCF_018294505.1 of Triticum aestivum. Taxonomy (NCBI): domain Eukaryota; kingdom Viridiplantae; phylum Streptophyta; class Magnoliopsida; order Poales; family Poaceae; genus Triticum; species Triticum aestivum. The sequence goes on along the minus strand of NC_057797.1, from coordinate 95,532,346 downwards.
CTTACACGGTTGGGTTATAATGGGAACCCCTTGACAGTTCACCTTGAATAAAACTCCTCCAGCAAGGCCCAACCTTGGTTTTACCATTCGCCACCTAACCTTTTTTCCCTTAGGTTCTGCGGACTCAAGGGTCATCTTTATTTTAAACCCCCGGGCCAGTGCTCCTCTGAGTGTTGGTACAACTTGTCAACCGCCAGTGGCCACCAGGGGCAACTCTGGGATGGCCTACCGGAAGTTTGGACAATCCGGTGTGCCCTGAGAACGAGATATGTGCAGCTCCTATCGGGATTTTGTCGGCACATTCGGGTGGCTTTGCTGGTTTAGTTTTACCATTGTCGAGATGTCTTTTAACCGGGATTCCGAGTTTGATCGGACCATCCTGGGAGAAGGAATATCCTTCATTGACTATGAGAGCTTGTGATGGGCTAAGTTGGGACACCCCTGCTGGGATTTGAACTTTCGAAAGCCATGCCCGCGGTTATGGGCAGATGGGATTTGTTAATGTCCGGTTGTAGAAAACCTGAAGCTTAATCTTAATTAAAATGAATCAACAGCGTGTGTAGCCGTGAAGGTCTCTTTTCGGCGGAGTCCGGGAAGATAACACGGTCTCGTGTTATGCTTGAACGTAGGTTGTTCTAGGATCACTTCTTGATCATAGTTTCTCGACCGTGCCTTGCCTTCTCTTCTCGCTCTCATTTGCGTATGTTAGCCACCATATATGCTAGTGCTTGCTGCAGCTCCACCTCATACCTTTTTCCCTACCTATAAGCTTAAATAGTCTTGATCATGAGGGTGTGGGATTGCTGAGTCCCCGTGACTCACAGATTACTTCCAAAACCAGATGCAGGAACCGATGATGTCGTTCCAGGAGATGCGACTGAGCTCAAGTGGGAGTTCGATGAGGACTCAGGACGATACTACATTTCCTTTCTAGACGATCTGTAGTGGAGCCCAGTTGGGGTGATCGGGGACATTATGCATTTGGGGTTGTCTTTATTTTGGTTCCGTAGTCGGACCTTGATTGTATCTGGATGATTTTAATGATATCTATGCTATTGTGTGACGTGGCGAGTGTAAGCCAAATATGTACCTCTTTCCTTATTCAGTACATGGGATGTGTAAAGATTACCCCTCTTGTGACATTGCCTACAATGCGGTTATGCCTCTAAGTCGTGCTCCGACACGTGGGAGATATAGCCGCATCGTGGGTGTTACAAAGCACAAGTGTGGTAAAAGGATAGTAACATTGTCCCTTCTCTCTTTTTCTCTCATATTTTTTTATTTGGGCCTTTCTCTTTTTTTGGCCTCTTTTTTTATATATTTTTTCGTCCGGAGTCTCATCCCGACTTGTGGGGGAATCATAGTCTCCATCATCCTTTCCTCACTGGGACAATGCTCTAATAATGATGATCATCACACTTTTATTTACTTACAACTCGATTCTTAGAACAAAATATGACTCTATATGAATGCCTCCGGCGGTGTACCGGGATGTGCAATGAATCAAGAGTGACATGTATGAAAGAATTATGAACGGTGGTTTTGCCACAAATACGATGTCAACTACATGATCATGCTAGCAATATGACAATGATGGAGTGTGTCATAATGAACGGAACGGTGGAAAGTTGCATGGAAATATATCTCGGAATGGCTATATGGAAATGCCATGATAGGTAGGTATGGTGGCTGTTTTGAGGAAGGTATTTGGTGGGTGTATGATACCGGCGAAAACTGTGCGGTATTAGAGAGGCTAGCAATGGTGGAAGGAAGGAAAGGGCATATAATCCATGGACTCAACATTAGTCATAAAGAACTCATATACTTATTGCAAAAATCTAGAAGTTATCAAAGAAAAGTATTGCGCGCATGCTCCTAGGGGGATAGATTGGTAGGAAAAGACCATCGCTCGTCCCCGACCGCCACTCATAAGGAAGACAATCAATAAATAAATCATGCTCTGACTTCATCACATAACGTTTCACCATACGTGCATGCTACGGGAATCACAAACTTTAACACAAGCATTTCTCAAATTCACAACTACTCAACTAGCATGACTCTAATATCACCATCCTCATATCTCAAAACAATTATCAAGCATCAATTTCTTCTTAGTACTCAACACACTCATACGAAAGTTTTATTATTAATCTTGCATACCAAGCATATTAGGATTTTAAGCAAATTACCATGCTATTAAGACTCTCAAAATAATCTAAGTGAAGCATGAGAGATCAATAGTTTCTATAAAACAAATCCACCACCGTGCTCTAAAAGATATAAGTGAAGCACTAGAGCAAAACTATAAAGCTCAAAAGATATAAGTGAAGTACATAGAGTATTCTATCAAATTTCAAATCATGTATGGCTCTCTCAAAAGGTGTGTACAACAAGGATTATTGTTGTAAACTAACAAGCAAAGACTCAAATCATAAAAGACGCTCCAAGGAAAACACATATCATGTGGTGAATAAAAATATAGCTCCAAGTAAAAAGTTACCGATAGAAGTAGACGAAAAAGGGGATGCCTTCCGGGACATCCCCAAGCTTTGGATTTTAGGTGTCCTTAGGTTATCTTGGGGGTGCCATGGGCATCCCCAAGCTTAGGCTCTTGCCACTCCTTGTTCCATAATCCATCAAATCTTTACCCAAAACTTGAAAACTTCACAACACAAAACATAAAGTAGAAAACTGGTGAGCTCCGTTAGCGAAAGAAAACAAAAGACCACTTCAAGGTACTGTAATGAACTCATTCCTTATCTATATGGGTGTTATACCTACTGTATTCCAACTTCTCTATGGATTATAAACTATTTTACTAGCCACAGATTCATCAAAATAAGCAAACAACACACGAAAAACAGAATCTGTCAAAAACAGAACAGTCTGTAGTAATCTGTAGCTAGCGCAAGATCTGGAACCCCAAAAATTCTAAAATAAATTTCTGGACGTGAGGAATTTATATATTAATCATCTTAAAAAATAATTAACTAAATATCACTTTCCAAATAAAAATGACAGCAGTTCTCGTGAGCGCTAAAGTTTCTGTTTTTTACAGCAAGTTCAACAAGACTTTCCCCAAGTCTTCCCAACGGTTCTACTTGGCACAAACACTAATTAAACACAAAAACACAACCAAAACATAGGCTAGATAATCTATTTATTACTAAACAGGAGCAAAAATCAAGGAATAAAAATAAAATTGGGTTGCCTCCCAACAAGCGCTATCGTTTAACGCCCCTAGCTAGGCATAACAAGCAAGAATAGATCTAGGTATTGCCATCTTTGGTAGGCAATCCATAAGTGGCTCTCATGATAGATTCATATGGTAATTTTATTCTTTCTAGGGAAGTGCTCCATGCCCTTTTTTAATGGAAATTGAAATTTAATATTCCCTTCCTTCATATCAATAATTGCATCAGCCGTTCTAAGGAAAGGTCGACCGAGAATAATAGGGCAAGAAGGATTGCAATCTATATCAAGAACGATAAAATCTACAGGCACATAATTTCTATTATCAACAATAAGAACATCATTAATTCTTCCCATAGGTTTCTTAATAGTGGAATCCGCAAGATGCAAGTTTAGAGGCAATCATCAAAATCACGGAAATCTAGTAAATCACACAAAGTTTTGGGAATAGTAGAGACACTAGCACCCAAATCACACAAAGCATAAAACTCATAATTTTTAATTTTAATTTTAATAGTTGGTTCCCACTCATCATAAAGTTTTCTAGGGATAGAAACTTCCAATTCAAGTTTTTCTTCATAAGATTGCATCAAGGCATCAACGATATGTTTAGTAAACGCTTTATTTTGACTATAAGTGTGAGGAGATTTTAGCACGGATTGCAACAAGGAAATACAATCAATCAAAGAGAAATTTTCATAGTTAAGTTCCTTGAAATCCATAATAGTGGGTTTAGCAACATCTAGGGTTTTAATTTCTTCAATCCCACTTTTATCAAATTTAGCATCAAGATCAACAAATTCCGAATTCTTAGAACGCCTTCTAGGTAAAGGTGGATCATATTCAGTCCCATCATTATCAAGGTTCATATTGCAAAACAAAGATTTAATAGGGGACACATCAATAACTTTTAGATCTTCATCATTATTTTCATAGGAATCCGGTTTAGCGGCCATCTTATTGACTAAGGTAGCTTGCATATCCGAAATGTCAGCAGTTAATTTTTCAAGATGGGAAATTTGGGATCTTATACCATCAAATTATTTAGACATGTCATCGAGCTCTTTATTCATATAATTCATGAAACTTTTTTGTTCCTTAAGCTCATTTCTAAAGAAATTATTATGCTCAAATTGCAAAACAATAAACTTCCTGACGTTGTTTTTGATCCCCTCTAACCTTTTAAGATGAAGATCACCAAATCTAGGTAGAGCCATCACGACAAACAAGAAAACAAACTAACACACGAGCAAACAAAGAGCAAACAGGCAAAAGAGGCAAATAGAGAGAGAGGAAGGAAGAGAGAGGGTGAATAAAACAGCAAGGGTGAAGTGGGGGAGAGGAAAACGAGAGGCAAATGGCAAATAATGTAATGCAGGAGATAGGGATTGTGATGGGTACTTGGTATGTTGACTTTTGCGCAGACTCCCCGGCAACGACGCCAGAAATTCTTCTTGCTACCTCTTGAGCACTGCGTTGGATTTCCCCGAAGAGGAAGGTATGATGCAGCAAAGTAGCATAAGTATTTCCCTCAGTTTTTGAGAACCAAGGTATCAATCCAGTAGGAGGCTACGCTCGAGTCCCTCGTACCTACACAAAAACAATAGCTCAACGCAACCAACGCGCTTAGGGGTTGTCAATCCCTTCACAGTCACTTACGAAAGTGAGATCTGATAGAGATGATAAATAATATTTTTGGTATTTTTGGTATAGAGATGCAAAGTAAATAAAGTAAAAGCAAAGTAAAAGCAAAGCAATAATAAAGTGATGGAGATTGATATGATGAGAAAGAGACCCGGGGGCCATAGGTCTCACTAGTGGCTTCTCTCACTACTGTTGAGCAATTGATAGAATTGAGCATAGTTATGAGAATATCTAGGTATGATCATGTATATAGGCATCACGTCTGAGACAAGTAGACCGAAACGATTCTGCATCTACTACTATTACTCCACTCATCGACCGCTATCCAGCATGCATCTAGAGTATTAAGTTAAAAACAGAGTAACGCCTTAAGCAAGATGACATGATGTAGAGGGATAGTTTCATGCAATATGATAAAAAAACATCTTGTTATCCTCGATGGCAACGATACAATACGTGCCTTGCTGCCCCTTCTGTCACTGGGAAAGGACACCGCAAGATCGAACCCAAAGCTAAGCACTTCTCCCATGGCAAGAACAACCAATCTAGTAGGCCAAACCAAACTGATAATTCGAAGAGACTTGCAAAGATAACCAATCATACATAAAATAATTCAGAGAAGATTCAAATATTATTCATAGATAGACTTGAGCATAAACCAATAATTCATCGGTCTCAACAAACACACCGCAAAAAGAAGATTACATCGAATAGATCTCCACGAGAGAGGGGGAGAACATTGTATTGAGATCCAAAAAGAGAGAAGAAGCCATCTAGCTACTAGATATGGACCCACAGGTCTGAAGTAAAGTACTCACACTTCATCGGAGGGGCTTGGATGATGATGTAGAAGCCCTCCGTGATCGATGCCCCCTTCGGTGGAGCTCCAAAACAGGCCCCAAGATGGGATCTCATGGATACAAAAAGTTGCGGCGATGGAATTAGGTTTTTGGCTCCGTCCCCAATTGTTTGGGGGTACGTGGATATATATAGGAGGAAGAAGTACGTCGGTGGAGCTTCGAGGGGCCCACTGTTGGGTTTCGTAGTAATTTCAAAAAAATTCCTACGCACACGCAAGATCATGTGATGCATAGCAACGAGAGGGAGAGTGTTGTCTACGTACACAGACCGACTGCGGAAGCGATGACACGACATAGAGGAAGTAGTCATACGTCTTCACGATCCAACCGATCAAGCACCGAAACTACGACACCTCCGAGTTCGAGCACACGTTCAGCTCGATGACGATCCCCGGACTCCGATCCAGCAAAGTGTCGGGGAAGAGTTCTGTCAGCACGACGGCGTGGTGACAATCTTGATGAATTACAGCAGCAGGGCTTCGCCTAAACTCCGCTACAGTATTATCGAGGAATATGGTGGCAGGGGGCACCGCACATGGCTAAGGAATAGATCATGTGGATCAACTTGTGTGTTCTAGGGTGCCTCTACCTCAGTATATAAATGACTAGAGGGGGGAGGCTGGCCGGCCACAAGGGGTGCGCCAAGAGAGTCCTACTCCCTCTGGGAGTAGGATTCCCCCCCCCCAATCCTAGTTGGAATAGGATTCGCGGAGGGGGAAAAGAGGAGGAGGGGGCCGGCCACCTCTCCTAGTCCTAATAGGACTAGGGGAAGGGGGAGGCGTGCAGCCCATCTAGGGCAGCCCCTTCTCTTTTCCACTAAGGCCCACTATGGCCCATATAGCTCCCGGGGGGTTCCGGTAACCCTCCGGTACTCCGGTAAAATCCCGATTTCACCCGGAACACTTCCGATATCCAAATATAGGCTTCCAATATATCAATCTTTACGTCTCGACCATTTCGAGACTCCTCATCATGTCTGTGATCACATCCGGGACTCTGAACAACCTTCGGTACATCAAAATGCATAAACTCATAATATTACTGTCATCGTAACCTTAAGCGTGCGGACCCTACGGGTTCGAGAACAATGTAGACATGACCGAGACACGTCTCCGGTCAATAACCAATAGCGGGACCTGGATGCCCATATTGGCTCCTACATATTCTACGAAGATCTTTATCGGTCAGACCGCATAACAACATACGTTGTTCCCTTTGTCATCGGTATGTTACTTGCCCGAGATTCGATCGTCGGTATCCAATACCTAGTTCAATCTCATTACCGGAAAGTCTCTTTACTCGTTCCGTAATACATCATCTCACAACTAACATATTAGTTCTAATGCTTGCAAGGCTTTATGTGATGTGCATTACCGAGAGGGCCCAGAGATACCTCTCCGACAATCGGAGTGACAAATCCTAATCTCGAAATACGCAAACCCAACATCTACCATTGGAGACACCTGTAATGCTCCTTTATAATCACCCAGTTACGTTGTGACGTTTGGCAGCACCCAAAGTGTTCCTCCGGTAAACGGGAGTTGCATAATCTCATAGTCATAGGAACATGTATAAGTCATGAAGAAAAGCAATAGCAACATACTAAACGATCGGGTGCTAAGCTAATGGAATGGGTCATGTCAATCAGATCATTCAACTAATGATGTGACCTCGTTAATCAAATAACAACTCCTTTGTCTATGGTTAGGAAACATAACCATCTTTGATTAACGAGCTAGTCTAGTAGAGGCATACTAGTGACACTCTGTTTGTCTATGTATTCACACATGTATTATGTTTCCGGTTAATACAATTCTAGCATGAATAATAAACATTTATCATGATATAAGGAAATAAATAATAACTTTATTATTGCCTCTAGGGCATATTTCCTTCAGTCTCCCACTTGCACTAGAGTCAATAATCTAGATTACACTGTAATGATTCTAACACCCATGGAGCCTTGGTGCTGATCATGTTTTGCTCGTGGAAGAGGCTTAGTCAACGGGTCTGCAACATTCAGATCCGTATGTATCTTGCAAATCTCTATGTCTCCCACCTGGACTAGATCCCGGATGGAATTGAAGCGTCTCTTGATGCGTTTGGTCCTTTTGTGAAATCTGGATTCCTTTGCCAAGGCAATTGCACCAGTATTGTCACAAAAGATTTTCATTGGACCCGATGCACTAGGTATGACACCTAGATCGGATATGAACTCCTTCATCCAGACACCTTCGTTCGCTGCTTCCGAAGCAGCTATGTACTCCGCTTCACATGTAGATCCCGCTACAATGCTTTGTTTAGAACTGCACCAATTGACAGCTCCACTGTTTAATGTAAACACGTATCCGGTTTGCGATTTAGAATCGTCCAGATCAGTGTCAAAGCTTGCATCAACATAACCTTTTACGGTGAGCTCTTTGTCACCTCCATATACGAGAAACATATCCTTAGTCCTTTTCAGGTATTTCAGGATGTTCTTGACCGCTGTCCAGTGATCCACTCCTGTATTACTTTGGTACCTCCCTGCTAAACTTATAGCAAGGCACACATCAGGTCTGGTACACAGCATTGCATACATGATAGATCCTATGGCTGATGCATAGGGAACATCTTTCATATTCTCTCTATCTTCTGCAGTGGTCGGGCATTGAGTCTTACTCAACTTCACACCTTGTAACACAGGCAAGAACCCTTTCTTTGCTTGATCCATTTTGAACTTCTTCAAAATTTTGTCAAGGTATGTGCTTTGTGAATGTCCAATTAAGCGTCTTGATCTATCTCTATAGATCTTACTGCCTAATATGTAAGCAGCATCACCGAGGTCTTTCATTGAAAAACTTTTATTCAAGTATCCCTTTATGCTATCCAGAAATTCTATATCATTTCCAATCAGCAATATGTCATCCACATATAATATCAGAAATGCTACAGAGCTCCCACTCACTTTCTTGTAAATACAGGCTTCTCCGAAAGTCTGTATAAAACCAAATGCTTTGATCACACTATCAAAACGTTTATTCCAACTCCGAGAGGCTTGCACCAATCCATAAATGGATCGCTGGAGCTTGCACACTTTGTTAGCTCCCTTTGGATCGACAAAACCTTCCGGTTGCATCATATACAACTCTTCTTCCAGAAATCCATTCAGGAATGCAGTTTTGACATCCATCTGCCAAATTTCATAATCATAAAATGCGGCAATCGCTAACATAATTCGGATGGACTTAAGCATCGCTACGGGTGAGAAGGTCTCATCGTAGTCAATCCCTTGAACTTGCCGAAACCCTTTTGCGACAAGTCGAGCTTTGTAGACAGTAACATTACCATCAGCGTCAGTCTTCTTCTTAAAGATCCATTTATTCTCAATTGCTTGCCGATCATCGGGCAAGTCAACCAAAGTCCATACTTTGTTCTCATACATGGATCCCATCTCAGATTTCATGGCTTCAAGCCATTTTGCGGAATCTGGGCTCACCATCGCTTCTTCATACTTCGTAGGTTCATCATGATCTAGTAGCATGACTTCCAGAACAGGATTACCGTACCACTCTGGTGCGGATCTTACTCTGGTTGATCTATGAGGTTCAGTAGTATCTTGATCTGAAGTTTCATGATCATTATCATTGGCTTCCTCACTAACTGGTGTAGGTGTCACTAAAATAGTTTTCTGTGATGTACTACTTTCCAGTAAGGGAGCAGGTATAGTTACCTCGTCAAGTTCTACTTTCCTCCCACTCACTTCTTTCGAGAGAAACTCCTTCTCTAGAAAGGATCCATTCTTAGCAACGAATGTCTTGCCTTCGGATCTGTGATAGAAGGTGTACCCAACAGTCTCCTTTGGGTATCCTATGAAGACACATTTCTCCGATTTGGGTTCGAGCTTATCAGGTTGAAGCTTTTTCACATAAGCATCGCAGCCCCAAACTTTAAGAAACGACAACTTTGGTTTCTTGCCAAACCACAGTTCATAAGGCGTCGTCTCAACGGATTTTGATGGTGCCCTATTTAACGTGAATGCGGCCGTCTCTAGAGCGTATCCCCAAAACGATAGCGGTAAATCAGTAAGAGACATCATAGATCGCACCATATCCAGTAAAGTACGATTACGACATTCGGACACACCATTACGCTGTGGTGTTCCGGGTGGCGTGAGTTGCGAAACTATTCCACAATTTTTCAAATGTACACCAAACTCGTAACTCAAATATTCTCCTCCACGATCAGATCGTAGAAACTTTATTTTCTTGTTACGATGATTTTCAACTTCACTCTGAAATTCTTTGAACTTTTCAAATGTTTCAGACTTATGTTTCATTAAGTAGATATACCCATATCTGCTTAAATCATCTGTGAAGGTGAGAAAATAACGATATCCGCCACGAGCCTCATTATTCATTGGACCACATACATTGGTATGTATGATTTCCAACAAATCTGTTGCTCTCTCCATAGTACCGGAGAACGGTGTTTTAGTCATCTTGCCCATGAGGCACGGTTCGCAAGTACCAAGTGATTCATAATCAAGTGGTTCCAAAAGTCCATCAGTATGGAGTTTCTTCATGCGCTTTACACCGATATGACCTAAACGACAGTGCCACAAATAAGTTGCACTTTCATTATCAACTCTGCATCTTTTGGTTTCAACATTATGAATATGTGTATTACTACTATCGAGATTCAATAAGAATAGACCACTCTTCAAGGGTGCATGACCATAAAAGATATTACTCATATAAATAGAACAACCATTATTCTCTGATTTAAATGAATAACCGTCTCGCATTAAACAAGATCCAGATATAATGTTCATGCTCAACGCTGGCACCAAATAACAATTATTTAGGTCTAATATTAATCCCGAAGGTAGATGTAGAGGTAGCGTGCCGACCGCGATCACATCGACTTTGGAACCGTTTCCCACGCGCATCGTCACCTCGTCCTTTGCCAGTGCCCGCTTATTCTGTAGTCCCTGTTTCGAGTTGCAAATATTAGCAACAGAACCAGTATCAAATACCCAGGTGCTACTGCGTGCTCTAGTAAGGTACACATCAATAACATGTATATCACATATACCTTTGTTCACCTTGCCATCCTTCTTATCCGCCAAATACTTGGGGCAGTTCCGCTTCCAGTGACCAGTCTGCTTGCAGTAGAAGCACTCAGTTTCAGGCTTAGGTCCAGACTTGGGTTTCTTCTCCTGAGCAGCAACTTGCTTGCTGTTCTTCTTGAAGTTCCCCTTCTTCTTCCCTTTGCCCTTTTTCTTGAAACTAGTGGTTTTGTTAACCATCAACACTTGATGCTCCTTCTTGATTTCTACCTCCGCAGCTTTCAGCATTGCGAAGAGCTCGGGAATAGTCTTGTTCATCCCTTGCATATTATAGTTCATCACGAAGCTCTTGTAGCTTGGTGGCAGTGATTGGAGAATTCTGTCAATGACGCAATCATCCGGAAGATTAACTCCCAATTGAATCAAGTGATTATTATACCCAGACATTTTGAGTATATGCTCACTGACAGAACTGTTCTCCTCCATCTTGCAGCTATAGAACTTATTGGAGACTTCATATCTCTCAATTCGGGCATTTGCTTGAAATATTAACTTCAACTCCTGGAACATCTCATATGCTCCATGACGTTCAAAACGTCGTTGAAGTCCCGATTCTAAGCCGTAAAGCATGGCACACTGAACTATCGAGTAGTCATCAGCTTTGCTCTGCCAGACGTTCATAACATCTGGTGTTGCTCCAGCAGCAGGCCTGGCACCCAGCGGTGCTTCCAGGACGTAATTCTTCTGTGCAGCAATGAGGATAATCCTCAAGTTACGGACCCAGTCCGTGTAATTGCTACCATCATCTTTCAACTTTGCTTTCTCAAGGAACGCATTAAAATTCAACGGAACAACAGCACGAGCCATCTATCTACAATCAACATAAACAAGCAAGATACTATCAGGGACTAAGTTCATGATAAATTTAAGTTCAATTAATCATATTACTTAAGAACTCCCACTTAGATAGACATCCCTCTAATCCTCTAAGTGATTACGTGATCCAAATCAACTAAACCATAACCGATCATCACGTGAGATGGAGTAGTTTTCAATGGTGAACATCGTTATGTTGATCATATCTACTATATGATTCACGCTCGACCTTTCGGTCTCCGTGTTCCGAGGCCATATCTGCATATGCTAGGCTCGTCAAGTTTAACCTGAGTATTCTGCGTGTGCAAAACTGGCTTGCACCCGTTGTAGATGGACGTAGAGCTTATCACACCCGATCATCACGTGGTGTCTGGGCACGACGAACTTTGGCAACGGTGCATACTCAGGGAGAACACTTCTTGATAATTTAGTGAGAGATCATCTTATAATGCTACCGTCAATCAAAGCAAGATAAGATGCATAAAAGGATAAACATCACATGCAATCAATATAAGTGATATGATATGGCCATCATCATCTTGTGCTTGTGATCTCCATCTCCGAAGCACCGTCATGATCACCATCGTCACCGGCGCGACACCTTGATCTCCATCGTAGCATCGTTGTCGTCTCGCCAATCTTATGCTTCCACGACTATCACTACCGTTTAGTAATAAAGTAAAGCATTACATCGCGATTGCATTGCATACAATAAAGCGACAACCATATGGCTCCTGCCAGTTGCCGATAACTCGGTTACAAAACATGATCATCTCATACAATAAAATTCAGCATCATGCCTTGACCATATCACATCACAACATGCCCTGCAAAAACAAGTTAGACGTCCTCTACTTTGTTGTTGCAAGTTTTACGTGGCTGCTACGGGCTTAAGCAAGAACCAATCTCACCTACGCATCAAAACCACAACGATAGTTTGTCAAATAGACTCCGTTTTAACCTTCGCAAGGACCGGGCGTAGCCATACTTGGTTCAACTAAAGTTGGAGAGACAGTCGCCCGCAAGCCACCTGTGTGCAAAGCACGTCGGGGGAACTGGTCTCGCGTAAGCGCACGCGTAAGGTTGGTCCGGGTCGTCTCGTCCAACAATGCCGCCGAACCAAAGTATGACATGCTGGTAGGCAGTATGACTTATATCGCCCACAACTCACTTGTGTTCTACTCGTGCATATTACATCAACATAAATAACCTAGGCTCGGATGCCACTGTTGGGTTTCGTAGTAATTTCAAAAAAATTCCTACGCACACGCAAGATCATGTGATGCATAGCAACGAGAGGGAGAGTGTTGTCTACGTACCCAACGCAGACCGACTGCGGAAGCGATGACACGACATAGAGGAAGTAGTCGTACGTCTTCACGATCCAACCGATCAAGCACCGAAACTACGGCACCTCCGAGTTCGAGCACACGCTCAGCTCGATGACGATCCCCGGACTCCGATCCAGCAAAGCGTCGGGGAAGAGTTCCGTCAGCACGACGGCGTGGTGACGATCTTGATGAACTACAGCAGCAGGGCTTCGCCTAAACTCCGCTACAGTATTATCGAGGAATATGGTGGCAGGGGGCACCGCACACGGCTAAGGAATAGATCACGTGGATCAACTTATGTGTTCTAGGGTGCCTCTACCTCAGTATATAAAGGACTAGAGGGGGGAGGCTGGCCGGCCACAAGGGGTGCGCCAGGAGAGTCCTACTCCCTCTCGGAGTAGGATCCCCCCCCCCCAATCCTAGTTGGAATAGGATTCGCGGAGGGGGAAAAGAGGAGGAGGGGCCGGCCACCTCTCCTAGTCCTAATAGGACTAGGGGAAGGGGGAGGCGCGCAGCCCATCTAGGGCAGCCCCTTCTCTTTTCCACTAAGGCCCACTATGGCCCATATAGCTCCCGGGGGGTTCCGGTAACCCTCCCGGTACTCCGGTAAAATCCCAATTTCACCCGGAACACTTCCGATATCCAAACATAGGCTTCCAATATATCAATCTTTACGTCTCGACCATTTAGAGACTCCTCGTCATGTCCGTGATCACATCCGGGACTCCGAACAACCTTTGGTACATCAAAATGCATAAACTCATAATATACTGTCATCGTAACCTTAAGCGTGCGGACCCTACGGGTTCGAGAACAATGTAGACATGACCGAGACACGTCTCCGGTCAATAACCAATAGCGGGACCTGGATGCCCATATTGGCTCCTACATATTCTACGAAGATCTTTATCGGTCAGACCGCATAACAACATACGTTGTTCCCTTTGTCATCGGTATGTTACTTGCCCGAGATTCGATCGTCGGTATCCAATACCTAGTTCAATCTCGTTACCGGCAAGTCTCTTTACTCGTTCCGTAATACATCATCTCACAACTAACATCATTAGTTCTAATGCTTGCAAGGCTTATGTGATGTGCATTACCGAGAGGCCCAGAGATACCTCTCCGACAATCGGAGTGACAAATCCTAATCTCGAAATACGCCAACCCAACATCTACCTTTGGAGACACCTGTAATGCTCCTTTATAATCACCCAGTTACGTTGTGACGTTTGGCAGCACCCAAAGTGTTCCTCCGGTAAACGGGAGTTGCATAATCTCATAGTCATAGGAACATGTATAAGTCATGAAGAAAAGCAATAGCAACATACTAAACGATCGTGTGCTAAGCTAATGGAATGGGTCATGTCAATCAGATCATTCAACTAATGATGTGACCTCGTTAATAAAATAACAACTCCTTTGTCTATGGTTAGGAAACATAACCATCTTTGATTAACGAGCTAGTCTAGTAGAGGCATACTAGTGACACTCTGTTTGTCTATGTATTCACACATGTATTATGTTTCTGGTTAATACAATTCTAGCATGAATAATAAACATTTATCATGATATAAAGAAATAAATAGTAACTTTATTATTGCCTCTAGGGCATATTTCCTTCACCCACGAGGCAGGGGGCGCGCCCCCTACTCTCGTGACCACCTCGTGGCTCTCTTGACGGAGGGTCCAAGTCTCATGGATATTATCTAATGAGAAAATCACATTTCTGAAGGGTTCATTCCGTTTGGACTCCGTTTGATATTCCTTTTCTTTGAAACCCTAAAACAGGCAAAAAAATGGCAGTTCTGGGTTGGGCCTCCGGTTAATAGGTTAGTCCCAAAAATAATATAAAAGTGGATAATAAATCCCAATAATGTCTAAAACAGTAGATAATATAGAATGGAGCAATCTAAAATTATAGATACGTTGGAGACGTATCAGGACCTAGCACCGAATGAGAAGACACAATAGAGGTAGAGGTCAAGCCGTTAGTGTTGAAAGTGGCCTCACATGACCTACCAACTATCTCGCTCTCTCTATGTGGTGGTTCACTCACTCCCTCAAAATAGGTGCACTCAATCTCACATATGGTGGAGTCACTCATCTCACTCAAGTGGTGGAGCTTGTGGCTCTCCTCACATGGGAATTGGGGTAACACATCATATATGGGGCTAGTGGTGGAGTCACTCTCACTCTCAATATGGTGCCAAAAGTCACTCAAGTCATCATACGTCATCGTGGTCGAAGGGAAAATCCCATGCTCAACCATCTCATCGTCGTCGCCGTGGATGAAGGCCGAAGATGGCACATCATCACTCTCACCTCCTAAGATGGAAGCATCATCCTTGATCGCCACCTTGTCGCTTGCCTCCAAAGCTTGGTCCTTGAGGGTCTCCGTAGTCGTACTCGTCGCCGCACCGTCTTGAAAAAGAGTCATGGAGGACTCAGCATCAACAATGCCACAAAGAGGTATGGCGGTGAAGTCGAACTTGGGAGCATCGTATTGGAGCTCGTCGAGCTTGGACATCGTGGTGTTACTAGCCTCATGCTCGTTCTCATGGAGCTTGGTCGTCACGAAGTGAACTTGGGGTGGAGAAGCTTTGGCCTTCATGAGTTCTTGTTCTGCCTTGAGAGCGCCAATATAGTTGTCGTCGAGGGACTTGTAGTTCTCCAGGAAGATCGTCTTGGAGATCTCGTTGTGCAATCCCATCATGAAGTGGAACTTCATCGAAATGGGGTTGTCCACGTCGGCTCGTCGCAAGGCTTTCTTCATCTCCTTGAAGTACTCATCGATGGACTTGGATCCTTGGATGGTGTTCTCCAATTGGCGTTGAAGTTGTTCCATGTAGGTTGGAGGCACGAACTCTCGCCGCATAGCTCTCTTCGTCTTGGGCCAACTCATGTCGTAGGTCTCCGAAGGTGTGTGAAGCCACCATGTGGACGCATAGTCGTGGAAGTTCCTTGTGGCGCACTTCACTTGATCTTCGGGAGGAACTTGATGTAGCTTGAGGTAGTCGTCCATCAGATGCTCACATTCGAGATACTCCTCGGGTTCTTGAGTCCCATAAAAAGGAATCGCATGGTCAATGTCAAGGTAGTAGCTTCTGGAAGTCAAGGACTTGAGCTTGGGGAGCTTCTCTTGAAGTGCTTGTGGGTGAAGATGTCGTATGTCCATAGGTGAAGATGCCTTGAAGTCGCTTGGCGAAGATGCCAAGGGAGATGGTGAAGTCATTGAGCGGTTGTTGGTGTTGAGTGAAGGAAATATGCCCTAGAGGCAATAATAAAGTTATTATTTATTTCCTTATATCATGATAAATGTTTATTATTCATGCTAGAATTGTATTAACCGGAAACATAATACATGTGTGAATACATAGTCAAACAGAATGTCACTAGTATGCCTCTACTAGACTAGCTCGTTAATCAAAGATGGTTATGTTTCCTAACCATAGACAAAGGAGTTGTTATTTGATTAACGAGGTCACATCATTAGTTGAATGATCTGATTGACATGACCCATTCCATTAGCTTAGCACACGATCGTTTAGTATGTTGCTATTGCTTTTCTTCATGACTTATACATGTTCCTATGACTATGAGATTATGCAACTCCCGTTTACCAGAGGAACACTTTTGGTGCTACCAAATGTCACAACGTAACTGGGTGATTATAAAGGAGCATTACAGGTGTCTCCAAAGGTAGATGTTGGGTTGGCGTATTTCAAGATTAGGATTTGTCACTCCGATTGTTGGAGAGGTATCTCTGGGCCCTCTCGGTAATGCACATCACATAAGCCTTGTAAGCATTCCAACTAATGAGTTAGTTGCGAGATGATGTATTACAGAATGAGTAAAGAGACTTGCCGGTAACGAGATTGAACTAGGTATTGGATACCGACGATCGAATCTCGGGCAAGTAACATACCGATGACAAAGGGAACAACGTATGTTGTTATGCGGTCTGACCGATAAAGATCTTCGTAGACTATGTAGGAGCCAATATGGGCATCCAGGTCCCGCTATTGGTTATTGACCGGAGACGTGTCTCGGTCATGTCTACATCGTTCTCGAACCCGTAGGGTCCGCACGCTTAAGGTTACGATGACAGTGATATTATGAGTTTATGCATTTTGATGTACCGAAGGTAGTTCGGAGTCCCGGATGTGATCACGGACATGACGAGGAGTCTCGAAATGGTCGAGACGTAAAGATTGATATATTGGAAGCCTATATTTGGATATCGGAAGTGTTCCGGGTGAAATCGGGATTTTACCGGATTACCGGGAGGTTACCGGAACCCCCCGGGAATCATATGGGCCTTAGTGGGCCTTAGTGGAAAGGTGAAAGGGCTGCCCATAAGGGCTGTGCACCTCCCCCCTTCCCCTAGTCCTATTAGGACTAGGAGAGGTGGCCGGCCACCCCTCACCCTCTTTCCCCCTTGGGAATCCTAGTTGGAATAGGATTGGCGGGGAGTCCTAC
Organism: Triticum aestivum; assembly: GCF_018294505.1. Lineage (NCBI taxonomy): Eukaryota > Viridiplantae > Streptophyta > Magnoliopsida > Poales > Poaceae > Triticum > Triticum aestivum. Next base: position 95,514,908 of record NC_057797.1, on the reverse strand, counting down.
TCCCGGTAGGAGTAGGACTCCTCCTGCGCCCTCCTCCTAGGCCGGCGCCCCCCTCCCCCTTGGCTCCTTTATATACTGAGGCAGAGGCACCCCAGAAACACACAAGTTGATCCACGTGATCTATTCCTTAGCCGTGTGCGGTGCCCCCTGCCACCATATTCCTCGATAATACTGTCGCGGAGTTTAGGCGAAGCCCTGCTGCTGTAGATCATCAAGATCGTCACCACGTCGTCGTGCTGACAGAACTCTTCCCCGACACTTTGCTGGATCGGAGTCCGGGGATCGTCATCGAGCTGAACGTGTGCTCGAACTCGGAGGTGCCGTAGTTTCGGTGCTTGATCGGTTGGATCGTGAAGACGTACGACTACTTCCTCTACGTCGTGTCATCGCTTCCACAGTCGGTCTGTGTTGGGTACGTAGACAACACTCTCCCCTCTCATTGCTATGCATCACATGATCTTGCGTGTGCGTAGAATTTTTTTTGAAATTACTATGTTCCCCAACAGTGGTATCTGAGCCTAGGTTATTTATGTTGATGTCTTATGCACGAGTAGAACACAAGTGAGTTGTGGGCGATATAAGTCATACTGCCTACCAGCATGTCATACTTTGGTTCGGCGGCATTGTTGGACGAGACGACCCGGACCAACCTTATGCGTACGCTTACGCGAGACCGGTTCCCCCGACGTGCTTTGCACACAGGTGGCTTGCGGGCGACTGTCTCTCCAACTTTAGTTGAACCAAGTATGGCTACGCCCGGTCCTTGCGAAGGTTAAAACGGAGTCTATTTGACAAACTATCGTTGTGGTTTTGATGCGTAGGTGAGATTGGTTCTTGCTTAAGCCAGTAGCAGCCACGTAAAACTTGCAACAACAAAGTAGAGGACGTCTAACTTGTTTTTGCAGGGCATGTTGTGATGTGATATGGTCAAGGCATGATGCAGAATATTATTGTATGAGATGATCATATTTTGTAACCGAGTTATCGGCAACTGGCAGGAGCCATATGGTTGTCGCTTTATTGTATGCAATGCAATCGCGATGTAATGCTTTACTTTATTACTAAACGGTAGTGATAGTCGTAGAAGCATAAGATTGGCGAGACGACAACGATGCTACGATAGAGATCAAGGTGTCGCACCGGTGATGATGGTGATCATGACGGTGTTTCGGAGATGGAGATTACAAGCACAAGATGATGATGGCCATATCATATCACTTATATTGATTGCATGTGATGTTTATCTTTTTATGCATCTTATCTTGCTTTGATTGACGGTAGCATTATAAGATGATCTCTCACTAAATTATCAAGAAGTGTTCTCCCTGAGTATGCACCGTTGCCAAAGTTCGTCGTGCCCAGACACCACGTGATCGGGTGTGATAAGCTCTACGTCCATCTACAACGGGTGCAAGCCAGTTTTGCACACGCAGAATACTCAGGTTAAACTTGATGAGCCTAGCATATGCAGATATGGCCTCGGAACACGGAGACCGAAAGGTCGAGCGTGAATCATATAGTAGATATGATCAACATAACAATGTTCACCATTGAAAACTACTCCATCTCACGTGATGATCGGTTATCGTTTAGTTGATTTGGATCACGTAATCACTTAGAAGATTAGAGGGATGTCTATCTAAGTGGGAGTTCTTAAGTAATATGATTAATTGAACTTAAATTTATCATGAAATTAGTCCCTGATAGTATCTTGCTTGTTTATGTTGATTGTAGATAGATGGCTCGTGCTGTTGTTCCGTTGAATTTTAATGCGTTCCTTGAGAAAGCAAAGTTGAAAGATGATGGTAGCAATTACACGGACTGGGTCCGTAACTTGAGGATTATCCTCATTGCTGCACAGAAGAATTACGTCCTGGAAGCACCGCTGGGTGCCAGGCCTGCTGCTGGAGCAACACCAGATGTTATGAACATCTGGCAGAGCAAAGCTGATGACTACTCGATAGTTCAGTGTGCCATGCTTTACGGCTTAGAATCGGGACTTCAACGACGTTTTGAACGTCATGGAGCATATGAGATGTTCCAGGAGTTGAAGTTAATATTTCAAGCAAATGCCCGGATTGAGAGATATGAAGTCTCCAATAAGTCCTATAGCTGCAAGATGGAGGAGAACAGTTCTGTCAGTGAGCATATACTCAAAATGTCTGGGTATAATAATCACTTGATTCAATGGGAGTTAATCTTCCGGATGATTGCGTCATTGACAGAATTCTCCAATCACTGCCACCAAGCTACAAGAGCTTCGTGATGAACTATAATATGCAAGGGATGAACAAGACTATTCCCGAGCTCTTCGCAATGCTGAAAGCTGCGGAGGTAGAAATCAAGAAGGAGCATCAAGTGTTGATGGTTAACAAAACCACAAGTTTCAAGAAAAAGGGCAAAGGGAAGAAGAAGGGGAACTTCAAAAAGAACAGCAAGCAAGTTGCTGCTCAGGAGAAGAAACCCAAGTCTGGACCTAAGCCTGAAACTGAGTGCTTCTACTGCAAGCAGACTGGTCACTGGAAGCGGAACTGCCCCAAGTATTTGGCGGATAAGAAGGAGGGCAAGGTGAACAAAGGTATATGTGATATACATGTTATTGATGTGTACCTTACTAGAGCACGCAGTAGCACCTGGGTATTTGATACTGGTTCTGTTGCTAATATTTGCAACTCGAAACAGGGACTACGGAATAAGCGGGCACTGGCAAAGGACGAGGTGACGATGCGCGTGGGAAACGGTTCCAAAGTCGATGTGATTGCGGTCGGCACGCTACCTCTACATCTACCTTCGGGATTAATATTAGACCTAAATAATTGTTATTTGGTGCCAGCGTTGAGCATGAACATTATATCTGGATCTTGTTTAATGCGAGACGGTTATTCATTTAAATCAGAGAATAATGGTTGTTCTATTTATATGAGTAATATCTTTTATGGTCATGCATCCTTGAAGAGTGGTCTATTCTTATTGAATCTCGATAGTAGTAATACACATATTCATAATGTTGAAGCCAAAAGATGCAGAGTTGATAATGAAAGTGCAACTTATTTGTGGCACTGTCGTTTAGGTCATATCGGTGTAAAGCGCATGAAGAAACTCCATACTGATGGACTTTTGGAACCACTTGATTATGAATCACTTGGTACTTGCGAACCGTGCCTCATGGGCAAGATGACTAAAACACCGTTCTCCGGTACTATGGAGAGAGCTACAGATTTGTTGGAAATCATACATACCGATGTATGTGGTCCGATGAATATTGAGGCTCGTGGCGGATATCGTTATTTTCTCACCTTCACAGATGATTTAAGCAGATATGGGTATATCTACTTAATGAAACATAAATCTGAAACATTTGAAAAGTTCAAAGAATTTAGGAGTGAAGTTGAAAATCATCGTAACAAGAAAATAAAGTTTCTACGATCTGATCGTGGAGGAGAATATTTGAGTTATGAGTTTGGTGTACATTTGAAAAACTATGGAATAGTTTCGCAACTCATGCCACCCGGAACACCACAGCGTAATGGTGTGTCCGAACGTCGTAATCATACTTTACTAGATATGGTGCGATCTATGATGTCTCTTACTGATTTACCGCTATCGTTTTGGGGTTATGCTTTAGAGACGGCCGCATTCACGTTAAATAGGGCACCATCAAAATCCGTTGAGACGACGCCTTATGAACTATGGTTTGGCAAGAAACCAAAGTTGTCGTTTCTTAATGTTTGGGGCTGCGATGCTTATGTGAAAAAGCTTCAACCTGATAAGCTCGAACCCAAATCGGAGAAATGTGTCTTCATAGGATATCCAAAGGAGACTGTTGGGTACACCTTCTATCACAAATCCGAAGGCAAGACATTCGTTGCTAAGAATGGATCCTTTCTAGAGAAGGAGTTTCTCTCGAAAGAAGTAAGTGGGAGGAAAGTAGAACTTGACGAGGTAACTATACCTGCTCCCTTACTGGAAAGTAGTACATCACAGAAAACTGTTTCAGTGACACCTACACCAGTTAGTGAGGAAGCCAATGATAATGATCATGAAACTTCAGATCAAGATACTAATGAACCTCGTAGATCAACCAGAGTAAGATCCGCACCAGAGTGGTACGGTAATCCTGTTCTGGAAGTCATGCTACTAGATCATGATGAACCTACGAACTATGAAGAAGCGATGGTGAGCCCAGATTCCGCAAAGTGGCTTGAAGCCATGAAATCTGAGATGGGATCCATGTATGAGAACAAAGTATGGACTTTAGTTGACTTGCCCGATGATCGGCAAGCAATTGAGAATAAATGGATCTTTAAGAAGAAGACTGACGCTGATGGTAATGTTACTGTCTACAAAGCTCGACTTGTCGCAAAAGGTTTTTGGCAAGTTCAAGGGATTGACTACGATGAGACCTTCTCACCCGTAGCGATGCTTAAGTCCGTCCGAATCATGTTAGCGATTGCCGCATTTTATGATTATGAAATTTGGCAGATGGATGTCAAAACTGCATTCCTCAATGGATTTCTGGAAGAAGAGTTGTATATGATGCAACCAGAAGGTTTTGTCGATCCAAAGGGGGCTAACAAAGTGTGCAAGCTCCAGCGATCCATTTATGGACTGGTGCAAGCCTCTCGGAGTTGGAATAAACATTTTGATGGAGTGATCAAAGCATTTGGTTTTATACAGACTTTCGGAGAAGCCTGTATTTACAAGAAAGTGAGTGGGAGCTCTGTAGCATTTCTCATATTATATGTGGATGACATATTGCTGATTGGAAATGATATAGAATTTCTGGATAGCATAAAGGGATACTTGAATAAAAGTTTTTCAATGAAAGACCTCGGTGATGCTGCTTACATATTAGGCATTAAGATCTATAGAGATAGATCAAGACGCTTAATTGGACATTCACAAAGCACATACCTTGACAAAAATTTGAAGAAGTTCAAAATGGATCAAGCAAAGAAAGGGTTCTTGCCTGTGTTACAAGGTGTGAAGTTGAGTAAGACTCAATGCCCGACCACTGCAGAAGATAGAGAGAATATGAAAGATGTTCCCTATGCATCAGCCATAGGATCTATCATGTATGCAATGCTGTGTACCAGACCTGATGTGTGCCTTGCTATAAGTTTAGCAGGGAGGTACCAAAGTAATCCAGGAGTGGATCACTGGACAGCGGTCAAGAACATCCTGAAATACCTGAAAAGGACTAAGGATATGTTTCTCGTATATGGAGGTGACAAAGAGCTCACCGTAAAAGGTTACGTTGATGCAAGCTTTGACACTGATCTGGACGATTCTAAATCGCAAACCGGATACGTGTTTACATTAAATAGTGGAGTTGTCAGTTGGTGCAGTTCTAAACAAAGCGTTCTAGCGGGATCTACATGTGAAGCAGAGTACATAGCTGCTTCGGAAGCAGCGAACGAAGGAGTCTGGATGAAGGAGTTCATATCCGATCTAGGTGTCATACCTAGTGCATCGGGTCCAATGAAAATCTTTTGTGACAATACTGGTGCAATTGCCTTGGCAAAGGAATCCAGATTTCACAAAAGGACCAAACACATCAAGAGACGCTTCAATTCCATCCGGGATCTAGTCCAGGTGGGAGACATAGAGATTTGCAAGATACATATGGATCTGAATGTTGCTATTGGTTATTGACCGGAGACGTCTCTCGGTCATGTCTACATCGTTCTCGAACTCGTAGGGTCCGCACGCTTAAGGTTACGATGACAGTGATATTATGAGTTTATGCATTTTGATGTACCGAAGGTAGTTCGGAGTCCCGGATGTGATCACGGACATGACGAGGAGTCTCGAAATGGTCGAGACATAAAGATTGATATATTGGAAGCCTATATTTGGATATCGGAAGTGTTCCGGGTGAAATCGGGATTTTACCGGATTACCGGGAGGTTACCGGAACCCCCCGGGAATCATATGGGACTTAGTGGGCCTTAGTGGAAAGGTGAAAGGGCTGCCCATAAGGGCTGCGTGCCTCCCCCCTTCCCCTAGTCCTATTAGGACTAGGAGAGGTGGCCGGCCACCCCTCTCCCTCTTTCCCCCTTGGGAATCCTAGTTGGAATAGGATTGGGGGGAGTCCTACTCCCGGTAAGAGTAGGACTCCTCCTGCGCCCTCCTCCTAGGCCGGCGCCCCCCTCCCCCTTGGCTCCTTTATATACTGAGGCAGAGGCACCCCAGAAACACACAAGTTGATCCACGTGATCTATTCCTTAGCCGTGTGCGGTGCCCCCTGCCACCATATTCCTCGATAATACTGTAGCAAAGTTTAGGCGAAGCCCTGCTGCTGTAGATCATCAAGATCGTCACCACGCCGTCGTGCTGACGGAACTCTTCCCCAACACTTTGCTGGATCGGAGTCCGGGGATCGTCATCGAGTTGAACGTGTGCTCGAACTCGGAGGTGCCGTAGTTTCGGTGCTTGATCGGTTGGATCGTGAAGACGTACGACTACTTCCTCTACGTCGTGTCATCTCTTCCGCAGTCGGTCTGTGTTGGGTACGTAGACAACACTCTCCCCTCTCGTTGCTATGCATCACATGATCTTGTGTGTGCGTAGAATTTTTTTTGAAATTACTACGTTCCCCAACATTGAGCTCTTGACCTTCACGTCCTTGTTGGTGATGGTGTCGATGCCGATGTGATTTTGCCGGAGATGGTAGCTCGGAGGCATGTGCTCTTGAGCGTCTTCTCGAAGATGAGGAAGACCGCTTGTAGGACTTGATGAAGGCTTTGATCTCCTCCATTTGAGCGTGCATCTTGGCGTCGTTGGAGTTGTTCATGGCATCAAACTCGTTGTTGTTGTTGTAGACCGAAGATGAAATGTCTTGCCTATCCATCACAAGACTCGAGCAAATGTGAGTGGAGAAAGGGGAAGAACTATACCAAATGTACCTTGACCGATGTTGAAGATGGATCAATGATCACTCAATGATGTAACAAGGAAATAGCACAATTGGTACCAATTCTTGTCGGTTTCTCGCACCTACACAAATAAGGCTTATGGTGGAGCTCGGTGAGGATAGTGGCACAAAAAATTGATGCAAAATGTTAGCAAGAGTCAATAATGTTGAAAGAGATTCACAAATTCGCAAGTGAAACAAGTAGACCTATAGCAATAAATGGCACACAGAAACACACACACGGATAGATAAATGGGGTCGTGCAACCAAGGAATGAGCTCAAAATGTGGAATCCACGGAAAATGCTCTTGTTGCACAACTCTAGAGAGACGCTAGCACGATTGCTCAATAGGCGGATATGACACTTGTGCACAACCTATAGGAGACAAAAATGCAACGACTTCTATCCCAAGTATGCTATATATGTATGATGTTCCGGTGCTGTGATCCAAGATGATCGGATATGACAATCTTATATGCAATGTGTTATGATGCTATGCCTATTGCTTACAAGCTCTTTTGTTTTTCTCTCTTTTGCTTAAAAGCTTAATTCTATTTTTTTGTATGTGTATGGCCACTTTTGCACAATGCACCAAACCAAGATAGCAATTGCATATATGCGGAAACAAACTTGTGGCACAAGGTATGATATGATACCAATATGATACTGATATGGTATGGTATGTATGCAATGGAAGGTGTAGACCACTAATGTGCACAAGTAACGTTGCCGGCAATACTCAAATGGCTAGTCTCGATAGGCAAGTGACGCAAAATGGGCTAGGGGTTATCAATGCAATGGCAAGGGAATATACAATGGAGGGATACCACGATACCAAGATGATATGGAGGTTATCGTCCGTGGTGATGATGAGTGGCGGTGTTCTTAATGTAGATACCAAGATGATGGAGACTCGTCCCTAAGTAGCCGAAACACCTTAGAAAACGGAAAAACCGCGAACTCAAAATCTCAAATCTCAAATGTCAAATGGTGGTAGCGGGATGCGGTGGTGGTTGCGGAAGCTCAATGGGATTGCAGAATGGCAATGATGGGTTGTGGAGTACGCAATGTGGAAATGGAGGGTAAGGTGGGCTATACACGGCGTCGGAGTTGGAAGCACGGTCCCTAAGTAGCCGAAACACCTTAGGAGACACAACTCACAACACAAACAAAATTGGGTTAGGTCGGGGTGGCGGGAGTGTATGGTTGGTAAGCCTATGCGGAAGTGGTGGTGGTGGTTGATGAAGAAGCAACTGTCCCTAAGTATCCTAGACACCTTAGGAGACTCAAATCACTCCTCAAGCAACCACTAATGCAATGGGGAACAAAATTGGTTAGGTTGCGGAATTCGGTGGTGGTGTAGCGGATGATGTGGTGGAAGCCCTAGACAAAGATGCCAAAATTCCAAAAATTTGATGGAGTCAAATGGTGTTGGTAGTATTTTTGTGGGAAGGGGGATGGCAATAGCTTTTCAACGAGCTAAAGAACGCGAAAATCGGACTCCGGATGAATTAGTTATGGACAAAACAGTGAAACGGGGGTGGCTGAGATGTCAGGGGCCGGACAACCGGGCTTGGGGCCGGAAATCCGGGACCTGATGTCCAGAACTGCGCAGATTTGGCGCTCCAGGAGCCGGATGTCTGGCCTGACGATTTCAGGTCGGGATTTGAACTTCAAAACTCGATTTGGGGGCGGAAATAGATGATTTTGGGGGCAAAATTGATGGGATTTCATGGACGGAAAGTGGGGAAACTTGGGGATATGCTAGGTCCACTTGAAAGCAAGCAAATACATGGATCAAAATCAACAAAACTTCTTCAAACCAACAAATCACAAAAAAAATTGGGGCTATTTTTGGTGGGGATTTTCAAAATTGGGGAAGAACACAACAAAATTAGGCTAGAAAACAACGAGGGGAGGCTCCGAAATCGTGATCAACGTGGCGCATGATACCAAGATGATGTAGGGTAGAACCCTAATCGGCTGATCTTTCACAAAAGGAGAGGATCCCGCGATGAAAACAAAGAACACGAGGGGGAAAACGAGGGGAATCACGAGGGGAAACACGAGAGAAACACTAAAACCAACAAGAATGATCACAGATGTGCTAGATCCTCGAAACACAAAGAGAGATACAAGATCCACGATCAACAAGGGACGATACAAAGGGTAACCGGTTCTTCTTCGTGAGGAGGTCTTGATGTTTTCTCCATGAGAAGGTCTTGAATCCAAGGTGGATCTTCTCCGTAGAGGGGACGCGGTCTCTCTCGTGGAGTAGATCCGATATGGATGAGCGAAGCTCTATCTCTCAAATGAGCTATCACAACGCTGACCCTAACTAGGAGAAGGGGAAGGAGTATATATAGTCTAAGCCACGAAGGGGTAAGTGGGAAAGGGATACATGGGCCTCTGGACCGACTCTGCGTGCAGGCAGGCGCCGGATGTCCGGGCTGGGGGTCGGATGTCCGGCCGTTCGCGGGAGGCCGGATGTTCGTGGCACGGGCCAGATGTCCGGGCTGAAGTGGCAGTTCGAGTCCTTCTCTGGATAGGGGATGCCGGATTTTCGGGAGGGATGCCGGATGTCCGGGCACACGGGCCGGATGTCCGGCCGCTGATGCTTCGGCCGTCTGTTGGTGCAGCTCCTTGGAGGCTGCACAGGCGCCGGATGTCTGGCCTCTGGCCCGGATGTCCGGCCGCTGTAGCTTCAGCAGCTCCGTATTCTTCCATCGTCGCTTCCAGGCTTCCCTCGCAGATGGTGTAGTTGTTCCTTGGCGCTTGCACTCCTCCTCAACATCCGTGAAGCTCCGACAATACCTGTGCATGCACACGGGAGAAGTGTCAAGTAGTATACCATCCTCGAAGGGGTCAAGTGAGCACGTGTAAAGGAGATGATTCGCCTTTATGTATGTGAAGTAGATATCGCACGTGTCACATGCCAAACGGACTCTTGACATGGTGATGTCCATAGGATGCTCCGCATCAGCTTGCTCCCACTTTAACAATGCTCGTCTTTCTCACTTTCGCTTTTCTTTTTCAAAAAGTTTTTAAGTTCCCTTCTATATTTTTTTTAAAAACTTTTTAAAAGCACACAACGAAAATAAATGAATCTCTAAAACTTCCAGGTTATCTCCCTGGCAACGCTTTCTTTAAAGCCATTAAGCTAGGGAAAAAGTGCTCAAGTAATTGATCCACCCAGATCCTAAGGTATATCAAAGCCAATTTTAATTAACAATGGTTTGTATTTCAGTATTGAGCACAAGTAATATATATCATGCAATGACGAAGTCTAACTCCCTTCCTATGCATCGACATGTCATAAAAGAACAATTCATGCACATCAAGTAAAGGCCAATACATAGCATAAGCAATTTCTTGCAATTTTATCGTATTGGAAACATAGAGAGGTGGAGATGTAGTTCCTCTCTCATAATAATTGCAAGTAGGAGCAGCAAGCACATGCATATTATATTCATCAAAATTATCATGTGTAACGGTAAAACGTAACCCATCAAAATAATCCTTAATAAGTGCAAACTTCTCCGATATAGTGTAGTTGGGAGAATCCAAAAAGATAGTAGGACTATCATGTGTGGGTGCAATAGCAACAATTTCATTCTTAACATAAGGAACTATAGCAAGTTCATCTCCATATTGGCATCATGGCCACAAGCATACCAAGCATCAAGTTCATCAAAAAGGGATATTTCAAACGAATCCAAGGGATCATAGCAATCATCCTTCGGTAAGCACGAAGGGAAATTAAACAATGTATGACTTGAAAAGTTACTCTCATTAGAAGGTGGGCACGGGTGATCAATCTGCTCTTCCTCCTTTTGTCCTTCACTCTCCTCCTCATCTTTTTCATCCAATGAGCTCATAGTGTCATCAATTTCTTCTTCCATAGATTCCTGCAAAATATTAGTCTCTTCTTGGACAAGAGAGGCTTTCTGAATAAAATCATCAATATCAGCATTGTATTTGTAATTCTCATAACAATATTTAAGTATAGCAAAATTTTCAGGTCTATAAACAACATCATCAAAATCTTCATGTTTTTCAAACGAAGATTCAATTTCACAAGCACCCTTAAAAGCAAAAAAAATCTTCTATTCACTCCACATCATAGTAATCATATCTACCATTAGCATAAGAAGCCAAAGTTTCTTTATCATTAAATTTACATGAAAAGGGAAGGTGTGGAGCCTTTATCCTAGAGCAGCAAGTATAACCATATCTCAAGCATAAAGTCCAGCATACCAATGCAAAATTTCAATTTGATCCCATAAGAGATTCCCTTTTTTAGTCAAGCGATAATTCCTAAAGTATTCACATTGATCCAATGTGTCTCCCATTATCAAGTTGAATGGGGTTTTCTCAGGATTATCAAAGTAGTGTTTAATATTTTTCACATAATGAGCATCGAGGGTTTTAGGAGGCTTCCCATCTCCATGAGTAGCAAGTGCACCTAATTTTTTTGGTATTCCGTGTTCCATATCCATAACTAAAGATAGAGAACAACTTAGAACATAAAATAAAAACTACTTAGTGATAAAGAAAACAAGCACATATGAGAATATTCACCCCACGCTATTGCTCCCTGGCAACGGCGCCAGAAAAGGTCCTAATAACCCATAAGTATAGGGGATCAATTTTAGCCTTTCTCGGTAAGTAAGAGTGTCGAACCCAACGAGGAGCTAAAGGTAAGATTTGTATTCCCTTCAAATTCTATCGACCATTGACAACTCTTTGCGCACTTGATGTTCGCTTTACCTAGAATAAGTATGAAACTAGAAGTACTTTGTAGGTGTAAAGGGATAGGTTTGCAAGATAATAAAGAACACATAAATAAAATCTAGGGGCTGTTTAGATAAAGAAATAATTAAGTTAGTTTTAGTAGAGAGCTTTGTGTCACAAGAAAGTTATTTGTCCCTAGGCAATCGATAACTAGATTGGTAATCGTTATTGCAATTTTATATGAGCGAGAGGCATGAGCTGACATACTCTCTCTACTTGGATCATATGCACTTATGATTGGAACTCTAGCAAGCATCCGCAACTATCAAAGATGATTAAGGTAAACCCAACCATGCATTAAGTATCAAGTCCTCCTTACTCCCATACGCAACAACCCACTTATTTGGGTTTGTGCTTCTCTCACTCACACCACCCACCATAAGCGAATCCTGAACATATTTCAACACCCTACAGCGGGGATCCCTCACACTTGCGCGACACAGAGAGCACCATAGGACAACACCAATAATAGAAAATACAACTCAAACCAATCATGATCATCAATCAAACCATAGGACAAAACGGATCTACTCAAACATTATAGGATACCCCTATATCATTGGATAATAATATATAGCATTGTGCACCATGTTTAAGTAGAGATTACAGCGGGGAGAAGAGGTGTTACACTGCTGCATAGAGGGGGGAAAGTTGGTGATGACGGCGGCGAAGTTGTTGGTGTAGATCATCATCACGATGATGGCCCCGGAGGCGTTCCGGTGCCACCTGGAGAGAGGGGGAGAGAGCTCCCCCCCCCCCTCTCCTCCTCCTCCTCCTCCTTCTTCTTCTTCTTCTTCTTCTTCTTCTTCTTCCTTGGCCTCCCCCCCCCCCCCCGCCTCCTAGATGGGAGGAGGGTTTCCCCTCTGGTCCATGGCCTCCATGGCGGCAGAGGGGCGGGAGGCCCTCCGAGATTGGATCTCTCTCTCTCTCTCTCTCTCTATTTCCTTCTGTTTATGTGTTCTGTTTTCTGGCCTTTCACCATTTCTTAAATTCCCGGAGAACCGTAACTCCGATGGGGCTGAAATTTTGAGGGAATTTTATTCCAGATATTATCTTTCTTGTGGAAAAAGAAGGGCACCAACCACCTTACAGGAGCCCCACAAGCTTGCCAGCCACGCCCTGGGTAGGGGGCGTGCCTCTTGAGCTTGTGGGATCCTCGGGCATCGTCTCACATTGATATCGCTTCCCAAAAGTCGCATATATTCCAAAATAATTCTCTGTGAATTTTTATCGCGTTTGGACTTCGTTTGATATGGGTATTCCACGAAACAAAAAACATGCAACAAACAGGAATGGCACTGGGCACTGGATCAATATGTTAGTCCAATAAATCATATAAATTGTTGTCAAAAGTATGTGAAAGTTGTGGAATATTGGCATGAAACAATCAAAAATTATAGATACGACGGAGACGTATCATAGGCATGCGTTAACTTCTAATTACATGGAATCAAATGATTTAAATATCGTTGGGACCTAGATGTAGACGAGTGGTACGGGTCTGTTAAATCTAGCTCTTCAAGTTGGAGTTTTCAAAAACTTTGGGAACGATGTAAAATAAGGAAAAGTTGTCATTGAGGAGGCCTGTTAGGAATAGAGATAGGAAGGTCATGTTTGGTATGTTGTGATTTAATCCGCCGGTTGTGGATAAAGTTACGATCGTTTAAACCTTCCTTGTAACCGAAGTTGTGCAAACCGTAGGCCGATTGCTCGTTGTTAATATATATACATGCCGCATCCTATGGATTGTAGACACTCCACCAATTATTAGAAGAAGTTCGAGAGAATCATATCATTGCACATGTGTGAATTATTCAAGAGAAAATGTATTATGTAATAAGCACTTATGTGTTGTTCATTCAACACTGCATTATGAGCACAAGAAGGTTAACAACATGGTGATTGGAATTTGTCCTCAAGATGAGAGAAGGAAAAAAAATCAAACTCAATGGGACATGTCCTTACACATGGCTTCAACCTATGTCCTAGACTCGCACGGGTTGTGGAGTCTGACCTCGAGGAAATAAAGTATAATAGAAGATATAACCCTAACAAATGAGAAAGACGTCATATTTACGGCATGAGGAATCTAGAAAATTCAACGCCAACACATTGTAGAGAATGCTTTCACCAAACTGTGTCATTGATCCTTATGCCAAAGCCATATGGGGGATGTACTTTTCATCCCTTACTGGCAGATTTGGAAATCTAGGAATTAATGACCTAATTTCCTCGGGCATTCACTCCTCGGACAATGATATAGTGCATCGGTCTACAGAAAATATGGCTACATGATCGAGATATATAACTTCACACAAGATCAGCCTGCTTCTTTCCTTTTGTTTCTACCTCCTTTCACGCCATGTCCGGTTTCTTCTTCTTTTAGCTTGGGTTGTTGCTTTTTTGGGTTCTCATAATCCTTGTAAGATTTTTCCAAGTGTCTTTCGGTGGGACGAAGACATAAGCTAAACAATAAATGAAAACATATTGGCCAATCGAGCAAATTATCAACATGTAATAATTAGGTTATAAATGGTTATCCAGACAAAGATGAACCATGACACTCAACTTATTCCGGGACACACTTACAACTTCACAATGTTCATACCGAAAAAATGAAAAATTCTGATCATGAGAAAAGGAAGGCCTAGCTAGCAGTATTTTCCAACACAAGATCATAGCGCTTAGGTTCTTTATTCATTGATAGCAGCCGCTGCAAAACTAAGTAACTATCAAGGCTAGTAGTGTTGTATACACACAGTTCTGTAAGTATACACATAGCTATGCCTACTGACAAAACATGTATATAGACACAGAGGCGGTGCAAAGTACGAGTTACGAACTTATGATCAAATAAACATCAGATGTCAAACAAACAGATCATGACAGAAAAAATCCAATATAACAATTTCAACGACTAGAATAAAAATGCCTTCGCTCAAAGAGCACGACCGAGACTGAATGTCTCAACTTATTAACAACCATTCCTGCATCTTAACCATGCCAAGACTAAGTAAAATGAGACGACACGCATGACCATGAACTGCATGTGAGGATAGATCCTCTACTCGAAGAAGATGCTCCCCACGATCGGCGCTCACTTCAACCCGGATCTCATATTGTTGAAGAACTGCATCAGATCATCCATGGGGAAGCCGACGCTAGAGCTAGTACCGGCGCCGTCGTGGCCACCAGTACCGTTAGCATTGTAGAGCAATGCGCTGGCCCCCTCGGACCTCTGCATGTCAAGCCAACCCTCTTGCTGATGCGGCGGCGCCTGATACATCGGTGGAGGCCCTATGTCAATGCTGCCAGTGACGTATGGCGTCTGCGCCTGATACATCGGCGGAGGCCCCATGTCAACGCTACTAGGGACATATGACGCCTGGGGCTGGAAGGTCGGTGGCTGCCAGCCGTGCTGCTGCAGCGGCACATGATACATCTGCGGAGGCCCCATGTCGACATTGCCGATGACGTATGGCGCCTGGGGCCGAAAGACCTGTGGCTGCCAGCCTTGTTGCTGTTGAGGCGGAACCTGATATGTCGGCAGATACCCCATGTCGACGTTGCTCGTGACCCGTGGTGCCTGGGCCTGGAAGACCTCTGGCTGCCAGCCCTCCTGCTGTGGCGGCACCTGGTCCATCGACGGAGGCCCCATGTCGACACCGCCGGTGACGTATTGCGCTTGGAGCTGGAAGATCGGCGGCTGCCCGCTGGTATTTGCTATGCGCTCTGCGAGGCTCTTGCGGATCTCCTGCAACTTACATCCAACCCTGGTGACCTCCTCAGCATTCAGGTTGCCACCGAGCATGGCCTTGTGCAGAAGGATCCTGGTATCGCGGTCCTCACGCTCGCGCCGGAGCTTGTCGGCCTCATGCTGGAGCTTGGCGACTTGCTTGGTGAGGAACTCCTCCTGGGTCACCACCTTCTTGAACCGCGACATGTCCGGCATGTTCTTGTACCTATTCAGGATAGCCACCGCCTCCATGTGGGATGGGTAAACGTCCGGCGACGCGGCACCCTCATCATACACCAGCATGCAGATCTTGGTGTTGCACAGGATGCCCAACTCGCCCGCCTTCTTCATCAGGCTGTTGCGGCGCGTCACATAAGTATGGCGCCGTGTTGAGTTGCCAATGTAGCGGAGGGGCACCTTCTTGCGGGCCATTGCCGGACGATGGGTAAAACTAACAGAAGGTCCAAAGGGAGGACGATGGGTAATACCAGCGGAAGGTCGAAAGGGAGGACGATGGGTAATACCAGTAGAAGGTCGAAAGGGAAGGGAAGTCACTGGTTTTGGTGAGTTGAAAGCAAGGGAGGAGGCGTGGATTTATAGGGGAGGATCGGCGAGGATGAGGGCAGCCTTCCGGCCCACCGCCCACATGCATTGTGCTCATCTCTAACTTTAGCGTCCATTTACAGCTTTTACTCTACGCTCATATGATAATTGTACTCATTTAATGGGTCATAACACCACAGATTTTCTTTATAATTAACCCAAAATTGCTAAGAATCGATCCAGATAAAAACAGTGAAAAAACATTTCTGTAATGGTACGTATGGTCATATACTGAATAAGCTATGGAAAATTCCTCTCAAAGACCCACGCATGCATATCTATTAACAAGATATGTTCTTTAGCTAGCTACATATTGCAAAATTAATTTTGCATTTAATTTTCTCTAAAGTTGGTGTAGTGGTTTAGGGTTGGTTGGGCCGGTATTCAAACATGTACATCGTCTCATCACCACGTTAAGAAAATATCAATAAATAGAAAGCATCCTTCATTGGTAAGCAAAAGTTACAAATCTACAAAGATATATAAACAATTAAACCCGAATTTATAATGCACATTGTGCGAGTAATTTTCTGCCGTATTTTCCGACATATGAATTGAATGTTATTCCAAATATACAGGTTGGACTACCCACAACAGGAAAATCACGCATTGGTGTGTATCTATGTGTAAGCCGAGTGTAAAAACTCATGTTCAAGAATTCGTCCAATTGACCAGTTAAATTGCCGAGTAGCCCATAAATTGATAAATCATCTAATTAACTGATTAACTTGTTGATTATCCTATTATCCCTACTCGTCAGCTAGCCGAGCAGTTACCAATTATAACGATATCCTCAACAAGACTAAACACATGGGTGCTCGGCTTACAATGGTGTAAGTCGAACAACAGAAGTACACACGGTTAAAAAAAAGAAGAGGACTCTGGATTGCGTATCAGTAAGCCGAGAGGTTGTAGAAAAAGATCTCGGCTTTCGCAAAATGCTTAGCATACGATTAAAAACCACTCGGGTTACAACGGGCTCTTGATGACATTTGTTGTCACGTGGTGTGCAGAGACGAAACATGATTGCGAATGTTTGTCAGCTACTGTTTGATTATCTAGGGGCGATAAAATCGTTCCCACGCATTGGGGGTGTAGCTCAGATGGTAGAGCGCTCGCTTAGCATGCGAGAGGTACGGGGATCGATACCCCGCGTCTCCAAATTTGATTTTCATTTTTTTTTTTGCATTTTCTTCCAATCCTCTTCCTCTCGCGTGGTTTTGAACGAGGTTTGGCTTCAACTCGCGACGTCCGTACGCAATCATGCACCTTTCCATGTCCATGTCCATGTGTTCAAACCAACCGTGTCTTTTGAGAGGACAGGCTCGGTTTCAAAATTAGAGCTCTCTGAACAAAGTCTCCATGATACCGGCTTTTAGTGCACTCCTCTACTCTACTCTACTCTTTCAAGAAAACTTTCTGCATATATACTCGTATTTCTTTACGGAGGGAGTACATACGATACGACTACTGAATCCTTGCAATTTTATACTGCCCCGACGCAGCATTTGACGCCTCTTGCGTGTCTTTTGAGGCAACCCCTTCCCTTTCCCCTTATTTTTCTTTACAACCTTTCTGTTCATACCACAATAGTAATTTACTGTTCGTTCTTCAAGGAGCCTTCTGAAAGATGAGGAGAAACACACGAGCACACCACTGCCTAACTGAATCATGCATGCATCCGTCAGTTGGTCATAGGCATAAGGGCCATTACTTGCATCAGATACACATCAGACCATTACTTGCATAATGACAAACACATCCATAATCAAGATCCTAACCACGAATCCCACAAAACAAAACAAAAAAATCTGTGTAACCATGGCTTTTTTTTTTTGAGATTCGGCGACCTTTATTAAACAATAACCATATCAGTTACAAGGAAGGGGAGTAAGAAGTCAGGAGGTTTATCTCGCCACTCTTCAGAAAAAATTCCTCTGTAACTAGCCCGAGCAAGCTCATGCACTGCTGCATTACATTCACGAGCACAATGAACAACAGTCGCCCTGCCGAACGCAGTCAATAATTTTCGACAGTCATCAGTAACAACCGCCGCTGAAGCACGGTAATCTGATGGGTTAAGGATAGCTTGGACAATCTCTAGTGAGTCAGACTCTACTACCAGAGTTGAAATGCCCAGATTGTCAGCTAGGCGTAAGCCATCAAGTAGAGCAAGAACCTCCATGGATGATGCATCCATAGCATGTTGTTTATAATAACAACATCCTGCAATAAAAGCGCCCGTACAATCCCGAACTACTGCTCCCGTTGCTCCTGATCCCTCATCAACATGGTAACTTGCATCCACATTAAGCTTTAAGACCCCCATAACAGACCTCTCCCACCTCACTTTTCCATCTTTTACCCCTGGTTTCATAGCGAGAGCATTAGCAACGATGCCCCGTATACTCATTGTTGTACGAACCGGGGTGTCACACTTCTCGTCGTGGCTAATTTTCCGGCGATCCCACCAGAGGTACCAAGTTGCTACCATAATCATCTCAACTCCATTTGAAATCGGGATCCTTGCTTCTCCCTCGAGGTCCGAACAGAGTAGCTTTTTCTAAAATAACTGAACCTGACCTCTCTTGTGCTATAGCATTTTCAATGGTATGTTTCAAACCGAGTTCCTCCCACACCTTCTTTGATCTGTCACATGTAAACAACATATGGCGGAGATCCTCCGGGGTAGTTCGGCAAACTGGGCATATTACAGGGGACTTCATATGACGATCTGTTAATGTGCAGTAGCATGAAACGATCCCATGTAACACCCGCCAATTGAACACATGTACTTTAGGAGGGACAGTTCTTCCCCAAAGCAACTTCCACACAGGATGTGGATCAATTCTGCCTCCTCCCGAGTCCAATCGAGCTCGTGTCCTATATTCATTTTTCCATGTAATATGATACGCTGAGCGGACAGTAAAGCAACCTGACTTCGAAAAATGCCATGAGATGAAGTCTGATTGTCCATGAGATGACAACGGAATTTGCAATATCCTCTCTGCATCAACCAGCCAAAGTTTTCACGCACGAGCTGCTCATCCCAATTTCCAGAAATTGGATCAATCAAGTCCTGGACTTTCTGTAACAAACATAGCCCCCTAGGAGTCATTACCTTGCGGTCATGGCTTGTGGGTATCCACTGGTCAGACCAAATATCAATTGAAGCACCATTCCCTGGTCGCCAAATCGCCCCTAGCTTGAAGGTTTTCATACCCGCCATGATACTCTGCCAAGTATACGATGAATCTTTTTTCAAAGATGCATTCATCAAGTCCCCATCTGGATAATATTTAGCCCGTAGTACTTGGGCGCATAGAGAGTCTGGATCGGATAGTAGCCTCCAACACTACTTCGCTAGCATAGCTTTGTTAAAACAATGTAAATCACAAAAGCCCATACCTCCCTCTTTCTTAGGAATGCACATCTTCCACCACGCCTTCCAGTGGATCTTCTTTTTTTCTTGCATGTCACCCCACTAATATCTAGCAATAGCATCACAGATAGCCTTACAAATATTCTTCGGGATGTTAAAAACCGACATGGCATAAACCGGGATAGCCTGTGCCACCGCCTTCAAAAGAGTTTCTTTCCCGCTGATTGATAACATTTTTGAGATCCACCCATTAATAAGTGCACAAACTTTATCAACTAGATGTTGAAAACTGTCATTTCGGTCAATTCCAACTTTTGACGGTAACCCCAAGTACTTATCCGAAATTGCCTCTGAGACAATATTAAGTTGTGAACAGATATCTGCTCGCACTTCCACTGAAGTATTGGGACTGGAGAACACACTGGATTTTGCATCGCTAACCAGTTGTCCTGAGCTAGCACAGTACTTGTTTAGAGCATTTCTGAGTGACGTGGCATTCAACACAAGAGGAGATCTCCACTACAAACACCTTATTTGAGACAGCACCAAAACAAGGACACTGACGACAACCAGCAGTCTCCAAGCCATAACAACAACAACAGCTAAGCCCTTTCAATTCATATTCTTTTCTTCCTATCCTCATCTGTACATCCGTCTACACAGCAGCTTAATACAACACCATCATCAATCCACGTGGCACGGGGGGGGGGGGGGGGTACAAGCAAGCACTAGTAGCTACTACTGTAGTAGTCATAAGCATCAAGCAACAACCTTCTTCTTATCTTCTTCTTACCTCTTACACAAAGACTGCCGGCTTCTCTTCCATTACGGTCGCGGTCGCAAGCCATCGTCCTCCTCCAGCCACCTCAAACAGTCGTCGTCCACGCACACAGACACCAGCGAGAGATTGGCGGTGGCTTAGCCATCAGTCATCTCCTAGGTTTGATGCAAGAATAATAATGCTTGTTTCCGTCTCAGGCTTTCGGGATCGACCGGGAAGAAACACCGTGCAAGAGCTTTATGAACCCGAGGAAGCTGAGCTTCCCGTCGGCGTGCCTGATCCAGTCCTGGAGGACGACATGGAGGGGCACCGACGGGCCGAGGCCGAGTTCCTGATGGACCAAAGACGTGACAGTGATCAGCGAAATGTCAAGTGATCACGCATAAATTAACTGTTCAGACTACAGTTCAGACTCGTACCGACGCAAGTTCTTCGATCACGATAGGCCGGTTGCCCTCCTTGTCGAACAGCTCGTACGCGCGCCGAGCATGCTGTTCCCAGGTCTCCAGAGCTTCCATCTGGTATACGCTGATGGCGGAAGCGGCGAACTCTTCAAAATCCAATTTTCTGTACTGAAGGGTGCATACCTTGTATACACCATAATCTTGGCAGGTAAGTCGGCGTCTCAGTCCAATACATCATACAACTGAAGATACTATGAGGAAGGCTTACCGTGTTAACAAAGTCAATAACCCTGGAATCCTTCATTGCATCCGTAGAATTCTTCACCAGAGCCTGCAAGTTTCATTTGCCCTTTTCAGCAACTGCATGCTGTAAACTAGACTAAATGACGAATATAGGATTACTAACCGATTTCAAATTTTGCAAGGAGATTAAACCACTCTTGTTTGGACCCAACAATTCAAACTGCTCTTTTAGATAAAAGAGTTGATTTTCTGTCAATGTCTTAGCTAGGGCCTGCAAAATGTATGAACATCCATAAGAAATGGCTCATTGGTAATGCAATTAAATTCAGGACATAATGCTATGAACCTACTTAACTGTGCAAATTTGTCCTATATAATAGCGAAAGGAACATTCAACATGTAGCAATTTCAAAAAGAATATGGATATCTCAAGTACCCAATGCAATAAAAAATCAAAAACAAATTAACACTTGCTGGTAAGAAAATAAACTGTGGATTACATAATGAAGACCAAATTGCAATAGGTTTTTTTTGTTAAGATTGTTTTAGGTGCATAGTGTATACCCTCAAAGCAGACTTCCGCAGTGAAGATGAACTGATATAAGCTCGGATAAGCTTGTAGATTATCATATCTAAAGGAATTTTGACTTGTTGTGCATCACGGATCCATGGGTGACCTGCAGGTACCAGTGCACAAGTAAACAGTTAAGCATCATTCTGCAGAAGAATAGTCTTCCAAAGGAGGATATTACTGTACGGCACTGCCAAACAAATATAGTTCTTACTCAGAGCTTGTGAGGCAGTCATCCTCTTGCGGTAATCCTTATTAAGCAACCTTTTTACAAAGTCTTTGGCTTCCGCAGAGAGAGTAGGCCATGGGGCCTCATCAAAACTTGGTTCTGCCTTAAGGACAGCTCGGAATATTCCTGATTCTGTGCGTGCCCAGAAAGGTCGGCTCCCACAAAGCAAAATGTAGGCAATTACTCCAATGCTCCACATATCTCCCTCCGTGCCATAAGATCGATGAAGCACCTCGGGAGCAACATAATACGCACTTCCAACAATGTCGTTGAGCCTTTCATCTGAAGATGTAAAAATTGTGTGGTGTCACAATACAGTCACATTTAAATGTAGTAAAACAAAATGTTATACAATAATCTGAATGGACCATGTTAGACTAACCTGGCTTTACAAAGTCAGACAAGCCAAAGTCTATGACCTTCAAGGGTGAGTTTTCCTCCTTCGATGAGAATAGAAAATTCTGGGAAAAGGAAACACAGATGTATTTAGTTATTGCAAAATCTTTGTACTGCATCTGCTGACTGAACAGAAGTGCTTTGGATAATACAATATAAAGAACCAACAATCGAAGAAAATATGGTATCGCATTAAGAAACTCCCAGGTTGATAATAGTAACTAAAAGACAGTACGAAGAATTAATATTAGCTGCTAACTGTGTGAAAACAAACCAACCTCTGGTTTCAGATCCCGATGAACAACACCTTGAAGATGGCAAAATGATACTACACTCAAAATTTGCAGCATAACAACCTTTGCATCCTCTTCAGAATACTTTCCACCTCTGCAAAACAAGAGATGAGATATCGTTAGAACCCCAGCAGATATAATCATAAGAATTGTTCCAATTTGCGAACACTGGTAGGATTATACCTCGCCAATATCTTATCAAGTAGTTCGCCTCCTTTACACAATCTGAAAAGAAACAAACATGATAAGTGATAGAAGTTACAGTAAGCGCCATTTGATACGCATGGTCAATTTTGATAGGAATTGATCATAATTTGACTAATTATAATTTAAACCTTCTAATATAAAGAACAAGAATCTCATGCATTGCAACAACATATGAAGACAGAACTGAAAAGGACCTACTCTATGAAAGAAATGCACACTTACTCCATAACTATATACACGTTGTCTTCATCTTCAAAAGCATCATAGAACTGCACTAGGTTGCTGTGGCCTGTCAGAGAGCTCAATATCCTCACTTCTCTTCTGACATCTTCAATTGCTATGGCTGTTGTCATCTGCCCACACACGTCATTTGGTGAGACTAGGAAACAGCTTTAACTTAAATATAATGTGAACTCTAAACAGCTAGCACGCGTCACTTGGTGAGACTAGAAAACAGCTTGAATTTCAATATCAATTTGTATGGTTTTGGAATAAACCACTAACAAATAAATGACTGAAACAAGCAAACAGGGTCATAACAAAGTCGATGCGATGAACATAGCACATTACAGGTAAGATCGTGCAACTAAAACAGTGACAAGCACAAAGTCAACCAAAAATAGCTCCTTCGTCCTACTTACACTTAGACGGGCAACGTACGTAGATCTCGAAACACAAATTATGACACCTTTATCTTTGTGGCCTATCCAACAACCAGCTACTGTTTAGCCCAACGTTGTCCAGCAGTGCACTAGACAAGCAATAAGTGATCAATTATAGGCACCAAGGAATAAAATGCCTCTTGCTGGCATCAGCGCAACTGCAACCCATTTACAATGAAACAAACCATGCCCAAACGGCAGTTGAAACCCTAAAGTTAAAAAAACAGTAATCAAACGACTTGGCTTGTTTCCTAACAATGCCAGTGAGCTCATCTTCTCTAGAAAGAACCGATCAAGAAAAGAAAAAGAAAAAACAGCATTGCTACGATTGGCAGAGCACAAGCACATGCACATGGAATGTGAGTAGCTGTGGCCGGCCATGCATGTACAACAGGGAGGTTGCCAGCTCTGCTCATAAAAGCACTGGGCAGGCTGAGGCTCTACAGGGGCCAAATTAAATGGCACCTCATACAATTGCAGGGAGGCGCATAATGAGCAAAGCTCTTTAAACAGAATTGAAGTATCACTTTTGGCCTGCAGATCTAGCCGAGAGGCTGCCATGAGCATGCCAGGCAAGGTGAGCAAAGAAGATAAGAAGAGTAGAGAGGACATTGACATGGGGAGCTCGGTGACCATCTCCACTCGCCACCACCAATCCACCATGGCCATGATGTTAAGTCAATGAATGCACAGGGGCTTGTCCACATCCGGATAGATGAGCTTCACCAGGCTCCATCGCCATGAATGCCTGCCGCGGGGTGGCAGCGAGCTTTGCCCTACCGGCAAGGGCGAGGTCGTTCTCCCTCCCTCCCACCAACAGTCACGAGCGCCCCGGGTTGCTTTTCGCCAAGCCATGGTTGAACCAAGCGACGCTCTAACGAATACGTAGCTGATAGGATTAGAACATATGCAACACGAGCTCAACGGATCCGATTTCCCAAAATCTCAAGCAGGCAAAAAAAATGCTTAATCGACGAAATGCAAGTCTTGGTCAACACCTGGAGAAGTCGAGATTGAATCTAACGTGGTGGCAAAAGACGGATCTTGACGACAAAATGAGCAGAGACAGCATCATTCAGACGGACATGCTGATGCCCAATCACGCGTAGAAAAAGAAGTGGTAAAATGCAGATTATGCAGCTGAACATAGACGGCGAGAGACTGAATGGCAGAGACATTTCTGCAAGCAGCTCGAGAACGAGGGCATGGCAATGGCGAGGGGAGGGGAGGAGGGACGGCGTGATAGAGTGAGTATCGGACCTTGGCCTTGGGGATGACCTTGACGGCGACGTCCTGGCCCTTGTGCTCGCCCTTCTTGGCCTTGGCAGCGCAGGTGTAGCCGAAGTGGCCGCGGCCGACCTCCTCGCCGAGCTCGTACTTGGCGAAGAAGTGCTTGGAGAAGCCGAAGCTCTTGTCGAGGCCCAGCTCCGGCTCGCCGCCCTCGGGGATGGACGCCTCGTTGGGCTTGACGGAGCCGTGCCGCCGCGCCAGGAGCGCGCGGATGTGCTTGGCCGGCGACGGCGGCGGGAAGGGCCGCTTGAACCCGCCGCGGGCCGGCGTGGACGCCACGCTCGAGTTGGCCGGCGAGCCCTTGTAGCTGGACGCCGGGAGCGGGCTCGGCAGGTAGAAGGGGAACTTGGGCTGCTTCGGCGTGCCCGGCTTCGCCGCGGCGGCCGCCTGCGCCGGCGAGGCGGCACCGGCGGCATCGCCGGTCCCGGAGGCCACACGCGGCTCCTCCTCCGCCTTGGGCTCCGGGATTCGCGAGGGCTTTCCGTGACAGAGACCCATGGAGCCCGCGGATCAAGAACCGGGCTCAACGGCCCCGAATCGACGCAAATTCCGCAGAAATCGCCCAGAAAATTGCCCCCCAGAAACGGCGCAGGGGCGGGTCGTCAGAGAGTCTCCCCGCCTTCAAGAACCCGAGAAATCATCCCAAATTCCTGCCCCGCCAAGAAAGGAACCCTGCTCCACACCACGGCGAACCCGCCCCCAAAATTGGATCCCAATCACGGCAGAAACCAGGCCGCCAGAATCCTCTCCTCGCAGAGAACCCAGCCGCCGCGAAATGCCGCCGCAGGAGGAAAGAGAGAGAGCGCGACAGGGTCCAGAGCAGGGATGGGTGGGCGGATCAGAGCAGGGGCGGCGGCAGGAGCAAGAACATATTCCAAGATTCTTGAAGTGACCAAACAATCGGCAAAAGCCGGGGGCTTTGAGCGAAAGGCTTGGATCAGAGCGAGGAAATGGGCACCACCACTGGCTGCCTCTGGCTCTGCTAGGAAGGAAGGGGAGAAAGAAAAGAAACACCCAGCTGGTGAGTGAATCCTGTGATGAATTGGGAGGGGAGAAAAGGGGGGAGGGGAGGAGGAGAGGAGCTCTGCCTTTTCCTTTTCAGCTCCTTCTTTTCCCCCCTTTTCTTTTGTAGCTGTGGCTGTAGCTGTAGCCCCCCTCCAACGCCTCCACACACACCATCGCCATGTATGTGCTGTGCTTTGGTGAGGGAGGAGGAGGGGAGGGCAATGGGGACCTGGGGGTGGGGGTGGCGCAAGACAACATGGGTGGCTGGCCAGGCCAACTATTTCTTTCTTTCTTTTTCTTTCTCCCCTGTTTCTGTTGCCATCTACTCCTTGTTTGCTGGTCACCACTACCAGGGCAAGGGAACAACTGTACTGACAAAACTTCCACGGGATACATGCAACTTATTCAGCAGCATCATCTACTTGGAGCCTCAGGGGATCTATCCATCCCAGAATGATCCTGCTCTCAAATAGAAATAACTTCAACATTCAAACTTCAAACGCGCAAACTCGGCGGTTCGATACGGCCAATGATATTGCAGTACTACTCCCTTGTTCTAACGTTTTTAGTTCATTAGTTAAGCAAAACACGACTTTTTTCTATTCCATTGTGAACAAATGGACTGTTCATCGTTGCTGATCCACTACTTTTTATTAGTTTCCAAAAATTTACTGAAAAGAAGCCTCATGCCTGTCTCACTCTGAATCTGAATTTCTCAAGCCACCCTTCTCTCCAATCCAAAAAAGGCCACACCGCACACGCACAGGCTGTCCTTGCGAGAGCCGAGCTGAGCTCCTCCAATCCAACCTCAACCTCCCAAGGTATTAAACTGGGGAGTAATGGAGGCATCAATGCTGCTTGCTTGCTACTACTCCCTCTCCTTTTTCCTCCTCTCCTCTCCTCTCATTCATATCTATCCCATTACCTAAGCAATGTTGACTTGAGCAGGCTGCCTCTGGATTATCTACTTACTTCATTTGCTATTCAGATCTCAACAAGGCTTCCTGTCACTGTCTCACTGTAATCTTGCATCACTTCTTTTTTCATGGTTTTTTACCAGGAGTTTATAGTGTAAATTTATGTCGACCTCACATGCTTTTCAGGACATTAAATAATTTGCATAAATGACACCAGTTAATCAGAAGAAAACGCTCAGTGGTTCAGCTCCCATTAGTTTACATGTAAGGTCACTTTCACTCATGCACCTTTCGGTCCCCATACCCTACCCTATGTGTGTGTCAAACTTGTGAACCCTCCTCCTTCAACGTCCAGGTCCCGTTTGAAACGCAGAAACTATTTCAGTGCCAACGGAAAAAAAAATTAGCCGGCTCTTCGAAAATTCTCGCGAAACCAGATTATTAACGCGTTCCGAACAGGACCTTAGAGATTGTGTGCGGGAAAATTAAAGTGTGTCGGCTTCGAATGCAACGTTTTGTGTGTGACCAGTTGGTCAGGGTTTTGGACTCCCAGCGGTGGTGGAGTCTAGAAATGTTGATTTCCATGGATTAGAGGAACTTTCTGATTAGAAATTTTGAGAGATTACGATGGGTAAGAAATGTGTGAGCATCTGATGAGACACTCCACGGGAAGCAACCCATTGCCCATGCAGTTGGTTTTGTGTAAAGGGGGTAAGATCCAGTGGACAGATGTCTTTAATCAATCATTTTCTCCTAATTGGAAAAGGCAGACAAGCGTCCATTAGGGACCTGAAAAATGCAGTGAGCAGAATTCTTGCCCCACGTGATCTAGATTAAAATAAGTCCTGGGCTTTGGTAGATTCTTTCTAGAAAAGATTACATGGTCTTTTTTCCTTTGTGAGGAAAAGTTTACAACCCTAAAGCGACGTACACTGTTTTGAAAAAAAAATCTGAATATTTTGATCTAGAACAAAGCAAAGAAGTCTATACTATGTGATACTACATAGTCTGTATCAAACCTGAAAAATACTACTGTGCACTAAAACTGATTTTCACACATCTGTGTATGTACTCTCATCTCTAGTTGAATTTATCATTATGTTGGTAAAGACTGCCCTCACCTAATACTAGTAGCATTAACTACTTTCCTTGGAAATTCCTGAACCTTTCTGGTGGATTCCATGGAATAATTCCTTTTTTTGCACAGACCACATATTATTTGCGGATACAAGCCCTGCTCTGCATTCTTGATTGGAGCAGTGCCTCCACATTGGGATGATTGATGCTGCCTCGCCTCACCTCCAAACAAAAAGAAGGAACAGGCAGCTTCAATGAAACTGTCTAATTCTGTTGTCCTCTCCCCTGCACCCCTCACATAAAAGAAAGAGGTTGGAACCAGTATTCTAAGCATGTTGGGACTAGGGCTGTCACCTGCCTAATTTTCAGGGTTGGCCCACCGTCCAGCATCATTAGTCCTGATCCTGATTAATTATTGGAACACTCATGCTAGATGCATGGCATTCTCCTGAAGTTTCTTCCTCTGCTGCTTAACAGGCAGGAGCAGTGTACTGCTTATGATTTGCAGTACATGGTAGTACTGCTGCTGCTGCACTCTGATCAACAAGCACAAGGAATCAAGGAGGCTTTCATGGGTAACTGGAATGGTGAAAAGTTTGTGGGTGTTGCCTAGTAGTGGTAGTACATGTATGTAGTGCATTGTGGCCATGGCATGGGGCACTGTGACCTTCACCCTCACCAAATCCCAGATGAGCCAAGCAAACAGGACCATCCCCTTCCTTTTTAAAAAAAATCAGTGGGGGAATAATTAGGAGGGATAGATAATGACATTGCTTTCACCACCCCACTATCTGCCTAAGCAAATTGCTTCCCCATTTTGTCTACCCTTTCTGGAGGTCCACTAGGGGAAAAAGGGGCAGCTAATGGGGACAATTCAGCTGAGGAATAAAGACATCAAAGTGCTAATCACACGCATGCTTATACTTGCTCTCTTTGATGTATTTCGTTTGGAGTCATATTTGTGGAGTATATTCCACGGATACATGGAGCTAACCATGTTTTGCTAGATTGACAAAATTAAACAGATTTAAAGCATTTTATCACACTGCACCATTTATTATTGTTTGTCGTTGCACCAGTTTCTACAAACTAAAATATTTAATCAGGCAAATTGTGAAATCTTTTTGTCGCAAAATGGGGTTATACATGGTTAAATCTGTCAAGAAAAACTTCTGAAAAATAAATGGCTCGCATCCGAAAATGCTGGTTCTTCTACTACAGTACACTACACAATGAGTCTTGGTCTAAGTAATTAAACCCTAACCAACTTGTTAATTCTGCACAGTCCAAGATCACAGCCAACAGCTCAGATACCCTAGAGCTAAAATAACCCCAGCCTAGGGTTCACCAGGTGCGAGCCCTGATTCCAAGCCCCATGCATGCTAAGCAAGCAGGCCCGGAGCTCATCATTCCTGAGCCCTAATGCGCCGATCAATCATCCCGCCCCCAAAAGATGAACATCTGCACCCACACTCCCATGTTTTTGCGTCCCAGGAAATAATCAAGCAGGCGCATTGCTCCTGAGGTCTTTTGGAGACCTTGTAATGTAATCATCTCTCCATATCCCCGGCGTATCCCAGTGACTGCAACGCCACCCTGATGCTTGTCGCAAAATTGGTTGCTCTGCATATCAATGGAAGAGCTTGCAGGAGAAGCAAGCACCCAAGGAGGGAAACACAAACGGGGTGGTTGGGGAGGGATATGATAAAGATGGAGGAACATGGGGGTAACATGGACGCAATCGGGTGCTTTCATGCCATTGCAAGAAACCGCCACCCCTCTTTGCGGTTGAGCCATGCCATGCATCCATGCAATCCTTGTGGGTTACAACTTACATGAGCTCCTTCCTGCTGCCTCTGATTGCAACCGTCTCAGCGTGTGTCATCACCTGTGTGGAAGCCTCTATAATTTTTTCTTTTGCTAATACTTTTCTGGGGGAGTTGTTGGGTAGTCCAGAGCCAGGAAGCAAGCTGCATGCTTCACTTGCTGCACATATGATCTCACTCTGTTTACTAGTAGTGCTTGACTACACCTGGTAAACTGCAACTTCTTTGTCATCACAGCAGATAAAATAGACTAGTTCTTAATTACACCAGGTAAACTACAGCATCTGTGTCATCACACACCAGGTAAAATGGACTTGTTCTTCTTGCACAGAGCATGCATGTGATATCATGGGAGGATGAAAACTAATTAACCGCGTCGCTGTCAGTAAAACCGTTTATCTCTGACCATGGATTGGAAGAGGAGGACTAGGCCACAATTTTGCTTTGTCTGGCGCGTTGTTCTCTGGTGATTTGGCTGTGTCGATCTTGATGCGGTTTCTGTCCTGTATCTGGGGATTTCTTCCTTTTGGTTTTCAAGGGAACCGCGCCGCCGACCTCGACAAATTGTATTCCAAATGATACGCGGACGACAAATACAACAGAACCACCTTTTGTTAGGTTTTGGGGGTAGTGAGGCATGGCTTCTTCCACTAGGGTTCGTTGCTCACGTTTAAACGTGTGGGGTTGGGCGTCCGCGGGAGCTTTGTGGGTTTGTTCCGTGTCTTTGTAGGCGTGTGTTAAGAAGTCACAATCGTGTTGGTGTGTATGTTTTGTTGGATGTACACACGTGTGCCTCTTCTTTGTTAACGACAGCAACAAAAATCTCTGCTTCAAAAAGAAATCAAAACAAAGTTCACAAGTTCTACATGGTGTTTTTTTAGGGGAAATTATACACGTTGTTGAGAGGAGAAATTGATGGCTTAAAACAGAGATTTGGATATGTGCCACTCTTATAAGAAAAGAATAAATACACATACATTTCTCATTATAGTAGAGCATCTCAAGCAGGAACTCATTATACCCTCACTATACTAGAGCCTCCAAAAGAAGGCCCTCAAATCGCCGGTCCTAGGCGATCTAGACCATGTTGATAGTTAGTAGGTCAGGCGGATAGTTCACCATGACCTACATTGTACTGCCTCCTTCGTTCCGTGTGGTGGTGCCGTCGTTGTCGCTCTCTAATGCACCCCCTCTTTCCCTCTCGGAGCTTGCCCTGACATTGTTGGAACCCTAGGGTAATGCGGCTCACGGTGTCATAGACCAGCGTGACGCGTCCTTGACCCATATGTCCCTTCGCGAGCCCCCACTACCTTCTCTCTCTCTCTCTCTCTCTCTCATGTTGGCAACCACGCGCATGTTTGCACACGAACACATCACCGTGTACCCCTAACGTCAAGCACGATACATAGGACACGTCGGAGGAGGAGCCTCGTCAGGAGTGCAATACACAAGACATGTTAGCGAGAACTTTTGAGGATCCGAAACCCCACACGCCCGGAAGAGACCCTGCAGGGCACACGGCGGCTATGGGCTGCCCTAGCTAGGTCAGCATGATCACCCCTAGGGCCTCATGGATCGCTGATGTAGAACACGAAGAACAAGGAATAAGAAAACAAGGGAGGGGGATAAATAAAACATAAAAAGCAGTAGATGTATTTGCCTCGTATATGAATGCACCTACCACTTCAAGATGATTTATAGTATATGGCTTCGGATTGAGATAATCCAAAAAGCAAAGTTGTTCGTTTCGATGAGATTATTTTTCCATGTTCAACACTTTCCCGTCTAAAGCCATATTGAAGCCGATCTATGTTACACTTTATATCAGACATGCATCACCCATGTCTAGGACCAGGCTACTGTATTTTAACAATGGAGGCGATCCAAAAAAAAGTTGCTCAACAAGATGAATAACTTCTATATGGATTTCATCGCATGTATCACTATCTGTCTAGGTCGGGCAACCGAATTTTTGTTTAGAAAAATATTAGGGTGCACTATTTTGGCTATAGAAGTTGTATACAACCTAAGATGATCCAAAAGAATTTCCCCAAAAAAAAAAGATGATCCAAAAGAAAAATTGTTCACCTAAATAAGATGAAGAGTTTTCATGTTGATCACTTTTTCATTTGAGACAATCTCAAGGATGCAACCAGGCAAGCCAAAAAATCAGTGTCAACACATGCCTCATATTTTTTGTTTGGCAAAGCTAGCGTGTCAAAAAGAAAAGTTGCATCAAGTTTGTCTAAGGACGATGTTAACTCCATCGTCCACTTTATGTGCTTAGGGCAATAAGTCTACATCAACCATGTTTATGCTTAGGACGATAATTATATATTGGTCATTGCTTGTTCGGGCTCCTTGATGCAAACTTGGATGAAATTTCTTCAATTTCGTGTTTGTTTTTTCAAGCATTTGAAAAGAATGCCATCAACAATCCTGCGATAAAGATCATTATACCGATAAAGATCATTATGTACTCTAGTTGTAAGCCCTCAAATACTCATCCTACCTCACAGGAGGAAATGCAGACGGTTGAAAATATTTTAGTGCTACTTGCTAGCCATTCTGTTGTATAAACGTCAGGGACTAGATTTCCAACAAATCCCTTTCGCACGTACTACTTGTACTTGAAGATGAATCCTCGTTAGCCATTCCTTCCAAAACGATTATACATGGACATGCACGACCAATTATATGTACGGGGTCATGCATGAGCTGGTCGAGTCCAAAAAACCAAAAAACAGAGAAGTTTGACTAATCAGAGTTATTGGAACTGAATCAACTGACCTGTGATATATTTGGACCCAATCAAAGCACTTGTCATTACACTACTGATGCGTATATGTACGTACAAAAACGCGTTAGACAGACAGCTACAACTACCTGGATTCTACAATACTACACTGCACATCGTATTTGTTCCTTATACATGATCAGTATAAATAATCGTACGCGTTAGAACACTGCTGGTTAGTATGGTGTGTATAAAGATTAATGACGCCGCTCGTATCATTGCATGGTTAATCGGATATTAAATCCCAGTCCAAACCTAACAACGACCTAGACAAATCCCTGCGGTTGCAACTAATTAGATCGTGGAGATCTTCGTCGCACACACGCCATACACCGTCACAGCTCACGTGAGCTTGCATTGCATTGCATTTGAGACGCACATCAACCTCTTAATTTCATGATGAGTTCCTTCAACTGCTAGCCTACTGCTCCCCAGCATCCCCTGAACAGCAGCAACTCGTTGTCATGAGCCCATAAACGCCATTGACCTTGCTTGGTGTTTACACCTGACAGGTAATCTTGCTTCGCTTGGAGTTGAACTGAACAACACCACCATGCATAACTAAGCATATATAGGATGGTGAGATGAGCATAGCTGCATAGGCTAATCCTGTCATTCACGGTTAGTTGCCCCATCATCCGTGGTTAGTTTGCGCCGTGTTTGTTTGGGCTGCAACTTCCGCAGAAAAAAACGCGGCTTGCGGCGGGTTGCTTCGCGAGGCAGCCCGCCGCACCGCAGTGTGTACATTGGAAGATTTCTAAGCAAAGAATAAGGTCTCAGTTAATCAACTTGTGCCCTAATTAAGAGCAATAACACTTTTGAGGTTGTGCTTGCCAATGAGCTTCCCTTCCACTGGTCGGCAATGTGTGTGAGGTCACGGTTTCATCACCACCACTGCATCCATCTCATGCCATGCGTGTGACCAACAACTCCATCAACTTGTGCGTTGAGCACATACGCTTTCGAGATTCCCATGGCATCATCTTCCCCTTCCCTGACATTATTTATACCTATCCATGAGCACAAGAAAACAAGCAGGCTTCTGAATTAACCTTTTGTCATGGCTCATCTGTAAGCACTAACTCAGACTATGATACACGTACCGGCCGGCCGGGGCGGCTGGTCGTCGCCGGCGGTGGACCAGACCGCGACGGCGGCCAGTAGCCTAGACGTCACCGCCGGCCAGATGAGATCTGCTTGAAGGCCAAGGTGGCGACCTGAAGAAGCGTGTGTATGTATGTATGTGTGTGTGTATCTGTCCTGGTGGCTGGACCATGCTGGTGCTATAACTGACAGGGATGTTGCCACCGGCGCTTGCTATTAACACAAGCAAACAGACAGCAAGACAGAAGCAACATCTTGTATTTATCAGTTGGGTCTCTGGTCGTGCTGCGTTGAGTTTGGCACTCACTGCTGCTGCTACATGTATAGCACTAGTACAAGAAATGTGTATGTGCAATTGGTGGCTAAGGATCCTCTGCGCCCGTGCGTGTGTGGCCGTTGTGATGAGAGACTTTACATTTCTGCTTGAAAAACTTAGGGAACTTAGGGCTCCTTTGATTCAAAGGAATATAGGATTTTTGGAGGATTTAAATCCTTAGAAATTTTTCCAACATTTCATAGAAAATCTAACAACCACTCCAACCGCCTTTTACAATTCCTTGCTTTTCCTGTGGCATCAAATACACCCTGAGTAAGAGTAAGAGTATCTCTAGCAGACCCCGTAAAAGGGCTGAACCCGTATAGTTCTGGCGAGTATACAAGTTCGGCCCGTTTTTCTTGCCAAAAAGATACTCCGTACCCTGAGCCCAGCTTGTAAAAAGTTTGCCGTGGCCCGGAAAAAGACCCTCTCCACCGCTATTTATGCAGTTTCATCGCTCGGATATGGGTCAAACCCTATCCGCCTCCGCCGCAATTCCCCTCCCCCTCCGCCCCAATTTCTCGCCGCCGGTGAACCTCAAAAAAGCCCTAGCGACCCTTGCCGGCCCATGGACGGCTAAGGAAGTGGTGGGGATGACGCGAAGCATCGCCACTACCGCATCTCCGACGCCGCACGCAAGCGGGGGGGGGGGGGGTGCAGAAGTGGCTCAACTATGGGAGCCGGCCGCCGCCGGCGTTTGAACGCCGCGAGCTCAACGAGTACGAGCGCGAGCTCGCGGTCCGCCGCCCCGCGCCTCCTCCGGCTCCTCTGCCGCAGGGAGCTCGTCCGCGGGCGGCTCGAGCTAGCGGCTCACTCCGGTCAAGAGAGAGCCGGAGGAGCTCGGGCCGCTCGCCGTCAAACTCGAGGCCGAGGCGGACCCGCCGCGTCGAGGCGTCACTGGCCCTGAAGACTACCTCCCCCCCGGGGCAGGAGGACCACCTCAAGCGCGCCATCATGGAGCATTCGACAAGGGAGGAGGAGGAGGCTGACGCGTGCCGCCACCGCGAGCTTGAGATCGAGGAGATCTTCCTCGAGCAGGCGTCGCGGCGTCGCAGGCGCACGCGTCCAAGGAGGCGGACCTACGCGTCATGAAGGCCGAGCAGGCCAAGGTCTGGATCGACCTTGACTCCGGCGAGGACTGAGCTCCTCCGGCTCCTCCGCCACGTTGTCGCCGCCGCACCCGTCGATTTTGGTAGCCCAGGCTCCCCCCTATGTAGTACTATGATGTAGTATGATGAGCAACTATCTATGATGTAGTATGATGATCAACTATGTATGATGAATCTTGTTGCAAGTTTCTCCGGCGAATGTTTTTTTTTTAAAAAAAATTACAGTGTCATATACGGGGTCTCATCTGCAGCAAACGAATTCGCCCCACAAATCTGATCTGCAACTGTAAACACGTTTTCCGGTCCGACTTTTACAGGGTCGGCTAGAGATGCTTTAAGTAGGGTTTAAATGGGTACGCCACTCCTATCCTATACTTTTCATATCCCTGCATTTTCAGAATCCTGTGAATCAAAGAGGCTCTTAACGGTTTCCTCAAGCAGCTGGTCAAGTCAGGCAGCAGACACACAGCAGCTCATTATACAAACAGACAGGAGTACTACGAGCTAATTAGGCAAGCATGTGCATGCAGTTGCATTATGTAACGACGGTGGAAAAAATTCTCCTCTCATGTGGAGTGGTAGTAGTACTGGATTATGCAATGCAGCCCAATCATTGGGCACCCAATCAGCCTTCTCATTTTTTACGTGCTCAATGTTCATCCCGTGTTTCATTTCACGGAGGAGGAATCTCTGCAGAACACACACACATACACACACGCATGCAAGCATGTACTCCTACTAGGCAACAGTGTGCCTGCAAAAAAGCAAGCAAAAGAAAAGGTGAAGCCATGGCAACGCTGCCAACGGTGAAGAGAGCAGCCACTCTCTCTTTCTTCCCCACTTTTACTTTACCCTCAGACAGTGCCCAGTAAATTGCTCTTCTTTTCGTACGCCCTTTCAGGTGTGTGCTTGGACTGGGCGCCGCTCCTTTCATGGCCCCCAATTTGACCTGACTGAGCGAGTGACTGACACCTGCATGCCCAAAGCTCAAGCATCGGATGCGGCGGCTGTGGAAAAGCCAGGAAAGAAAGAAAGAAAGAAACCAATCAAGTCTTGATGCCTTTCTCGTCTGATGATGGGGCTGCAAGATACTACCACCAGCTAGCTGAAATCCAATCATGGCCGGTGAATGAGAGGCGCTGGTTAATCTACGGGTCACATTGCCATTGCGACTGATGCCGGTGGTGATTCAGAGAAGATCGATCGATCGCTCGGGTACGGTATCCAAAGCGTGATGCTGATTTTCGTGGCCAAACTTGTTGGTTGACAAACCCTATACGTTGATCTCGCTCGCATAATTAGTTATGAGGATAAGCAAGATGGGCGTCCAATTGGAGCTTGAATTAATCGTGTTGGTTGCAACGTAGTGGTTGCAGGGTTCTTGGACTCCATCCATGGCACCACTACGCCACTGTTCTTTCCGTCTGCTGCATGGGACCATTTCCAACCTCCAATCGCCAACCTGTCCTCGCCAGTAGTAAACCACTGAAATTAGTAGTACAAGGAATTGCTCATGCGATCCTTGTACACTTCTACTCCCTCCGTTTCTAAATATAAGACTGTTTAAAGATTTTAATAAAGACTATATACAGATATATATAGACATATTTTAGAGTGTAGATCCACTCGTTTTGCTTCATATGTAATCTGTATTGAAATCTCTAAAAAGGCTTATATTTAGGAACGGAGGGAGTAGCAAGCAAGCTGCCTGCGACTTTGGCAGATTTTAGAACAAGCAAGCTTAGATAAGCTAGGTTTCAAAAAAAGGAAAAGAAAACTCAGATAAGTGTAAGTGTTGTTGTGTGGCCAAGAGGGCTGGGGGTCTGTGGGGCTCGAGATTCTTCATCGTCAATGGTCTTCATACACGCACTATTCGTGTACGTGCCGGCATCTCCCTGTAATCGAAAACAACCAACGTTTTCTACTGTTTCAGAAGCAGACCGGTTCATTCAGGCTTCGGATCATAGCGGAAGGCTGGCCCAGTGCAACGCATCAGCGTTAGCAACAGGACCCGGCACAGTTTCGTGACCTCTTCACTTCTTGGCAGCATCAGCGTTGGCGATGGCTCCAAATCTCGGGCTGATTCCGAGCCAGAAGAAGGAAGGCAAAGCCGCCGACGACGCGTCGGTTTGCCTCCGTGACAGGTCCTGCTCTGCTGACTAGGGCAGGCCTTGACGAGTTGTCGCGGCGAGATTCGCTACGTGGCGAGGGCGAGGAACAGGCTAAAGAACAACCAAGAATTTTGGACCCGCATCGCATGCATCGGCAACTTGGCATGGGAGCGTCGCAGGGCAATGCAGGAATGGGATGATGAAGATTCATTGATTCATTCAGTGTGGGTTTTGGTGCTTACCTAGGTGGCGCCAAGCACGAGCCCATGGCGGTCCAGAGCATCTTCAGGCCCTGCAAGCAAGCACCTCTCAAGTAGTCAGGTTTATATGATGCAACTGCTTCTGGCAGCTCCTCCTTCACTGAATCATCTCGATCAAGGGCCTTCATCAGTGCCTGGTCATCTCATTGGTACTTCATAGACGGTCTAGGAAAAAAAGCTGTGACGGCGATGCGATGCTCGTGACCCCGAATCGCTTCTTGATTTAGCGAAAGGGGTCACGACCGACGAATCATTTAAAAGTTACGCTGAATCAATCAGCGCCATATCAGGACTGATGCTGGTGTTGTGCAACTGTTTTCTCCCATGGAGTGGAGAGATGCGGACTAGAGACCACATCATGTTCAGGGCCAGCTCAGCAGATCATGAAGGCGGTAACATTGGCTTTCCTGATGGGAGGAGGCTCCCCATCTTGTTCCTGTCTGATGGAATTGTCACCCAAGCATTCCATCGGAGGCGTCATTTGAGGGTGATGTCGAATATGACGCCTTCGAGATCTGTGATGGTTGTTCTTGTCCCGTCCACTTCCTCGACAAGCATTCCACGTTTTTCAGCTTCCTTCAGTACCAGTGCGTCCATGCTGGTCATATAGAGAAGACAAGCATCTTAGTTAAGAGAATATACACATCATCATCTAAAAAAAATATGCATTAATACTGGAATTGGCGTAAAATAATAGGATAAAGAAAGAAAGTTAGTTGGAGAACATAATGAGACAAAAAAATTTGAAGCAGACATAAGTGGCCTATTAAAGTGTCACGGTAGCTCTAAGATCTCACTTGTACCAGTTATGACGACCTTGCAAAAATCTTTACACAAGTACGAAGGACAAAGCTGGGATAACCGGGCATAATATCTCAGAAAAAAATAGACCATTTGTTGTTAACAGTTGCTCTTGTATTGCAAGCTTTAGTAGCAGGACACTCTGACCATACCAAGTACATGTCAGTATGCTACCAATTGTAGCTGTCAGTAAATGATAATCTAAACTACTCCGAGCCAGCCCGTACATTCTATATGCTCAGGAACGCATTTGGAGAATCATTTTTGCACAAGGAAAATGAACTAGCAGGTGCAGTGTATCTCAAACAAGCGACAAACTGATAAAGGAATGGGCAACATGACACTTTGCTTGTCCGCAAACCGGCAGAGGTTCTGTAGCTCTACATAAATACATTTACAGTTTTCAGCAAATCTCTTATCTTTATGTACGAGTGCATCACATTGTGTGCATTTTAGACTTAAGGATCAGCGCTCATTAGCATATGCAATGTTTTGGTTTTCTGGAGCCATTGTAAGTACTTCTTAGGACCTTCTAATCTGACCAATAATGTATATTTAGGCAATTTTATCCATGAGTGCCTCATCTACCTTTTAAGCAAAGATATTTAAAATGGCATATCATACACTCGTATGGATGAACCCAAAATATACAGATTAGTCAATGCAGCATAATGATCCAAGAACCAGGCGAGTAGTTACTCTTGACGGATAAAGCAAGGAGAACTAAAATGTGAATATAATGTGATAATCAACTATAATGTCAGCAATTCCTTAGTGCAATTGGCACATCATGATGGGCGCATTTATCTGCACCTTTTTTCTAGAAAGTATTCAGAATTCTACTTATATATGTCTTGGACAAGATAATGAGTTGAACAAAATACATAGATAATGAGTCGGAAAAGTACATACACTTTGGTTCGTGATACATAAGCCAGTATAAATCTACATTTATTGGCCTGCATACGAAGAAGCTTCTCTACAGTATCAAAGAGACATGGAATGCTAGCTTGCTGGAAGCTTTCTGCGAGTCAAGGTCCACGAAATGCAGCAATTGATATATGCATAAGGAATAGAGAAAAAAGGGATCAGAACTGAAAATAACCACAGGGGCATAGAAAAGTTAGAAGGATATAGATATCGGCTCCAAGAATGAGATCAAATCCAACAGGATGTTTTTCAATGATATTGCTTAGATGATCATGATTTCCCCATTCTAGCTTCTCAGCAGTCAACACTGCAACAAAAGTATCAGTTCAGATCCAATTTATGTATAGTTTTATTTCAACTAATATCAGAGCAATGAAACATAGTAATAAGCTGGAAATTACAAAGTGGTAACCTGCATCCGCATTGCCAGAACATGACTGCATCTCTATATTTTTCTTTATAATCTGTGAAATAGATGTAAGGCTTATGTCCAAGGAAAGATCCAAGTGTGGCATGTGCAAATGCATGCATCATTTATGATCAATGAAGTCGATTTCTAGTTCTAGCATTTGAAGATATAGCAGTACATTGTATGATTGTTGCCGGACAGACTGAAAATATAAATGCAATGCAATGGCTGCATCATTAATGATCGATGAATTTGATTTCTAGGTCTAGCATTTGAAGATATAACAGTACACTGGATGATTGTTGACTGACACATAGACTGAAAAATGTTGATGCCTATAAATCCAATTCATATACACAAATTGCTACGTATAAAAATTAATTCGATATCTTAAAACCATGTGAAAGTCTCAAAATCATTCTATAAAATGTCTAACTGGAAGATTCTGAAGGTTTAAATCTTGCCTCTAGAACTTCATCATTGTGATCAGTCAATACCACCTCTTTGCAGAAACGGCTGCACAATATGCCGGTAATGCCTAGCAAGTCACAACAGTGTCAATGTTTGTAAGATCACAATTTGAAGTGAATGTGATAGAGAATTCTCTCACCGATCCCAGATCCTAACTCAATTAGTGAACGCCCCTTCACAGTCTCAGGGTGTTCAGATAGGTACGTGTTCATCAGAACAGCACCTGGCCACACTAATTGTCCAGTAAGATCATAATCAGCTGCACCACATATTGGAATGTTTGTTAGTGCTAAGCAAATAAAAAACATCTGGCACTCTGTAATATGGGGTGGCATCATGCCTGTACCTAAATCCAGCCAGATAAGGTAGTGTGCTAACCATGAGACTTAAATAAGACTATCCATATATCTCACTGCACGGATGCAACACAACTTGAATTTAGCATGGTCAGATCTATTTATTTTTCAGCTGTTGGACACTGGATAGCACTGTGACCACTTAAATGAGAATTCCTTTGTTAAGAAAATTTGTGTACATGCCTCTGGCTGTAGAAGTAGATACAAAGGACAGAACGAAGGAATATACAGTGACAGAGATTTGATCCTTCATAGAAAGGACAGAACGAAGCAAGGGTAAGAGTCGCCTCGCCTAGTGACAGCAAATGTGAATGTGACCCTTCATAAGTTTGATCATGTGATAAATGGGTCTTTTGACGTCCTCACGCACTAGAATGGAACTGTCTCAGTGTAAGGGTCCCCAAACAAGACAAGGTAAAAGTGGTCCTAAAGCCACATGATTGTATAATGAAAACCCGTATTTGCTACATACACAGACAACAAGAAGACAATGCAGAAACCACATGCCACAGACGTATTTCCATGTTCGACAGATTTAACATTTTACCTAAGCTGTAACTGCACAACCAGAAACCAGGCATTTACAATTGGTACGGCTGTTATTGGGACGATGCCGGGGAATGTGTCGAGGCGGCGAACACTAAAATTGTGATCAGCACCTCATCGAGTAAACAAGTATAGAACAGACTGCCAGTGCCTGAAGCATACGTGCAGCAATTCACTGACCAAAATGAAACAACATGTAATAGAACATAACACTGAGCATTATTTAGGGCTACTACGTGAGTGCTGGATTGAACAGCCTATTATTGTCGACACAAAAATATTGGTACTCGACGGTCAAGGTTAGGGCTACTCAAGTTGGGTTGAACTTGAACATAACACGTAGCATTATTTAGGGCTACTACATGTAACTAACTTGAGTAGCACAAAATGTTCAAGTTCAACCAAGAACCAACCATCCCCTCTTCTGCTCTGAACTAAGAAACCTCCACGCTTGTCCCTGCTCCTAGTAGATTTTACACAGAACGAGCTAGTAGCAAGACCCACACGTTGCCAATTCACCATCCCAACAGGCTTATCGAACTGCCCCGCTTAGCTAGCGATGAGTAATTTGCAACATTGGCAAGGAAGAAGCTAAGGGCAGGGGCACTAACTGCAGGCGGAGCTGAGGCAGAGGAGCTGGAGCTCCTGGGAGCCGTAGGTGAAGGTCTTCATCTCGTAGCTGCCCAAATCCAGCAACGAAATTAGCACAAAAGCTTTCGACCCAGCTCACCGGGAAAGGCTGCAACCGAGAGGATGGACAGAGAGCAAACCCCTACTTGCGGTTCATGAAGAAGGAGGGATCCAGGCAGACGAAGTCGTCCTCCTCTTCCTCCTCCCGCTCCCTCGTGCCGCCGGCGCCCGCCATCTCTCAGCCCCTTCCTCCTCCTCCTCGCCGCCGGCGACCGCAGCAGCAGGTTAGCAGAAATTGGAAGTGGAGTTCGCGGCGGCGCGTTGGATTGGACCCTCGGTCGCCTTGTGGGCTCGAGCCTACGGTAACGGGCCTTAACTGGGCCGGAGTAGGCACCAAGCAGCTGGGTCCGGCCCACGGGCGGGAACATTCTAGGGCTGGCAGGGGCAGGACGGTCATTCCACCGCGCCCGCGACCGCGCCGCCCCTCATAAAACCCTAAACCCCACCATCCCCGGGAGGCGAAAAGCGAAGAGTGTGGAAGCGTCTCGTTCTCTTTTCTTGCTTGTTTCCCAAGAAGGAGAAGGAGAAGAGCGGCGGCGTCTGATCTCGTCGGCGGCGGCGATGGCGGCGATTCGGCGTCTGATCCCGTCCTTCAACCGGGTGCTGGTGGAGAAGGTGGTGCAGCCCAAGAAGAGCGCCGGCGGCATCCTCCTCCCGGAGACCTCCAAGCAGGTACGACCCGCCGTTCTCGCCTCCCCCTTTGGTGCTGCCGCCGCTGCTGGTAGATGTTGCTTCTTGCTCATATGCGTGGATCCCGTGCGGGGGCTGCTTAGATCTTGGGCGGGCGGTGGTCGTTTAGGTTGCAAGTTGTTCTTATTGTGTTATTCGTTCAGTTGGGGGTTCAGATTTGCTTCTTGTTGGTAGATTCTAAGCTAGTAGAATGGTCTAATTTAAGAAATTGGGATTCGATTGGTCAAGTTGACATCCATCTGCGCGATTGCACAAAGAATCGGTTTTTACCAATGTTCCACTTTTCGAATTTGGCGTGCTGCTAGACTGCTAGCTGTAGTTGTACAATAGTTCTGTCCCATAGTGCTATCAGGTGCACGTTAATGATGTCACATTATGTCATTAGCTTTGAGAACAGGGTTCATCAATAGTTCATACGGGGTAGTTGTGAACATGTGGGCTGTCTGTTCCTGTGGAGATTGCCTATGATTCTGATGTCGTTACTTGTTCGGTAGAGAGATGCGTAGTTGTGTGCTTTGCAAATTGTTTTCTTGTGGAACTCGTTCAGATGGGGGTGTGGCTAGACTTGCTCATTCAGATTCGCATTGTGTATTGCAGGTTGTTAGCTAGAATTATCTGGTTTAAGCAACTGTAGTTTGATTGGTTTAGATGCCATCAGTTCTGCTTCCACAGAATTTATTTTTACCACCAATATTGCATTTTCACATTTGTCATGCTACTAGATTTGCTAGTTTTGCTGTAGTTCTGTCTCCTAGTCCTATCAGTCCACTTAAACTGGTCAGTTCATGTCAAATCACTCCTATTAGTATTGGAGTTAACTGACTGGTTCCTGACTGATCAGTCCTATTATTTGTGCACATAATTGTGTGGTTCTTGACTGATTACTCTTATTAGTAGTGCCCTCGACTGATTCCACATTATCTTTGAGAAAAGGTTCCGTCATTAGTTCAGGGTTGTCTTTGATGATTTGACTGTCAAATCAGTTCATGACTTGAGAATGTTCTGTGAATCCAGCTGAACTCTGGTAAGGTCATAGCTGTTGGCCCTGGCAGCCGTGACAAGGAAGGGAAGCTGATCCCTGTTGCTCTCAAGGAAGGTGACCATGTGCTCCTGCCTGAGTATGGTGGTCTTGAAGTCAAGCTTGCTCCTGAGAAAGAGTATGTTACTCATTTCACAATCGTATTACTTCTGTTGGTGTTGTTTTTATGTTTTTCTTGATGCGTGTGATACAAATCAATGTGCAAAATCCTAATTCTGAAGTATACTGCACATTTCTGTCACTTGTAGAAACAATTGTTTCCATACCTTTTCATTATTTGATTATTCCATCCATCAACTTAGGATAATGAATTCTATTGGGACACAAGTTGTAACATGTGAGCGATTTTTGAACTGCGAATTGCAGTATATCAGTAACTGTACAACCTGACATGCTTCATTCAAATGCTGCCACAGCCACTAGGTAGTTGGTACTAAAATCTTTCACACGGTCTGTGTTGCTACGTCAAGCCATTTTGCCTTAACTTGGATAATTATATTACGTAGTTGGATGGCAGATGTGTTACTTGGGAAGTGCTAATATCTAACTGTGTGATTTGAAACTCCTGCTATTGCTAAAGATGGTAATAGCTCTTTCTACTAATACGCCACTTTTCACATGCTCGTTTGGGTGACAATGTTCTATTTTTACCCATCGGTCATTCTGGTGGCATGGTTTTCCAAACTTTATGAGAAGACAGATACCATTGCTCCTACCTCCTATATTATCAGTTTTTTCTGCCTTTTCTAATGCACCTGAAACTTTTCAGGTACCTCCTCTACAGAGACGATGACATTCTGGGCACCCTCCACGAGTGATTCAGATGGTGCGGAAGTCATCAGCTTCTTTAATGCAGGAGAGGATGTTAGAGTTTCCATGTTATCGGATAAACCTGAAGTAGAACTCTCTTTTATGGTGTGATGATAGATTTTTACCTCGAACATCATGAACTTATATGATTGTTGCCAGACTTTCTGTCGTGATGCAGTTCAGTAAACTTGCAGCTGAAGTGCTGCCTTAATTTTCGTCAAATTACTTCCCTGGCTGCTAAGCCTTGCGTTATTTGGATTATTATAATAGTGGGTTCATTGATGCATTGGTGCCCTGTTTTACTCTAGCGTAGACCATGTGTATGTGCAAATCTATGAATCTGATACGCTCCGCTGGTTGGTTCAGCTTACTCTCTGTTCATGTGTATTGTTGGATGTGTGAAACAGTTGGTATATCCCACATATAATTAAAGGTTACGATATTCCTTACAGAAGGAGGGAAATTGCACATAAAAACGTGGTTCAAGCATAAAATGTATTCATACGCAGCAAAATCATAGTTGAAACATAAAAGTTGCATAAATTCACATATTGGCATGAACTTGGGGTTCTCTAAATCATGCATAGGGTTGCCTTTGCCTCCATTCTCCACAATCATGGTGTTCAAGATTACACAACATGTCATCAGCTGGCAAAGTGTTAGTTTTCACATTATTGAAGTTACACGAAACAAGCTGACTTTGAAGCACTTAGAATACCCTTTTCACATCGTACCGTCTTATTTGTGAAGAGAGACATTGTTTGTTACCTTGTGGCTGGATATAGTCTTCATAAATATCATCCACCGAGAATAAGATGCTATTAATAAGGTAGTATCATATTTTATACTTGTGCTACCATCACAAAGTCTCTTGAATAAAGTACATTGATATCATCGTTAGAGCCAAACATGCCAAAAAAAACATGTAAAATTCACAAGTTCTTCAATGCCACTACTTTAGGTATGACAATGTTCTTTTTGGTGTGACCTTAATACTACTTGCGTA
Organism: Triticum aestivum; assembly: GCF_018294505.1. NCBI lineage: Eukaryota > Viridiplantae > Streptophyta > Magnoliopsida > Poales > Poaceae > Triticum > Triticum aestivum. The sequence continues at coordinate 95,470,130 of NC_057797.1, read as the reverse complement.
AACCTTTCGATCAATTCTTTCATTATGAATGCACGCAATCGACTTGACAAAGGAAAACGCTTAAAATCAGGCGGATGATTTTCTCGCCGCTTAAGTCCCTTCCCTCTCTTGCCACGTGTCCCTTGCGGGACCGATGAAGCCTTATCTTCTCGATTGTTCCCATCTCGTCGTCTCTCGCTAATCCCCTCCGCACTAGCGCGCTCTCTCCCCCCACCCCTTTCCTCTCTCTCTCCCCAGCGCCCTCTCCTCCCTGGGCTGTTGCCCGGCCGGCCACCACTCCTCGCCGGCGCTAATTGCTGCAGGAAACTCCATGGCGACCTGTTTTGCAAAGGAAGAGATGCCCATCGGTGCTTTTCACGAGGAGCGTCACGTTTTTCTTCTTCAAATCAGCGTGACCTCGCTGCTGTTGCAGAGGAGCCTATCGGCGGCAAGCCGGCCGGTCGTTGCGGCGACGCTTGCTGCAGAGCAACACGGAAAAGGGAGCTTCGCCGGAGGCGGCGGCGCTGCGTTGGAGCTCCGCCGCAGCTGCAATGGAGCTCGGTTGGAGTTGCAATGGAGTGTTGTCGGAGCCGTCGGAGCTTTGCCAGGGCTGCAATGAAGCTCGACTGGAGTTGCAATGGAGCTCTGTCAGAGCCGTCGGAGCTTTGCCAGGGCTGCAATGAAGCTCGGCCGGAGTTGTAGTGGAGCTTTGTCGGAGCGTCGGTGCTGCGTTGGAGCTCCGCCGAGGCTGCAATGGAGCACAACCAGAGTTGCAATGGAACTTCACCGGAGCGTTGGTGCCGCGTTGGAACTCATCGGACGCCATCGGTGCTTCATTGGAGCTTCGCGCGAGGCTGCAGTGGCGTTGGGTTGAAGCTGATGTGCTCGCTGCTACCTATTGTGATCCAACGACAGCCAACACCCTGATCCAACGGCTGAATAGGCAGATGATTTCTTAGAGAAATCATCCGACTTATTTGTAGCAGACGCCCTTGACAAAGCATACCGGGATCCACTTGATGCTCTTTGGTACAAACACTTTCACCATGATGCATGCATGTTGTCTCTCCCATCTGGATTTCAACATCGATGGCATTTGCGGCTTTATCATAATCGAGCATCCTGAGAGCAGTTGTGCAATTTTGCAGATGAGAGAAGAAAAGTTGTTCACAACAATCTTTCTTCAGCTTGAAGTAGTCATCAACCTCCTCCACGACATTCACTACGCGTATGAACAAACTCTGCTCATCCGGTAGCGACGCCAAAAAAAACCTTCATCATGGTATGTTAGATCCGGTGTGAAGTTGTCCTTGTAGAGAAGCTTTGCACCAGTAATCCTATCTCAAGGAACAACTATCCTGCCGTTTATCGAACCCTTGAAGTTCAGGACATTCTCCTATTGCTTCTCCAATTCATTATGGATGCTCATCATCATTCCAACATTTTTGTCGTTCGAATCTGACAAATCAATGAACCCTTTATATATAAATTATACAAGGTCCTTGTTCCAATACTCATCAGACGAATCCATTGTTTGCCTACAAATGAGCAAAATAAAAAAATTACTCAGACATTTCATCGACCACATAGAGTGCGAGGTGTATGCCGGGAGGAGTTGGACGTATCAGGGCAGCGTCCAGTGGCGACATGGATGACGGTGTTGTCGGTTGGGGCTGACGACGGAGCTAGGGTGGCGGCGGAGCTATGGTAGCGGTTGTGTGGACGAGGCAGAAAATAAGAGAGGAATAGGGCAAGTTGGGCTAGGTTAGGGGTGACCTGAAGAGATTTGAGATAGATCCCTCCTGTGAGTACAACGTGGCGGACACGCCCGAGCGTCCCTGTATCCAATCCGCCACAGATATGGGTTGGAGGGGTGCCGGACAGCCCAAACTTATGTTGACGGTTTAAGGTGTCCGGTTGGGCGGCAATTTTGTCACCGACAGTGAATAGGTCGTCTGCCAGGACGTATTAGGGAGGCGGGATTCTGAGGGGTATAGTTGTAGATGCTCTTATGTATTAGGCGATGGGAGAAGTTGTGGGGCCTCCTTATATAGCATTAGTCATCAAAACCTTAATCACCACATCCCCTCTCTCCCACTTCACACCTTGGAACGTGAGTAATAGATGGTTCCTTGCCTTCAAAGTTAAATCCATTTGTGAAAATTCCAAATTTTCCACATAGTCCTCCTTCCAAATTATCCACACAACGCATGCATAAACTTTTAACCGTAGTGCATGCAAAAATAAGGCTGTGAAATTTAGGAGATACCCACATAATGCTAACATTGTTGAGAGAAAATGCAATTGAAGTCATTAGCTTTTCAATGTGTTATGCTCCACACTTATACACGACGTGTGTGTGTGCGTGTGTGTGTGTGTGTATTCATTTCAACGTTTTTAACTCTTGGTTTCAATATGTAAGAAACATACTCACATATATATTCTTTTGCAATTTCTACCATCTGATATGATTTTTACCTCGAACATCATGAGCTTATATGATTGTTGCCAAACTTTCTGTCATGATGTAGTTCAGTAAACTTGCAGCTGAAGTGTTGCCTTAATTTTCGTCAAATTACTTCCCTGGCTGCTAAGCCTTGCGTTATTTGGATTATTATAATGGTGGATTCATTGATGCATTAGTGCCCTGTTTTGCTCTAGCATAGACCATGTGTATGTGCAAATCTATGAATCTGATACGCTCCGCTGGTTGGTTCAGCTTACTCTCTGTTCATGTGTATTCTTGGATGTGTGAAACAATTGATATATCCCACATATAATTAAAGGTTACGATATTCCTTACAGAAGGAGGGAAATCGCACATAAAAATGTGGTTCAAGCATAAAATGTATTCATACAATAAATCATAGTTGAAACATAAAATCTGCATAAATTCACATATTTGCATGAACTTGGGGTTCTCTAAATCATGCATAGGGTTGCCTTCGCCTGCATTCTCCACAATCATGGTGTTCAAGATTACACAACATGTCATCAGCTGGCAAAGTGCTAGTTTTGACATTGTTGGAGTTACATGAAACAAGCTGACTTTGAAGCACTTAGAATACCCTTTCCACATCGTACCGTTTGTTGGAATATGCCCTAGAGGCAATAATAAAAGCATTATTATTATATTTCCTTGTTCATGATAATTGTCTTTTATTCATGCTATAATTGTGTTATCCAGAAATCGTAATACATGTGTGAATAAATAGACACCAACATGTCCCTAGTAAGCCTCTAGTTGACTAGCTCGTTGATCAACAGATAGTCATGGTTTCCTGACTATGGACATTGGATGTCGTTGATAACAAGATCACATCATTAGGAGAATGATGTGATGGACAAGACCCAATCCTAAACATAGCACAAGATCGTATAGTTCGTTTGCTAGAGTTTTCCAATGTCAAGTATCTTTTCCTTAGACCATGAGATCGTGTAACTCCCGGATACTGTAGGAGTGCTTTGGGTATACCAAACGTCACAACGTAACTGGGTGACTATAAAGGTATACTACGGGTATCTCCGAAAGTGTCTGTTGGGTTAACACGGATCAAGACTGGGATTTGTCACTCCGTATGACGGAGAGGTATCACTGGGCCCACTCGGTAATGCATCATCGTTATGAGCTCAAAGTGACCAAGTGTCTGGTCACGGGATCATGCATTACGGTACGAGTAAAGTGACTTGCCGGTAACGAGATTGAACGAGGTATTGGGATACCGACGATCGAATCTCGGACAAGTAACATACCGATTGACAAAGGGAATTGTATACAGGGTTGCTTGAATCCTCGACATCGTGGTTCATCCGATGAGATCATCGAGCAGCATGTGGGAGCCAATATGGGTATCCAGATCCCGCTGTTGGTTATTGACCGGACAGCGATCTCGGTCATGTCTACATGTCTCCCGAACCCGTAGGGTCTACACACTTAAGGTTCGGTGACGCTAGGGTTGTAGGGATATGTATATGCAGTAACCCGAATATTGTTCGGAGTCTCGGATGAGATCCCAGACGTCACGAGGAGTGCCGGAATGGTCCGGAGGTAAAGAATTATATATGGGAAGTGCTATTTCGGCCATCGGGACAAGTTTCAGGGTCACCGGTATTGTACCGGGACCACTGGAAGGGTCCCGGGGGTCCACCGGGTGGGGCCACCTATCCCGGAGGGCCCCATGGGCTGAAGTGGGAAGGGATCCAGCCCAAAGTGCGCTGGGGTGCCACTTCCCCTAGGGCCCATGCGCCTAGGGTGGGGGAAACCCTAAAGGGGGTGCCCCCTTGCTTGGGGGGCAAGCCCCCCACCCCTTGGCCGCCGCCCCTAGGAGATTGCATCTCCTAGGGCCGGCGCCCCCCCTAGGCCCCCTATATATAGTGGGGGGAAGAGAGGGCCTCTCCCCTACGCCATTGGTGCCTCCCTCTCCAACACCTCCTCCTTCTCCATAGATCTTGGCGAAGCCCTGCCGGAGTACTGCAGCTCCATCACCACCACGCCGTCGTGCTGCTGCTGGAGCCATCTTCCTCAACCTCTCCTTCCCCCTTGCTGGATCAAGAAGGAGGAGACGTTACGCTGACCGTACGTGTGTTGAACACGGAGGTGCCGTCCGTTCGGCGCTAGGATCTCCCGTGATTTGGATCACGTCGAGTACGACTCCCTCATCCCCGTTCTTTGAACGCTTCCGCTCGCGATCTACAAGGTACGTAGATGCATCCAACCACTCGTTGCTAGATGAACTCATAGATGGATCTTGGTGAAACCGTAGGAATTTTTTTTTGTTTTCTGCAACGTTCCCCAACAGTGGCATCATGAGCTAGGTCTATGTGTAGTTATCTATGCACGAGTAGAACACAATTTGTTGTGGGCGTTGATGTTGTCAACTTTCTTGCCGCTACTAGTCTTATTTTGCTTCAGCGGTATTGTGGGATGAAGCGGCCCGGACCAACCTTACATGTACGCTTACGTGAGACCGGTTCCACCGACTAACATGCACTAGTTGCATAAGGTGGTTGGCGGGTGTCTGTCTCTCCCACTTTAGTTGGAGCGGATTCGATGAAAAGGGTCCTTATGAAGGGTAAATAGAAGTTGACAAATCACGTTGTGGCTTTCACGTAGGTAAGAAAACATTCTTGCTAGAACCCTATTGCAGCCACATAAAACTTGCAACAACAATTAGAGGACGTCTAACTTGTTTTTGTAGCAAGTGTTTTGTGATGTGATATGGCCAAAGTTGTGATGAATGATGAATGATATATATGTGATGTATGAGATGTTCATGCTATTGTAATAGGAATCACGACTTGTATGTCGATGAGTATGACAACCGGCAGGAGCCATAGGAGTTGTCTTTATTTTTTGTATGACCTGCGAGTCATTGAGAAACGCCATGTAAATTACTTTACTTTATTGCTAAACGTGTTAGCCATAGTAGTAGAAGTAATAGTTGGCGAGCAACTTCATGGAGATACGATGATGGAGATCATGATGATGGAGATCATGGTGTCATGCCGGTGACAAGATGATCATGGAGCCCCAAGATGGAGATCAAAGGAGCTATGTGATATTGGCCATATCATGTCACTATCATTATTTGATTGCATGTGATGTTTATCATGTTTTTGCATCTTGTTTACTTAGAACGATGGTAGTAAATAAGATGATCCCTCACAATAATTTCAAGAAAATGTTCCCCCTAACTATGCACCGTTGCGACAGTTCGTTGTCTCGAACCACCACGTGATGATCGGGTGTGATAGATTCCAACGTTCACATACAACGGGTGTAAGACAGATTTACACATGCAAACACTTAGGTTGACTTGACGAGCCTAGCATGTACAGACATGGCCTCGGAACATAGAAGACCGAAAGGTCGAGCATGAGTCGTATAGAAGATACAATCAACATGAAGATGTTCACCGATGTTGACTAGTCCGTCTCACGTGATGATCGGACACGGCCTAGTTAACTCGGATCATGTTATACTTAGATGACTGGAGGGATGTCTATCTAAGTGGGAGTTCATTGAATAATTTGATTAGATGAACTTAATTATCATGAACTTAGTCTAAAATATTTACGATATGTCTTGTAGATCAAATGGCCAACGTAGTCCTCAACTTCAATGCGTTCCTAGAGAAAACCAAGCTGAAAGACGATGGCAGCAACTACACGGACTGGGTCCAGAACCTGAGGATCATCCTCATAGCTGCCAAGAAAGATTATGTCCTACAAGCACCGCTGAGTGACGCACCTGTTCTCCCTGTAGAACAAGACGTTATGAACGCTTGGCAGGCACGTACCGATGACTACTCCCTCGTTCAGTGCGGCATGCTTTACAGCTTAGAGCCGGGACTCCAAAAACGTTTCGAGAGACATGGAGCATATGAGATGTTCGAAGAGCTGAAAATGGTTTTCCAAGCTCATGCCCAGGTCGAGAGATATCAAGTCTCCGACAAGTTCTTCAGCTGTAAGATGGAGGAAAACAGTTCTGTCAGTGAGCACATACTCACTATGTCTGGGTTGCATAACCGCTTGACTCAGCTGGGAGTTAATCTCCCGGATGACGCGGTCATTGATAGAATCCTTCAGTCACTTCCACCGAGCTACAAGAGCTTTGTGATGAACTTCAATATGCGGGGGATGGAAAAGACCATTCCTGAAGTATTTGCTATGCTGAAATCAGCAGAGGTAGAAGTCAAAAAGGAACATCAAGTGTTGATGGTGAATAAAACCACTAAGTTCAAAAAGGGCAAGGGTAAGAAGAACTTCAAGAAGGATGGCAAGGGAGTTGCCGCGCCCGGCAAGCAAGCTGCCGGGAAGAAGCCAAAGAATGGACCCAAGCCCGAGACTGAGTGTTTTTATTGCAAGGGAAGTGGTCACTGGAAGCGGAACTGGCCCAAATACTTAGCGGACAAGAAGGCCGGCATCACAAAAGGTATATGTGATATACATGTAATTGATGTGTACCTTACTAGTACTCGTAGTAGCTCTTGGGTATTTGATACCGGTGCAGTTGCTCACATTTGTAACTCAAAGCAGGAGCTGCGGAATAAGCAGAGACTGGCGAAGGACGAGGTGACGATGCACGTCAGGAATGGTTCCAAGGTCGATGTGATCGCTGTCGGCACGCTACCTCTACATTTACTTACGGGATTAGTTTTAAACCTCAATAATTGTTATTTAGTGCCAGCTTTGAGCATGAAGATTGTATCGGGATCTCATTTAATACGAGATGGCTACTCATTTAAATCCGAGAATAATGGTTGTTCTATTTATATGAGAGATATGTTTTATGGTCATGCTCCGATGGTGAATGGTTTATTCTTAATGAATCTCGAGCGTAATGCTACACTTATTCATAGTGTGAGTACCAAAAGATGTAAGGTTGATAATGATAGTCCCACATACTTGTGGCACTACCACCTTGGTCACATAGGTGTCAAACGCATGAAGAAGCTCCATGCAGATGGACTTTTAGAGTCTCTTAATTACGAATCATTTGACACGTGCGAACCATGCCTCATGGGTAAAATGACCAAGACTCCGTTCTCAGGAACAATGGAGCGAGCAACCAACTTATTGAAAATCATACATACTGATGTGTGCGGTCCAATGAGTGTTGAGGCTCGCGGTGGCTATCGTTATGTTCTCACCCTCACTGATGACTTGAGTAGATATGGGTATATCTATTTGATGAAACACAAGTCTGAGACCTTTGAAAAGTTCAAGGAATTTCAGAGTGAGGTTGAAAATCAACGTGACAGGAAAATCAAGTTCCTATGATCAGATCGTGAAGGAGAATACTTGAGTCATGAATTTGGCACACACTTAAGAAAATGTGGAATAGTTTCACAACTCACGCCGCCTAGAACACCTCAGTGTAATGGTGTGTTCGAACGTCGTAATCGCACTCTATTAGATATGGTGCGATCTATGATGTCTCTCCGAGAATAATGGTTGTTCTATTTATATGAGAGATATGTTTTATGGTCATGCTCCGATGGTGAATGGTTTATTCTTAATGAATCTCGAGCGTAATGCTACACATATTCATAGTGTGAGTACCAAAAGATGTAAGGTTGATAATGATAGTCCCACATACTTGTGGCACTGCCACCTTGGTCACATAGGTGTCAAACGCATGAAGAAGCTCCATGCAGATGGACTTTTAGAGTCTCTTAATTACGAATCATTTGACACGTGCGAACCATGCCTCATGGGTAAAATGACCAAGACTCCGTTCTCAGGAACAATGGAGCGAGCAACCAACTTATTGGAAATCATACATACTGATGTGTGCGGTCCAATGAGTGTTGAGGCTCGCGGTGGCTATCGTTATGTTCTCACCCTCACTGATGACTTGAGTAGATATGGGTATATCTATTTGATGAAACACAAGTCTGAGACCTTTGAAAAGTTCAAGGAATTTCAGAGTGAGGTTGAAAATCAACGTGACAGGAAAATCAAGTTCCTACGATCAGATCGTGGAGGAGAATACTTGAGTCACGAATTTGGCAGACGCTTAAGAAAATGTGGAATAGTTTCACAACTCACGCCGCCTAGAACACCTCAGCGTAATGGTGTGTCCGAACGTCGTAATCGCACTCTATTAGATATGGTGCGATCTATGATGTCTCTTACCGATTTACCGCTATCTTTTTGGGGCTATGCTTTAGAGACTGCCGCATTCACTTTAAATAGGGCTCCGTCGAAATCCGTTGAGATGACACCGTATGAATTATGGTTTGGGAAGAAACCTAAGCTGTCGTTTCTAAAAGTTTGGGGATGCGATGCTTATGTCAAGAAACTTCAACCTGAAAAGCTCGAACCCAAGTCAGAAAAATGCGTCTTCATAGGATACCCTAAAGAAACTATTGGGTATACCTTCTACCTCAGATCCGAAGGCAAGATCTTTGTTGCCAAGAATGGATCCTTTCTAGAGAAAGAGTTTCTCTCGAAAGAAGTAAGTGGGAGGAAAGTAGAACTTGATGAAGTATTACCTCTTGAACCGGAAAAAGGCGCAACTCAAGAAAATGTTCCTGAGGTGCCTGCACCGACTAGAGAGGAAGTTAATGATGATGATCAAGATACTTCTGATCAAGCTCCTACTGAATTTTGTAGGTCCACAAGTAGACATTCCGCACCAGAGTGGTACGGCAACCCTGTCTTAGAAATCATGTTGTTAGACAACGGTGAACCTTCGAACTATGAAGAAGCGATGGCGGGCCCGGATTCCGACAAATGGCTGGAAGCCATGAAATCCGAGATAGGATCCATGTATGAAAACGAAGTATGGACTTTGACTGACTTGCCCGTTGAGCGGCGAGCCATAGAAAATAAATGGATCTTTAAGAAGAAGACATACGCGGATGGTAATGTGACCATCTATAAAGCTCGGCTTGTCGCTAAGGGTTATCGACAAGTTCAAGGGGTTGACTACGATGAGACTTTCTCACTGGTAGCGAAGCTAAAGTCCGTCCGAATCATGTTAGCAATTGCCGCATTCCACGATTATGAGATATGGCAAATGGACGTCAAAACAGCATTCCTTAATGGTTTCCTTAAGGAAGAATTGTATATGATGCAGCCGGAAGGTTTTGTCGATCCTAAGAATGCTAATAAGGTGTGCAAGCTCCAACGCTCGATTTATGGGCTGGTGCAAGCATCTCGGAGTTGGAATATTCGCTTTGATGAGATGATCAAGGCGTTTGGGTTCGCGCAGACTTATGGAGAAGCCTGCGTTTACAAGAAAGTGAGTGGGAGCTCTGTAGCATTTCTCATATTATATGTAGATGACATACTTTTGATGGGAAATGATATAGAACTTTTGGACAGCATTAAGGCCTACTTGAATAAGAGTATTTCAATGAAGGACCTTGGAGAAGCTGCTTATATATTAGGCATCAAGATCTATAGAGATAGATCAAGACGCCTCATAGGTCTTTCACAAAGCACATACCTTGATAAGATATTGAAGAAGTTCAATGTGGATCAGTCTAAGAAGGGGTTCTTGCCTGTGTTGCAAGGTGTGAAATTGAGCTCAGCTCAATGTCCGACCACGGCAGAAGATATAGAAGAGATGGGTGTCATCCCCTATGCCTCAGCCATAGGTTCTATTATGTATGCCATGCTGTGTACCAGACCTGATGTAAACCTTGCCGTAAGTTTGGTAGGAAGGTACCAAAGTAATCCCGGCAAGGAACACTGGACAACAGTCAAGAATATCCTGAAGTACCTGAAAAGGACTAAGGAAATGTTTCTCATTTATGGAGGTGACGAAGAGCTCGTCGTAAAAGGTTACGTCGACGCTAGCTTCGACACAGATCTGGATGACTCTAAGTCACAAACCGGAGACGTGTATATTTTGAATGGTGGGGCAGTAAGCTGGTGCAGTTGCAAGCAAAGCATCATGGCGGGATCTACATGTGAAGCGGAGTACATGGCAGCCTCGGAGGCAGCGCATGAAGCAATTTGGGTGAAGGAGTTCATCACCGACCTAGGAGACATACCCAATGCGTCGGGGCCAATCAAGCTCTTCTGTGACAACGCTGCAGCTATTGCACTTGCCAAGGAGCCCAGGTTTCACAAGAAGACAAGGCACATCAAGCGTCGCTTCAACTCCATTCGTGAAAATGTTCAAGATGGAGACATAGATATTTGTAAAGTACATACGGACCTGAATGTAGCTGATCCGTTGACTAAACCTCTCCCTAGAGCAAAACATGATCAACACCAGAATTCCATGGGTGTTCGATTCATCACAATGTAACTAGATTATTGACTCTAGTGCAAGTGGGAGACTGTTGAAATATGCCCTAGAGGCAATAATAAAAGCATTATTATTATATTTCCTTGTTCATGATAATTGTCTTTTATTCATGCTATAATTGTGTTATCCGGAAATCGTAATACATGTGTGAATAAATAGACACCAACATGTCCCTAGTAAGCCTCTAGTTGACTAGCTCGTTGATCAACAGATAGTCATGGTTTCCTGACTATGGACATTGGATGTCGTTGATAACGAGGTCACATCATTAGGAGAATGATGTGATGGACAAGACCCAATCCTAAACATAGCACTAGATCGTATAGTTCGTTTGCTAGAGTTTTCCAATGTCAAATATCTTTTCCTTAGACCATGAGATCGGTGTAACTCCCGGATACTGTAAGAGTGCTTTGGGCATACCAAATGTCACAACGTAACTGGGTGACTATAAAGGTATACTACGGGTATCTCCGAAAGTGTCTGTTGGGTTAACACAGATCAAGACTGGGATTTGTCACTCCGTATGACGGAGAGGTATCACTGGGCCCACTCGGTAATGCATCATCATTATGAGCTCAAAGTGACCAAGTGTCTGGTCACAGGATCATGCATTATGGTACGAGTAAAGTGACTTGCCGGTAACGAGATTGAACGAGGTATTGGGATACCGACGATCGAATCTCGGGCAAGTAACATACCGATTGACGAAGGGAATTGTATACGGGGTTGCTTGAATCCTCGACATCGTGGTTCATCCGATGAGATCATCGAGGAGCATGTGGCAGCCAATATGGGTATCCAGATCCCGCTGTTGGTTATTGACCGGAGAGCGATCTCGGTCATGTCTACATGTCTCCCGAACCCGTAGGGTCTACACACTTAAGGTTCGGTGATGCTAGGGTTGTAGGGATATGTATATGCAGTAACCCGAATATTGTTCGGAGTCCCGGATGAGATCCCGGACGTCACGAGGAGTTCCGGAATGGTCCGGAGGTAAATAATTATATATGGGAAGTGCTATTTCGGCCATCGGGACAAGTTTCGGGGTCACCGGTATTGTACCGGGACCACCGGAAGGGTCCCGGGGGTCCACCGGGTGGGGCCACCTATCCCGGAGGGCCCCATGGGCTGAAGTGGGAAGGGATCCAGCCCAAAGTGGGCTGGGTGCCACTTCCCCTAGGGCCCATGTGCCTAGGGTGGGGGAAACCCTAAAGGGGGCGCCCCCTTGCTTGGGGGCAAGCCCCCCACCCCTTGGCCGCCGCACCCCTAGGAGATTGCATATCCTAGGGCCCCCCCTAGGCCCCCTATATATAGTGGGGGGAAGGGAGGGCCTCTCCCCTATGCCATTGGTGCCTCCCTCTCCCTCTCCAACACCTCCTCCTTCTCCATAGAGCTTGGCGAAGCCCTGCCGGAGTACTGCAGCTCCATCACCATCACGTCGTCGTACTGCTGCTGGAGCCATCTTCCTCAACCTCTCCTTCCCCCTTGCTGGATCAAGAAGGAGGAGACGTTACGCTGACCGTACGTGTGTCGAACACGGAGGTGCCGTCCGTTCGGCACTAGGATCTCCCGTGATTTGGATCACGTCGAGTACGACTCCCTCATCCCCGTTCTTTGAACGCTTCCGCTCGCGATCTACAAGGTACGTAGATGCATCCAACCACTCGTTGCTAGATGAACTCATAGATGGATCTTGGTGAAACCGTAGGAATTTTTTTTGTTTTCTGCAATGTTCCCCAACATCGTCTTACATTTGTGAAGAGAGACATTGTTTGTTACCTCGCGGCTGGATATAGTCTTCATAAATATCACCCACCGAGAATAGATGCTATTGGTAAGGTAGTACCATATTTTATACTTGTGTCCGTTGATGGCGTAGTAGCATCACCATCACAAAGTCTCTTGGATAAAGGAGATTGCTGAAGCACATTGATATCATTGTGAGAGCCAAACGTGCCAAAGAAAACATGTCAAATTCACAAGTTCTTCAATGCCACTACTTTAAATATGACAATGTTCTTTTTGGTGTGACATTAATACTACTTGCGTAAATCTTTCGATCAGTTCTTTCATTGTGAATGCACGCAATCGACTTGACAAAGCATATCGGGGATCCACTTGATGGTCTCTGGTACAAACACTTTCACCATGATGCATGCAAATTTCACCTTTGTCCACAGACATGTTGTCTCTCCCATCTGGATTTCAACATCGATGGCTTTTGCGGCTTTATCATAAGCGAGTATCCTGAGAGCAGTTGTGCAATTTTACAGATGAGAGAAGAAAAGTTGTTCACAACAATCTTTCCTCAGCTTGAAGTAGTCATCAACCTCCTCCACGACATTCACTACGCGTATGACCAAACTCTGCTCATTCGGTAGCGACACCGAAAAAACCCTTCATCATGGTATGTTAGGTACGGTGTGAAGTTGTCCTTGTAGAGAAGCTTTGCACGAGTGATCCTATCTCAAGGAATAACTATCCTGCCGTTTATCGAACCCTTGACGTTCAGGACATTCTCCTATTGCTTCTCCAATTCATCATGGATGCTCATCATCATTCCATCATTTTTGTCGTCCGAATCTGACAAATCGATGAACCCTTTATATATAAATTATACAAGGTCCTTGTTCCTATACTCATCAGACGAATCCATTGTTTGCCTACAAATGAGCAAAATAAAAAAATTACTCACACATTTCATCGACCACATAGAGTGCGAGGTGTATGCCGAGAGGAGTTGGACGTATCAGGGCAGCGTCCAGTGGCGACATGGATGACGGTGTTGTCGGTTGGGGCTGACGACGGAGCTAGGGTGGCGGCGGAGCTATGGTAGCGGTTGTGTGGACGAGGCAGAAAATAAGAGAGGAATAGGGCAAGTTGGGCTAGGTTAGGGGTGACCTGAAGAGATTTGAGATAGATCCCTCCTGTGAGAACAACATGGCGGACACGCCCGAGCGTCCCTGTATCCAATCCGCCACAGATATGGGTTGGAGGGGTGCCGGACAGCCCAAACTTATGTTGTCGGTTTAAGGCGTCCGCTTGGGCAGCAATTTTGTCACCGGTAGTGAATAGGTCGTCTGCCAGGACGTATTAGGGAGGGGGGTTTTGAGGGGTATAGTTGTAGATGCTCTTGTGTATTAGGCGATGAGAGAAGTTGCAGGGTCTCCTTATATAGGATTAGTCATCAAAACCTTAATCACCACATCCCCTCTCTCCCACTTCACACCTTGGAACATGAGTAATAGTTGGTTCCTTGTCTTCAAAGTTAAATCCATTTGTGAAAATTCCAAATTTTCCACATAGTCTTGCTTCCAAATTATCCACAAAATGCATGCATAAACTTTTAACCGTAGTCCGTGCAAAAATAAGGCTGTGAAATTTAGGAGATACTCATATAATGCTAACATTGTTGATAGAAATTGCAATTCAAGGCATTAGCTTTTCAATGTGTTATGCTCCACACTTATACACGATGTGTGTGTGTATTCATTTTCAACATTTTTAACTCTTTGTTTCAATATGTAAGAAACATACTCACATATATATTCTTTTGCAATTTCTACCAGCTGATATGATTTTTACCTCAAACATCATGAACTTATATGATTGTTGCCAGACTTTCTGTCGTGATGCAGTTCAGTAAACTTGCAGCTGAAGTGCTGCCTCAATTTTCGTCAAATTACTTCCCTGGCTGCTAAGCCTTGCATTATTTGGATTATTATAATGGTGGACTCACTGATGCATTGGTGCCCTGTATTACTCTAGCATAGACCATGTGTATGTGCAAATCTATGAATCTGATACGCCCCGCTGGTTGGTTCAGCTTACTCTTTGTTCATGTGTATTGTTGGATGTGTGAAACCGTTGTTATATCCCACATGTAATTAAAGGTTATGATATTCCTTACAGAAGGAGGGAAATCACACATAAAAAACTGGTTCAAGCATAAAATGTATTCGTACACAAAAAAATCATAGATGAAACATAAAATTTGCATAAATTCACATATTTGCATGAACTTGGGGTTTTCTAAATCATGCATAAGGTTGCCTTCACCTCCATTCTCCACAATCATGGTGTTCAAGATTACACAACATGTCATCAGCTGGCAAAGTGTTAGTTTTCACATTGTTGGAGTTACATGAAACAAGCTGACTTTGAAGCACTTAGAATACCCTTTCCACATCGCACCGTCTTACATTTGTGAAGAGAGACATTGTTTGTTACCTCGCGGCTGGATATAGTCTTCATAAATATCGCCCACCGAGTGTAGATGCTATTGGTAAGGTAGTACCATATTTTATACTTGTGTCCGTTGATGGTGTAGTAGCATCACCATCAAAAAGTCTCTTGAATAAAGGAGATTGATGAAGCACATTAATATCATTGTTAGAGCCAAACATGCCAAAGAAAACATGTCAAATTCACAAGTTCTTCAATGCCACTACTTTAAGTATGACAATGTTCTTTTTGGTGTGACCTTAATACTACTTGCGTAAACCTTTCGATCAGTTCTTTCATTGTGAATGCATGCAATCGACTTGACAAAGCATACCGGGGATCCACTTGATGCTCTCTGGTACAAACACTTTCACCATGATGCATGCAAATTTCGCCTTCGTCCGCAGACATGTTGTCTCTACCATCTGGATTTCAACATCTATGGCATTTGCGGCTTTATCATAATCGAGCATCCTGAGAGCAGTTGTGCAATTTTGCAGAGGAGAGAAGAAAATTTGTTCACAACAATCTTTCCTCAGCTTGAAGTAGTCATCAACCTCCTCCACGACATTCACTACGCGTACGAACAAACTCTGCTCATCCGGTAGCGATGCCGAAAAAACCCTTCATCATGGTATGTTAGGTCCGGTGTGAAGTTGTCCTTGTAGAGAATCTTTACACTAGTGATCCTATCTCAAGGAACAACTATCCTGCCGTTTATCGAACCCTTGAAGTTCAGGACATTCTCCTATTGCTTCTCCAATTCATTATGGATGCTCATCATCATTCCAACATTTTTGTCATTCAAATCTGACAAATCGATGAACCCTTTATATATAAATAATACAAGGTCCTTGTTCCAATACTCATCAGACGAATCCATTGTTTGCCTACAAATGAGCAAAATAAAAAAATTACTCGAACATTTCATCGACCACATAGAGTGCGAGGTGTATGCCGGGAGGAGTTGGACGTATCAGGGCAGCGTCCAGTGGCGACATGGATGACGGTGTTGTCGGTTGGGGCTGACGACGGAGCTAGGGTGGCGGCGGAGCTATGGTAGCGGTTGTGTGGACGAGGCAGAAAATAAGAGAGGAATAGGGCAAGTTGGGCTAGGTTAGGGGTGACCTGAAGAGATTTGAGATAGATCCCTCCTGTGAGAACAACATGGCGGACACGCCCGAGCGTCCCTGTATCCAATCCGCCACAGATATGGGTTGGAGGGGTGCCAGACAGCCCAAACTTATGTTGACGGTTTAAGGTGTCCGGTTGGGCGGCAATTTTGTCACCGGCAGTGAATAGGTCGTTTGCCAGGACGTATTAGGGAGGTGGGATTCTGAGGGGTATAGTTGTAGATGCTCTTATGTATTAGGCGATGAGAGAAGTTGTGGGGCCTCCTTATATAGCATTAGTCATCAAAACCATAATCACCACATCCCCTCTCTCCCACTTCACACCTTGGAACGTGAGTAATAGATGGTTCCTTGCCTTCAAAGTTAAATCCATTTGTGAAAATTCCAAATTTTCCACATAGTCCTGCTTCCAAATTATCCACACAACACATGCATAAACTTTTAACCGTAGTCCATGCAAAAATGAGGCTGTGAAATTTAGGAGATACCCACATAATGCTAACATTGTTGAGAGAAATTGCAATTGAGGTCATTAGCTTTTCAATGTGTTATGTTCCACACTTATACACGACGTGTGTGCGTGTGTGTGTATTCATTTTCAACGTTTTTAACTCTTGGTTTCAATATGTAAGAAACATACTCACATATATATTCTTTTGCAATTTCTACCATCTGATATGATTTTTACCTCGAACATCATGAACTTATATGATTGTTGCCAAACTTTCTGTCATGATGTAGTTCAGTAAACTTGCAGCTGAAGTGTTAGCTTAATTTTCATCAAATTACTTCCCTAGCTGCTAAGCCTTGCGTTATTTGGATTATTATAATGGTGGATTCATTGATGCATCAGTGCCCTGTTTTGCTCTAGCGTAGACCATGTGTATGTGCAAATCTATGAATCTGATACGCTCCGCTGGTTGGTTCAGCTTACTCTCTGTTCATGTGTATTCTTGGATGTGTGAAACAATTGATATATCCCACATATAATTAAAGGTTACGACATTCCTTGCAGAAGGAGGGAAATCGCACATAAAAATGTGGTTCAAGCATAAAATGTATTCATACAAAAAAAATCATAGTTGAAACATAAAATCTGCATAAATTCACATATTTGCATGAACTTGGGGTTCTTTAAATCATGCATAGGGTTGCCTTCGCCTGCATTCTCCACAATCATGGTGTTCAAGATTACACAACATGTCATCAGCTGGCAAAGTGCTAGTTTTCACATTGTTGGAGTTACATGAAACAAGCTGACTTTGAAGCACTTAGAATACCCTTTCCACATCGTACCGTCTTACATTTGTGAAGAGAGACATCGTTTGTTACCTCGCGGCTGTATATAGTCTTCATAAATATCACCCAGCGAGAATAGATGCTATTGGTAAGGTAGTACCATATTTTATACTTGTGTCCGTTGATGGTGTAGTAGCATCACCATCACAAAGTCTCTTGGATAAAGGAGATTGCTGAAGCACATTCATATCATTGTGAGAGCCAAACGTGCCAAAGAAAACATGTCAAATTCACAAGTTCTTCAATGCCACTACTTTAAATATGACAATGTTCTTTTTGGTGTGACCTTAATACTACTTGCGTAAACCTTTCGATCAGTTCTTTCATTGTGAATGCACGCAATCGACTTGACAAAGCATATCGGGGATCCACTTGATGGTCTCTGGTACAAACACTTTCACCATGATGCATGCAAATTTCACCTTTGTCCGCAGACATGATGTCTCTCCCATCTGGATCTCAACATCGATGGCTTTTGCGGCTTTATCATAAGCGAGCATCCTAAGAGTAGTTGTGCATTTTGCAGATGAGAGAAGAAAAGTTGTTCACAACAATCTTTCCTCAGCTTGAAGTAGTCATCAACCTCCTCCACGACATTCACTACACGTACAAACAAACTCTGCTCATCCGGTAGCGATGCTGAAAAAAACCCTTCATCATGGTATGTTAGGTCCGGTGTGAAGTTGTCCTTGTAGAGAATCTTTACACCAGTGATCCTATCTCAAGGAACAACTATCCTGCCGTTTATCGAACCCTTGAAGTTCAGGACATTCTCCTATTGCTTATCCAATTCATCATGGGTGCTCATCATCATTCCAACATTTTTGTCGTGTGAATCTGACAAATCGATGAACCTTTTATATATAAATTATACAAGGTCCTTGTTCCAATACTCATCAGACGAATCCATTGTTTGCCTACAAATGAGCAAAATAAAAAAATTACTCGGACATTTCATCGACCACATAGAGTGTGAGGTGTATGCCGGGAGGAGTTGGACCTATCAGGGCAGCGTCCGGTGGCGACATGGATGACGGTGTTGTCGGTTGGGGATGACGACGAAGCTAGGGTGGCGGCGGAGCTATGGTAGCGGTTGTGTGGATGATACGTCTCCAACGTATCTATAATTTTTGATTGCTCCATGCTATTATATTATCTATTTTGGATGTTAATGGGCTTTATTTTACACTTTTATATCATTTTTGGGACTAACCTACTAATCGGAGGCCCAGCCCAAATTGCTGTTTTTTGTGCCTATTTTAGGGTTTCGAAGAAAAGGAATATCAGACAGAGTCCGAATGGAATGAAACCTTCGGGAATGTGATTTTTTCGACAAACGTGATCCACGAGACTTGGAGTGGCCGTCAAGAAACAAGGGAGGAAGGCACGAGGCAGGGGGTGCGCCTACCCCCCTGGGCGCGCCCTCCACCCTCGTGGGCCCTCCGTTGCTCCACCGACGTACTTCTTCCTCCTATATATATATCCCCGTACCCTCCAAACATCTAGGAGCACCACGAAAACCTAATTCCACCGCCGCAACCTTCTGTACTCGAGAGATCCCATCTCGGGGCCTTTTCCGGAGCTCCATCGGAGGGGGCATTGATCATGGAGGGCCTCTACATCAACTCCATGGCCTCGCCGGTGATGTGTGACTAGTTTACTTCAGACCTACGTGTCCGTAGTTATTAGCTAGATGGCTTCTTCTCCCTCTTTGGATCTCAATACAAAGTTCTCCTCGATCTTCTTGGAGATCTATTCGATGTAATCTTCTTTTGCGGTGTGTTTGTCGAGATCCGATGAATTGTGGGTTTATGATCCAGATTATCTATGAACAATATTTTATTCTCCTCTGAATTCTTTTATGTATGATTGGTTTATCTTTGCAAGTCTCTTCGAATTATCAGTTTGATTTGGCCTACTAGATTGATCTTTCTTGCAATGGGAGAAGTGCTTAGCTTTGGGTTCAATCTTGCGGTGTTCGATCCCAGTGACAGAAAGGGAACCGATACGTATTGTATTGTTGCCATCGAGGATAAAAAGATGGGGTTTATATCATATTGCATGAGTTTATCCCTCTACATCATGTCATCTTCCTTAAAGCATTACTCTGTTCTCTTGAACTTAATACTCTAGATGCATGTTGGATAGCGGTCAATGTGCGGAGTAATAGTAGTAGATGCAGGCATGAGTCGGTCTACTTGTTTCGGACGTGATGCCTATATACATGATCATACCTAGATATTCTCATAACTATGCTCAATTCTATCAATTGCTCGACAGTAATTCGTTTACCCACCGTAATACTTATGCTCTTGAGAGAAGCCACTAGTGAAACCTATGCCCCTCGGGTCTATCTTCCATCATATTAATCTTCCAATACTTAGTTATTTCCTTTGCCATTTATTTTACTTTGTATCTTTATTTCTCTTTATCATAAAAATACCAAAAATATTATCTTATCATATCTATCAGATCTCACTCTCATAAGTGACCGAGAAGGGCTTGACAACCCCTTTATCGCGTCGGTTGCGAGGTTCTTATTTGTTTGTGTAGGTGCGTGGGACTTGAGCGTGATCTCCTACTGGATTGATACCTTGGTTCTCAAAAACTGAGGGAAATACTTACGCTACTTTACTGCATCACCCTTTCCTCTTCAAGGGAAAACCAACGCAGTGCTCAAGAGGTAGCAAGAAGGATTTCTGGCTCCGTTGCCGGGGATATTCGTGCTAAGTCAAGTCAAGATTTGACTCCCACAACGAGTCATTTCTGGCGCCATTACCAAGTCAAAATATACCAAGTACCCATAACAAACTCTTATCCCTCGCGTTACATTATTTGCCATTTGCCTCTCGTTTTCCTCTCCCCCACTTCACCCTTGCCGTTTTATTCGCCCTCTCTCCCTCTCTCCCTCTCTCTCTGTTCCCCTTCTCTTTTTATATTTGCCTCATTTGCCCGTTCCTTGTTTGCTTGTGTGTTGGATTGCTTGCCTTGTCACTATGGCTCGTCCTTTATCTAGTCATTTGTCTCCCGAGAATGAAGTTCTTAATTTTAAACAAATGGAGGGAGAAAATCTAAAAGATGCTTGGTACAGAATTTGCAATACTCAAAATAAATCTACTAGGAAGCAATCTACTTCCATTCTTCTTCGCAATTTTTATGTAGGCATCACTCCTTGGAATATATTCTTGATACCATTACCGGAGGAAATTTCTTGGGTAGCCATACTTTTGATTCTTATAATGCTATGATAGACTTGTTTGGCCCACCACCTCTTTTGGTTAATGGAACTATGTTAACTTTGGAACATGTGATGCAAAGGCTTGAAATTATTGAGAATAAAGTTGCTACTGTAGAGTTGATTGAGAATTTGGATAAAAAGATCCACAACCAAATTACCCAATATAGATCTAAAGTGGGAGTTACCTTGAATTTTTTTAAGGAAAAGGAACCCATAGTTAAAGAAAGAATAGATCAAGATTCTACTAGAATCGATAAACTTGAGGGAATTATCACCAACTTGGGATCCACCTTTTCTTCCGTTAGAAATACTCCGAATCCTCCTACTAAAATTGCCAAGCTTGTTTATGTTCCTAAAAATAAGGGTGAATCCTCTAGTAAGAAAACTAAGGATTTAAAATCAATAAGTGTTCATCCTAATCTTTTTGCTATCATTAAGGAACCGTTTGCTACAAATGATTTTCTTGATTTTGTGCCTAGGAGTTTGATAATTAATAAAAGGAAGAAACACATAATAATTATAGGTGTCTCATTGAAGAATTGCCTACCAAAGATGGCAATACCTAGATCTATCTTCACTTTTATGCCTAGCTAGGGGCGTTAAACGATAGCGCTTGTTAGGAGGCAACCCAATTTTATTTTTATTACTTGATTTTTGCTCCTGTTTAGTAATAAATAATTTACATAGCCTCTGTTTTGGTTGTGTTTTTTTGTGTTTAATTAGTATTTGTGCCAAGTAGAACCGTTGGGAAGACTTGGGGAAAGTCTTTTTGATCTTGCTGTAGAAAACAGAAACTTTAGTGCTCACGAGAATTGCTGCCATTTTTATTTGGAAGGTTATATTTAGTTAATTATTTTTGTAGATGATTAATAGATAAATTCCTCACGTCCAGCAATTTATTTTAGAATTTTTGGGGTTCCAGAACTTGCGTTAGCTACAGATTACTACAGACTGTTCTGTTTTTGACAGATTCTGTTTTCCTTGTGTTGTTTGCTTATTTTGATGAATCTATGGCTAGTAAAAGAGTTTATAAACCATAGAGAAGTTGGAATACAGTAGGTTTAACACCAATATAAATAAATAATGAGTTCATTACAGTACCTTGAAGTGGTGTTTTGTTTTCTTTCGCTAACGGAGCACACGAGATTTTCTATTTTGAGTTTTGTGTTGTGAAGTTTTCAAGTTTTGGGTAAAGATTTGATGGATTATGGAACAAAGAGTGGCAAGAGCCTAATCTTGGGGATTCCCATGGCACCCCAAGGTAAAATTCAAGGACACCAAAAAGCCTAAGCTTGGGGATGCCCCGGAAGGCATCCCCTCTTTCGTCTTCGTCTATCGGTAACTTTACTTGGAGCTATATTTTTATTCACCACATGATATGTGTTTTGCTTGGAGCGTCTTGTATGATTTGAGTCTTTGCTTTCTAGTTTACCACAATCATCCTTGCTGTACACACCTTTTGAGAGAGACTCACATGAATTGAAATTTATTAGAATACTCTATGTGCTTCACTTATATCTTTTGAGCTATATAGTTTTTGCTCTAGTGCTTCACTTATATCTTTTAGAGCACGGTGGTGGATTTGTTTTATAGAAACTATTGTTCTCTCATGCTTCACTTATATTATTTTGAGAGTCCTTTAGAACAACATGGCAATAATAAAAACTTTCATATAAGTGCATTGAATACTATGAGAAGTTTGATACTTGATAATTGTTTTGAGATATGGAGATGGTGATATTAGAGTCATGCTAGTTGAGTAGTTGTGAATTTGAGAAATACTTGTGTTGAAGCTTGTGATTCTCGTAGCATGCACGTATGGTGAACCGTTATGTGATGAAGTCAGAGCATGATTTATTTATTGATTGTCTTCCTTATGAGTGGCGGTCGGGGACGAGTGATGGTCTTTTCCTACCAATCTATCCCCCTAGGAGCATGCGCGTAATACTTTGCTTTGATAACTTGTAGATTTTTGCAATAAGTATGCGAGTTCTTTATGACTAATGTTGAGTCCATGGATTATACGCACTCTCACCCATCCACCATTGCTAGCCTCTCTAGTATCGCGCAACTTTCGCCGGTACCATAAACCCACCATATACCTTCCTCAAAACAGTCACCATACCTACCTATTATGGCATTTCCATAGCCATTCCGAGATATATTGCCATGCAACATTCCACCTTTCCGTTATTATGACACGCTTCATCATTGTCATATTGCTTGCATGATCATGTAGTTGACATCGTATTTGTGGCAAAGCCACCGTTCATAATTCTTTCATACATGTCACTCATGCATCATTGCACATCCTGGTACACCGCCAGAGGCATACACATAGAGTCATATTTTGTTCTAAGTATTGAGTTGTAATTCTTGAGTTGTAAGTAAATAAAGTGTGATGATCATCATTATTAGAGTATTGTCCCAAGTGAGGAAAGGATGATGGGGACTATGATTCCCCCACAAGTCAGGATGAGACTCCGGACAAAAATTAAAAAGAATAAAAAAAAGAGAAAAGAGGCCAAAAAGAAAAAAAGAGAAAGAAGGCCCAAATAAAAAAATGAGAGAAAAAGAGAGAAGGGACAATGTTACTATCCTTTTTCCACACTTGTGCTTCAAAGTAGCACCATGTTCTTCATATAGAGAGTCTCCTATGATATCACTTTCATATACTAGTGGGAATTTTTCATTATAGAACTTGGCTTGTATATTCCAATGACGGGCTTCCTCAAAATGCCCTAGGTCTTCATGATCAAGCAAGTTGGATGCACACCCACTTAGTTTCTTTTGTTGAGCTTTCATACACTTATAGCTCTAGTGCATCCGTTGCATGGCAATCCCTACTCACTCACATTGATATCTATTAATGGGCATCTCCATAGCCCGTTGATACGCCTGGTCGATGTGAGACTATCTTCTCCTTTTTTGTCTCCTCCACAACCACCATTCTATTCCACCATAGTGCTATATCCATGGCTCACGCTCATATATTGCGTGAAGATTCAAAAAGTTTGAGAAATCAAAAGTATGAAACAATTGCTTGGCTTGTCATCGGGGTTGTGCATGATTTAAATATTTTGTGTGGTGAAGATAGAGCATAGCCAGACTATATGATTTTGTAGGGATAACTTTCTTTGGCCATGTTATTTTGAGAAGACATAATTGCTTAGTTAGTATGCTTGAACTATTATTATTTTTATGTCAATATTAAACTTTTATCTTGAATCTTATGGATCTGAACATTCATGCCACAATAAAGAAAAATTACATTGAGAAATATGTTAGAAAGCATTCCACATCAAAAATTCTTCTTTTATCATTTACCGACTTGAGGACGAGCAGGAATTAAGCTTGGGGATGCTTGATACGTCTCCAACGTATCTATAATTTTTGATTGCTCCATGCTATTATATTATCTATTTTGGATGTTAATGGGATTTATTTTACACTTTTATATCATTTTTGGGACTAACCTACTAGGCGGAGGCCCAGCCCAAATTGTTGTTTTTTTGCCTATTTTAGGGTTTCGAAGAAAAGGAATATCAAACGGAGTCCAAACGGAATGAAACCTTCGGGAATGTGATTTTCTCAACAAACGTGATCCAGGAGACTTGGAGTGGCCGTCAAGAAACAAGGGAGGAAGGCACGAGGCAGGGGGGCGTGCCTACCCCCCTGGGCGCGCCCTCCACCCTCGTGGGCCCTCTGTTGCTCCACTGACATACTTATTCCTCCTATATATATATATATATATATATATATATATATATATATATATATATATATATATATATATATATATATATATATCCACGTACCCCCAAACATCCAGGAGCACCACGAAAACCTAATTCCACCGCCGCAACCTTCTGTACTCGAGAGATCCGATCTCAGGGCCTTTTCCGGAGCTCCACCGGAGGGGGGCATTGATCACGGAGGGCCACTACATCAACTCCATGGCCTCTCCGGTGATGTGTGAGTAGTTTACTTCAGACCTACGGGTCCATAGTTATTAGCTAGATGGCTTCTTCTCTCTCTTTGGATCTCAATACAAAGTTCTCCGCGATCTTCTTGGAGATCTATTCGGTGTAATCTTCTTTTGCTGTCACGGATATCAATTGCTTGACAGTAATTTGTTTACCCACCGTAATACTTATGCTCTTGAGAGAAGCCACTAGTGAAACCTATGGCCCCTGGGTCTATCTTCCATCATATTAATCTTCCAATACTTAGTTATTTCCTTTGCCGTTTATTTTACTTTGCATCTTTATTTCTCTTTATCATAAAAATACCAAAAATATTATCTTATCATATCTATCAGATCTCACTCTCATAAGTGACCGAGAAGGGCTTGACAACCCCTTTATCGCGTTGGTTGCAAGGTTCTTATTTGTTTGTGTAGGTGCGTGGGACTTGAGCATGATGTCCTACCGGATTGATACCTTGGTTCTCAAAAACTGAGGGAAATACTTACGCTACTTTACTGCATCACCCTTTCCTCTTCAAGGGAAAACCAACGCAGTGCTCAAGAGGTAGCAGTGGACGAGGCAGAAAAGAAGAGAGGAATAGGGCAAGTTGGGCTAGGTGAGGGGTGACTTGAAGAGATTTGAGATAGATCCCTCCTGTCAGTACAACGTGGCGGACACGCCCGAGCGTCCCTGTATCCAATCCGCCACAGATATGGGTTGGAGGGGTGCCGGATGATACGTCTCCAACGTATCTATAATTTTTGATTGTTCCATGCTATTACATTATCAACCTTGGATGTTTTATATGCATTTATATGATTTTTTGGGACTAACCTATTAACCCAGAGCCCAGTGCCAGTTTTTGTTTTTACCTTGTTTTAGAGTATCGCAGAAAAGGAAAATCAAATGGAGTCCAATTGACCTGAAACTTCACGAAACTTATTTTTGGAAGGAAAGCAACCCGGGAGACTTGGAGTCCACGTCAAGAAAGCAACGAGGAAGCCACGAGGCAGGGGGCGTGCCCACCCCCTGGGCGCGCCCTCCACCCTCGTGGCTCCCCTCACGTACTTCTTCCACCTATATATCTCCATATACCCTAAAACGATCGGCGAGCACAATAGATCGGGAGTTCCGCCGCCAGAAGCCTCCATAGCCACCGAAAACCAATCTAGACCCGTTCCGGCACCCTGCCGGAGGGGGAAATCCCTCTCCGGTGGCCATCTTCATCATCCCGGCGCCCTCCATGACGAGGAGGGAGTAGTTCTCCCTCGGGGCTGAGGGTATGTACCAGTAGCTATGTGTTTAATCTCTCTCTCTCTTGTGTTCTTGAGGTGATACGATCTTGATGTATCGCGAGCTTTGCTATTATAGTTGGATCTTATGATGTTTTCTCCCCCTCTACTCTCTTGTAATGGATTGAGTTTCCCCTTCGAAGTTATCTTATCGGATTGAGTCTTTAAAGATTTGAGAACACTTGATGTATGTCTTGCCGTGCGTATCTGTGGTGACAATGGGATACCACGTGATTCACTTGATGTATGTTTTGGTGATCAACTTGCAGGTTCCGCCCATGAACCTATGCATCGGGGTTGGCACAAGTTTTCGTCGTGATTCTCCAGTAGAAACTTTAGGACACTCTTTGAGATTCTATGTGTTGGTTGAATAGATGAATCTGAGATTGTGTGATGCATATCGTATAATCATACCCACGGATACTTGAGGTGACATTGGAGTATCTAGGTGACATTAGGGTTTTGGTTGATTTGTATCTTAAGGTGTTATTCTAGTACGAACTCTAGGGCTGTTTGTGACACTTATAGGAATAGCCCAACGGATTGATTGGAAAGAATAACTTTGAGGTGGTTTCGTACCCTACCATAATCTGTTCGTTCGTTCTCTGTTATTAGTGACTTTGGAGTGACTCTTTGTTGCATGTTGTGGGATAGTTATATGATCCAATTATGTTATTATTGTTGAGGGAACTTGCACTAGTGAAAGTATGAACCCTAGGCCTTGTTTCAACACATTGCAATACCGTTTACGCTCACTTTTATCATTAGTTACCTTGCTGTTTTTATATTTTCAGATTACAAAAACCTATATCTACTATCCATATTGCACTTGTATCACCATCTCTTCGCAGAACTAGTGCACCTATACAATTTACCATTGTATTGGGTGTGTTGGGGACACAAGAGACTCTTTGTTATTTGGTTGCAGGGTTGCTTGAGAGAGACCATCTTCATCCTACACCTCCTACGGATTGATAAACCTTAGGTCATCCACTTGAGGGAAATTTGCTACTGTCCTACAAACATCTCCACTTGGAGGCCTAACAACGTCTACAAGAAGAAGGTTGTGTAGTAGACATCAAGCTCTTTTCTGGCGCCGTTGCCGGGGAGGTGAGTGCTTGAAGGTATATCTTTATATCTTGCAATCGATTCTTTTAGTTTCTTGTTTTATCACTAGTTTAGTTTATAAAAGAAAATTAAAAACTGGAATTAAGTTTTCCTCATACTCTTTATCTTTTTAATATCTATGTGAGAATAAGGATTCCGATAATTGTGCTCAAGTGCTAGAAGAAGAATGCATTAGAATGTTTGGCACTAAATATTTGAATGATGAGCATGATTGCAATGTTGTTAGTATAAATTCCTTGAATATCCATGATGCTAATGATATGCAAAGCCACAAGCTTGGGGAAGCTATGTTTGATGAAGATGATATTTTTTGTCCCCCAAGTTTTGATGAGCAAATTTATTATGATGAAAGCATGCCTCCTATTTATGATGATTATATTGATGAAAGTGGATTTGGAGAGGTCATGACTTTATTTTGTGATGAATCCACTATTTCGGAAGAGGTTCCAATTGATTATGAGAACAAAGTTGCTATCTATGATGATTATTGTGATGACTTGTATGCTATAAAGAATAATGATATCCATGAAACTTGTCATCATGATTTTAGTTTTCAATTGGATTATGCCTTACATGATAATTATTTTGTTGAGTTTGCTCCCACTATTATTCATGAGAGGAATTTTGCTTGTGTGGAGAGTAATGAAATTTCTATGCTTGTAGATCATGAAAAGAATGCTTTAGGTGCTGGTTATATTGTTGAATTCATTCATGATGCTACTGAAAATTATTATGAAGGAGGAACATATGCTTGTAGGAATTGCAATAATATCAAGTTTCCTCTCTATGTGCTTAAAGTTTTGAAGTTATGCTTGTTTTGCTTTCCTATGCAAGTTGATTATTGTTCCCGTAAGTTGTTTGCTCACAAAATCCCTATGCATAGGAAGTGGGTTAGACTTAAATGTGCTAGTCATATTCTTCATTATGCTCTCTTTATGTTTCAATTCTTATCCTTTATGTGAGCATCGTTGAAATCATCATGCCTAGCTAGAGGCATTAAACGATACGCTTGTTGGGAGGCAACCCAATTTTATTTTTGTTCCTTGCTTTTTGCTCCTGTTTAGTAATAAATAATTCATCTAGCCTCTGTTTAGATGTAGTTTTATGCTTTTAATTAGTGTTTGTGCCAAGTAGAACCGTTGGGAAGACTTGGGGAAAGTCTTTTTGATCTTGCTGTAAAAAACAGAAACTTTAGCGCTCACGAGAATTGGTGCCAGTTTTTATTGGAGAGTGCTATTGAGTTAATTCTTTTTGCAGATGATTAATAGATAAATTCCTCACGTCCAGCAATTTATTTGAGAATTTTATGAGTTTCAGAAGTATACGTTTGATCCAGATTACTACAGACTGTTCTGTTTTTGACAAATTCTGTTTTCTATGTGTTGTTTACTTATTTTGATGAACCTATGACTAGTACCGGAGGGTATGAACCATGTAGAAGTTGGAATACAGTAGATATTACACCAATATGAATTTAGGATGAGTTCATTACAGTACCTTATGATGGTGATTTGCTTTCTTATACTAACGGGGCTTACGAGTTTTCTGTTTTTGTGTTGTGAAGTTTTCAAGTTTTGGGTAAAGATTCGATGGACTATGGAATAAGGAGTGGCAAGAGCCTAAGCTTGGGGATTACCAAGGCACCCCAAGGTAATATTCAAGGACAACCAAGAGCCTAAGCTTGGGTATGCTGAAAGGATCGATAAGAGGTGTCTAGAGGGGGGGGGGGGTGATTAGACACTAAGTACCAAAAGTTGCAGTTTTTAATTTCTTTAAGTTGAAGTGGAGTTTAGGCAAAAGTTTAACAAACACAATACATATCAAGCAAGCATGCAAAGAGTCTATGAGCAGCGGAAAGTAAAGCATGCAACTTGCAAGAATGTAAAGGGAAGGGTTTGGAGAATTCAAACGCAATTGGAGACACGGATGTTTTTGTTGTAGATCCGATAGGTGGTGCTATCATACATCCACGTTGATGGAGACTTCAACCCACGGAGGGTAACGGTTGCGCGAGTCCACGGAGGGCTCCACCCACGAAGGGTCCACGAAGAAGCAACCTTGTCTATCCCATCATGGCCATCGCCCACGAAGGACTTGCCTCACTAGCGGTAGATCTTCACGAAGTAGGCGATCTCCTTGCCCTTACAAACTCCTTGGTTCAACTCCACAATCTTTGTCGGAGGCTCCCAAGTGACACCTAGCCAATCTAGGAGAAACCACTCTCCAAGAAGTAACAAATGGTGTGTTGATGATGAACTCCTTGCTCTTGTGCTTCAAATGATAGTCTCCCCAACAATCAACTCTCTCTCACAGGATTTGGATTTGGTGGAAAGAAGATTTGAGTGGAAAGCAACTTGGGAAGGCTAGAGATCAAGATTCATATGGTAGGAATGGAATATCTTGACCTCAACACATGAGTACGTGGTTCTTTCTCAGAAAATGTGTATTGGAAGTGTAGGTATGTTCTGATGGCTCTCTCCACGAATGAAGAGTGGGTGGAGGGGTATATATAGCCTCCACACAAAATCTAACCATTACACACAACTTGCCAATCTCGGTGGGACCAAATTGATAGACTTGGTCGGACCGATTCAGCAAATCTAGTGACCGTTAGTGTTTTCGGTGGGACCGACTGGATCAACTCGGTGGGACCGATGTGCTAGGGTTAGGGTAAATCCAAAACTCGGTTTGACCGATTACTCAAACTCGGTGGGACCGATTTGGGTTATAAGTGAAATAGAGAGTTGGCCAAGCAAACTCGGTGGGGCCGATTGCATATCTCGGTGGGACCGGAAATATTGCAACAGGTAACAGAGAGTTTGCAAGCCCATCTCGATGAGACCGAGATCCCATCGATGAGATCGAACTGATTAGGGTTTTTGGCAGTGGCTATGTCAACTGAACTCGGTGGCTCCGGATAGACAGAATCAGTGGGGCCGAGTTTGACTTCTGGTGTGGGACATATATGGATATTTGGTGTGGGACATATATGGAAGTGGCAAAGTGGTTGAGGGCTTTGTAGCATATCACTAAGCACTATGAAGCAAGAACCTCATCAAGCAACACCTCATCCCTCCTTGATAGTATTGGCTTTTCCTATAGACTCAATGTGATCTTGAATCACTAAAATAGAAAATGTAGAGTCTTGATCTTGAAGCTTGAGCTAATCCTTTGTCCTTAGCATCTTGAAGGGGTTCCACATCCTTTAGTCCATGCCACTTAATTTGTTGAACTTGTCTGAAACATACTACGTAAAAGTATTAGTCCAACAAGAGATATGTTGTCATTAATTATCAAAATCACCCAGGGAGCACTTGTGTTTTCAATCTCCCCCTTTTTGGTAATTGATGGCAACATACATCAAAGCTTTAGATAAAGATATAGAGAATAGCAAGTAAAGCTTTGGAAAGACATGTAACAAGCATAGGCTCCCCCTACATATATGCAATCATGTGAATATGGAATATAGAGGCATGTGAGAGTATAACCATGACAGAGTAGCAATGTGTTACATGTATCTTGGCTATATGCATCAGGGCAAAAGATATGAATATGGGAAATGTACCTTCATGCCCATGAGTCCTTCTTGCAAACAGTATGTACATCAGCAAGAATTTCTCATACACATGACTATGATGCATATACTTACCTTGTGGTCTTGAGTTGGCTAGATGGAATGAGCCTGCGTAAACAAGGTTACATAACATAAATGCATCCACTAGCTATAGCAACCAAAAGAAAACACAAGAGTACCAAGACCGGGATGACATGTAGAGTGAGTACAGAGTACCACGATAGATATTGACATTTCCTCAAAGAGAAAGATATGCAATGAATTTAAGAATTTTCTTTCCCTTGGATGCCTTGCTCCCCCTGAATCTAGCATGGGATACTAGGAGAAGATAGGGAACAGAAAAACAAAGCTCAAAGAAACAAATGAACAGAGCTAATGCAAATAAGCACATATGAACATGTCTTTCCCCCAAGAAGACATGTGGCATCTCTCCTCTTGAACATCAAGCATCTGGGATCCTTGAAGATTACTCTTTCTTGGAGTATTCCCTCCCCCTAGAGATCTATCCCCCTAGAGATATGATTAAGCTTTGATGTGATCTCTCTCCCCCTTTGACATCAATGTCCAAGAAGGGTTTTCTGGAATTTGTTGTGAATGGGTTCGGTCCTTGAATCACAGTACAAAGCATTAAGGTAAATGTGATGCCTGCAGAGGACAAGATTAATTGAGTGGAGCTAGATCAAGAATAAAGCAGGAATAAATGGCAAAATGTTTTTCCTGTAGTGAAATCGGTGTCACCGAGTTGTATGCTTTGGTTGCGCCGAAAAAAATCGGTTAGACCGAAAACAAGAAACCAGTGTGACCGAGTTCATCACAGAGAAAACACTTGCCACCTCAGCTCACTAGACAAATAAGATCTCACAAAGATTTGAAATGAATTGGATGTAGAAAATGCAGAACAAAAAGCAAAGAAAAGAAACTAAAAGATCTTCATCTAGAGATGGTCGGTGACAAAGTCACCTATGTTAGAGTACATTGACTTAGGAGTCAAGTGAGATCACTTGATCATAGGTCGTACTCATCGTTTTAAGCTCAAAATGGGGTTACCATTTTTTGTTAAGTATCTTGATGTATTCACATCTTGTCGAGTTGCTTTGACTCATGACTTGGAGTAAAGCTACTCTAAGATGGAATAACATACCTTGGGTGGCGGTGTTGATCTTGATCATGTAGTTGAACTTGTGTGGGTTGCTCAAGGTTGATGTAGCCCATCAAGAGTTAGGAGCACCCTTTGGATTTTGAGTTCATCTACCTACATGGGTTAGTTTTTGCAAGGAAGAGCACTTGTGTATCCAACATGACAATCATGAAACTCAACATAGAATTTGTCAAAGGATATGTTTGAGAGGTTTCGAGCTTCCTTGTCATCAACCACCATTGTGAAGAGAATTGGTGATGTAGAGATTGCTCAAGATGTGAGTGAGTTGCAATCTCATAGAATTTGATTCATCCAAGTACCTACAAGGGTTAGATAACATGCAAGATGCAAATTTTCAAGACATAAGATAATCATCATAGGAGAAATATTCAAGTGATTAGTCATAAGCTCAAGTCTTGCATGTATCCAATTGAGTTCCTACTCCAAGTTTGAAGCATCAATGATGTTCAATTCACCTCTTAACCTGCAAAACACTTTCTCATCAAGTGGTTTAGTGAAAATATCCGCTAATTGCTTATCGGTGCGAACATGCTAAGGTTTATGTCACCCTTAGCAACGTGATCTCGAATGAAATGATGACGAACTTCAATATGCTTAGTTCGAGAGTATTGCATGGGATTGTGAGCAATCTTGATAGCACTTTCATTGTCACAAAGTAATGGAACATGTTTCACATATATCCCATAATCTTTAAGAGTTTGGTCATCCAAAGTAATTGAGCACAACATGAACCAGCAGCAATGTATTCCGCTTCAGCGGTGGATAAGGATACCGAGTTTTGTTTCTTGGAAGACCAAGACACAAGGGATCTACCAAGGAATTGACAAGTACCTGAAGTGGAATTTCTATCAACCTTGTCACCGGCATAGTCCGAGTCGGAGTAGCCAACAAGATCAAAGGAAGCCCTCTTCGGATACCAAATGCCAAAATTTGGTGTATGTATTAAGTATCTCACTATCCTTTTCATGGCCTTAAGATGACATTCCTTAGGAGCAGCTTGATATCGTGCACACATGCACACACTTAGCATGATATCAGGACGTGAAGCACATAGATATAACAATGAACCAATCGTAGAGCGGTAAACTTTTTGATCAACCGGTTCACCATCTTTGGTCAAATCAAGATGTCCACTAGTAGGCATGGGTGTAGTCATACCTTTGCATTATTGCATATTGAACTTCTTGAATAAGTCTTTGGTGTACTTCTTTTGAGAGACAAAGGTTGTTGGGGAACGTAGCAGAAATTCAAAATTTTCCTACGCGTCACCAAGATCTATCTATGGAGAGACCAGCTACGAGTAGAAGGAGAGTGCATCTACATACCCTTGTAGATCGCTAAGCGGAAGCGTTCAAGTGAACGGGGTTGATGGAGTCGTACTCGTCGTGATTCAGATCACCGATGATCAAGTGCCGAACGGACGGCACCTCCGCGTTCAACACACGTACAGCCCGGTGACGTCTCCCACGCCTTGATCCAGCAAGGAGAGAGGGAGAGGTTGAAGAAGACTCCATCCAACAGCAGCACAACGGCGTGGTGGTGGTGGAGGAGCGTGGCAATCCCGCAGGGCTTCGCCAAGCACCATGGGAGAAGAGGAGGAGGGAGAGGGGCAGGGCTGCACCAACGAGAGATCAAATCATGTGTTATGGGCAGCCCCATGCCTCAATATATATAGGGGGGAAGGGGGCTGCGCCCCCTTTAGGGTTTTCCCACCCCCTAGGGGCGGCAGCCAGCCCTAGATAGGTTTTGGGGTGCGGCCAAGAGGGGGGGGAGGAGTCCATCCTCCCCAAGGCACCTCGGAGGTGCCTTCCCCCTTGAGGACTCTTCCCTCTAGGGTTCCCTAGGCGCATGGGCCTCTTGGGGCTGGTGCCCTTGGCCCATGTAGGCCAAGGCGCACCCCCTACAGCCCATGTGGCCCCCCGGGGCAGGTGGCCCCACCCGGTGGGCCCCCGGGACCCTTCCGGTGGTCCCGGTACAATACTGATGACCCCGAAACTTGTCCCGATGGCCGAAACAGGACTTCCTATATATAAATCTTTACCTCCGGACCATTCCGGAACTCCTCGTGACGTCCGGGATCTCATCCGGGACTCCGAACAACATTTGGTAACCACATACAAGCTTCCTTTATAACCCTAGCGTCATCGAACCTTAAGTGTGTAGACCCTACGGGTTCGGGAGACATGCAGACATGACCGAGACGTTCTCCGGTCAATAACCAACAGCGGGATCTGGATACCCATGTTGGCTCCCACATGTTCCACGATGATCTCATCGGATGAACCACGATGTCAAGGACTTAATCAATCATGTATTCAATTCCCTTTGTCTATCGATATGTTACTTGCCCGAGATTCGATCGTCGGTATCCAATACCTTGTTCAATCTCGTTACCGGCAAGTCACTTTACTCGTTCCGTAACACATCATCCCGTGATCAACTCCTTGGTCACATTGCGCATATGACGATGTCCTACCGAGTGGGCCCAGAGATACCTCTCCGTTTACACGGAGTGACAAATCCCAGTCTCGATCCGCATAAAACAATAGATACTTTCGGAGATACCTGTAGTGCACCTTTATAGTCACCCAGTTACGTTGTGACGTTTGATACACCCAAAGCACTCCTACAGTATCCAGGAGTTACACGATCTCATGGTCAAAGGAAGAGATACTTGACATTGGCAAAGCTCTAGCAAACGAACTACACGATCTTTGTGCTATGCTTAGGATTGGGTCTTGTCCATCACATCATTCTCCTAATGATGTGATCCCGTTATCAACGACATCCAATGTCCATAGCCAGGAAACCATGACTATCTGTTGATCACAACGAGCTAGTCAACTAGAGGCTCACTAGGGACATATTGTGGTCTATGTATTCACACGTGTATTACGATTTCCGGATAATACAGTTATAGCATGAATAAAAGAAAATTATCATGAACAAGGAAATATAATAATAATACTTTTATTATTGCCTCTAGGGCATATTTCCAACAAAGGTGCCTTCCTTAGTTTGCTTGATTTGCAAACCAAGAAAGAATTTTAGTTCACTCATCATAGACATCTCAAACTTCTCCGACATTAGCTTCCCAAACTTTTCACTAAAATGAGGGTTAGTTGATCCAAATATAATATCATCGACATAAATTTGGCATACAAATAGTTCTCCATTAACCCTTTTAGTAAAAAGAGTAGAATCTATTTTTCTAATTTCAAAGCCTTTTTCAATAAGGAACTTGGTCAAGCATTTATACCATGCTCTAGGAGCTTGTTTAAGACCATAAAGGGCTTTGTGAAGATTGTAGACATGATTAGGTTTCTTAGGATTGACAAAACCGGGAGGTTGCTTAACATAAACTTCCTCCTCAATTTCACCATTTAGAAAAGCACTTTTAATGTCCATTTGGTACAAAGTGATATCATGGTGATTAGCATAAGCAAGTAAGATGCGAATGGACTCAAGTCTAGCAACAGGAGCATATGTCTCACCATAGTCCATACCTTCGACTTGTGTGTAGCCTTGGGCAACGAGACGTGCTTTGTTGCACCACTTGTCCATCTTCATCTTGCTTGTTGCGAAACACCCATTTGGTACCAATGATGTTGTGGTTGTTGTTGGGCTTTTCAACCAATGTCCACACTTGATTTCTCTCAAAGTTGTGTAGCTCTTCATGCATAGCATTTATCCAATCTATATCTTATGATGCTTCTTCAACCTTCATGGGTTCAATGTGAGAGATGAATGAGTAATGTTCACAAAAGTTAGCCTAACGAGTTTTAGAGCGAGTGATTCTCCCGGTTTGGATATCATTGTAGATTTGCTCCACGGGATGATCTTTAGCAATTCTTGCTCGAACTCGTGAAAGCTTTTGCTTGGGTCTTGGTTGAACATCTTCTTCATCTTGTTCTTCTTCTTGGCTTTCTTCATTGTCAGCGTTGTCGTTCTCTTGTCGTGGTGGAGAAGGAGGTTTTTGACGTTCTTGGTGCACTTCCTCATTTTCTTCATCTTGGTGTGTCCCACTTGTGGATGCTTCCGTATCAACTCTTTGTTCACCTTGTCGTGAGGTAGAAGCTTCCACTTGGACGGACGAGGTACTCTCCTTTATATCCATTGGACGAATCTTGCCAATAGACAAGTCTTGGATTGCTTCCGAGGGATCTTTGTCTCCTACATCAATTGGCAATTGCTCTACTTGCGAGCCGTTAGATTCATCAAACTTCACATCTACCGTTTCTTCAACCTTTCGGGTGAAATTGTTGTAGACACGGTATGTGTGAGAGTTTGAGCCATAACCAAGTAGGAAACCTTCATGAGACTTAGGTGCAAATTTAGAACAATGATGCTTATCAAGAATGTAACACTTTGAGCTGAATACTCGAAAGTATCCAACTTGGGGTTTGTTACCGGTGAGGAGCTCGTATGCCGTTTTGCCGAGTAGCTTGTGAAGATACAAGCGATTTGTTGCATGACAAGCTGTTTCAACCGCTTCCGCCCAAAAGTATTTTGGCGTCTTGTACTCATCAAGCATCGTTCTTGCCATCTCGATAAGAGTCTGGTTCTTCCTCTCAACGACTCCATTTTGTTGAGGTGTGTATGTAGCCAAGAACTCATGTGTAATCCCTTCTTCGTCAAGAAAGGTGTCCACATTTGTGTTCTTGAACTCCGTTCCGTTGTCGCTCAGAACTTTCTTGATCTTCACGTCAAATTGATTTTGGGCCTTCCTAGGTTTTTGAAGATCTTTTGGACCCGCGATTTGTCATCAAGAAAGAACACCCACGTAAATCTTGAAAAATCATCAACTATGACTAGACCAAATGAGTTACCACCGAGACTCTTGTAGGCATTTGGACCAAAGAGATCCATGTGAAGTAGCTCGAGTGGTCTTCTTGTGGTCATGATGTTCTTAGCGCGATGACTTCCTACAACTTGTTTCCCTGCTTGACAAGCACTACAAAGTCTATCCTTGTCAAATATGACATTGTTAACGCCAAGGATATGACTTCCTTTAATGAGTTTGTCAAGGTTTCGCATGCCCACATGGCCTAGCCTTCCATGCCACAACCAGCCTTTAGAAGATTTAGCAATTAAGCAAGTTTTAGGTTGAGCCTTTTTAGTGAAATCAACAATGTAAAGATATCCTCTACGTATACCGGTAAAGACCATTTTATGATTATCTCTACGAAACACTTGGCAGTCTACTTCAGTAAATAGGACATTGAAACCGAAATCAGCAAGTCTAGATACTGAAAGTAAGTTGTAGCCAAGAGATTAAACGAGCATGCCATTTTGTATGGAGCTATCATGTGAGATGGCCACCTTACCAAGGCCAACCACCTTACCCTTTGAATTATCACCAAAAGTGACATACTTTCAGGGCCGTCGTTTTTAGCAAGCTCACGGAACATGTCTTTATCTCCGGTCATATGATCAGTACATCCACTATCAAGGACCCATTCCTTTCCTCCAGCCATGTAGCCGCGAAGATTTGCCATAAGACCAAAGTGTCTCATTGCATCATCGAGATCATAGTCACTATCATCATCCTCATCATAGTATTCATGTTCAACATCATTTTGTGATTGATCAATTCCTAGAGAGGGTAATTCTTTAGACAAATGATCATTTCTATAGTTATCTTTATGAATTCTAATAGCTCTAGAAATGATATTGCTAATGATTCCAACATCTCCTTTGGCACTCGTAAGATTAGTAAGCTCAAATAAGCAGTCACCAAATTTGGGATCATTGGAATTCATCTTAATCAAGGCAATAGACTTATGGAGGATTTCATCTAGATCTTTCAAGGAATAATTTGGAAAGATTTCCTCAAGAAATTTCCATATGGTGTAGGCACACTTAAGAGTAGGCAAACATCCAATCAAGTTTCTAGGCAAGCCTCTAGTGATAAGATTAACAGTTCTAAGATTGCGAATCATATCAATTGACTCATCAAGGGTAGGATGCATGGGATCAACATGAGGTGCACAAGGGCTAGCAATATACTTGTTCAAGTGATATTCATTGAAAATCTCAAGCATTTCATTTTTCCACTCATGAAAATATTCTCCATCAAGAATAGGCACTCTATGTCTAAGACTCCCTAAAGTAGACACATCCATCTTCCTCCAAAGGTGTTTAAACCAAGGTAATGGAGACCAATGCTCTGATACCAATTAAAAGGATCGATAAGAGGTGTCTAGAGGGAGGGTGATTAGACACTAAGTACCAAAAGTTGCAGTTTTTAATTTCTTTAAGTTGAAGTGGAGTTTAGGCAAAAGTTTAACAAACACAATACATATCAAGCAAGCATGCAAAGAGTCTATGAGCAGCGGAAAGTAAAGCATGCAACTTGCAAGAATGTAAAGGGAAGGGTTTGGAGAATTCAAACGCAATTGGAGACACGGATGTTTTTGTTGTAGATCCAATAGGTGGTGCTATCATACATCCACGTTGATGGAGACTTCAACCCACGGAGGGTAACGGTTGCGCGAGTCCACGGAGGGCTCCACCCACGAAGGGTCCACGAAGAAGCAACCTTGTCTATCCCATCATGGCCATCGCCCACGAAGGACTTGCCTCACTAGCGGTAGATCTTCACGAAGTAGGCGATCTCCTTGCCCTTACAAACTCCTTGGTTCAACTCCACAATATTTTTCGGAGGCTCCCAAGTGACACCTAGCCAATCTAGGAGACACCACTCTCCAAGAAGTAACAAATGGTGTGTTGATGATGAACTCCTTGCTCTTGTGCTTCAAATGATAGTCTCCTCAACACTCAACTCTCTCTCACAGGATTTGGATTTGGTGGAAAGAAGATTTGAGTGGAAAGCAACCTGGGAAGGCTAGAGATCAAGATTCATATGGTAGGAATGGAATATCTTGACCTCAACACATGAGTACGTGGTTCTTTCTCAGAAAATGTGTATTGGAAGTGTAGGTATGTTCTGATGGCTCTCTCCATGAATGAAGAGTGGGTGGAGGGGTATATATAGCCTCCACACAAAATCTAACCGTTACACACAACTTGCCAATCTCGGTGGGACCGAATTGATAGACTCGGTCGGACCGATTCAGCAAATCTAGTGACCGTTAGGGTTTTCGGTGGGACTGACTGGATCAAGTCGGTGGGACCGATGTGCTAGGGTTAGGGTAAATCCAAAACTCGGTTTGACCGATTACTCAAACTCAGTGGGACCGATTTGGGTTATAAGTGAAATAGAGAGTTGTCCAAGCAAACTCGATGGGGCCGATTGCATATCTCGGTGGGACCAGAAATATTGCAATAGGTAACAGAGAGTTTGCAAGCCCATCTCGGTGAGACCGAGATCCCATTGGTGAGATCGAACTGATTAGGGTTTCTGGCAGTGGCTATGTCAAATGAACTCAGTGGCTCTGGATAGACAGAATAAGTGGGGCCGAGTTTGACTTTTGGTGTGGGACATATATGGATATTTGGTGTGGGACATATATGGAAGTGGGAAAGTGGTTGAGGGCTTTGAAGCATATCACTAAGAACTATGAAGCAAGAACCTCATCAAGCAACACCTCATCCCTCCTTGATAGTATTGGCTTTTCCTATAGACTCAATGTGATCTTGAATCACTAAAATAGAAAATGTAGAGTCTTGATCTTGAAGCTTGAGCTAATCCTTTGTCCTTAGCATCTTGAAGGGGTTCCACATCCTTTAGTCCATGCCACTTAATTTGTTGAACTTGTCTGAAACATACTACGTAAAAGTATTAGTCCAACAAGAGATATGTTGTCATTAATTATCAAAATCACCCAGGGAGCACTTGTGCTTTCAGATGCCCCGGAAGGCATCCCCTCTTTCGTCTTCGTTCATCGGTAACTTTACTTGGAGCTATATTTTTATTCACCACATGATATGTGTTTTGCTTGGAGCATCATTTTATTTTCTTTTGTTTTGCTTGCTATTTGAATAAAATACCGAGATCTGAAATTCTTAAATGTTTGAGAGTCTTCATATAGTTGCATAATTATTCGACTACTCATTGATCTTCACTTATATCTTTCGGAGTAGTTTGTCATTTGCTCTAGTGCTTCACTTATATCTTTTTGGAGCACGGTGGTGGTTTTATTTTATAGAAATAGATGAACTCTCATGCTTCACTTATATTATTTTGAGAGTCCTAAACAACATGGTAATTTGCCTTGGTTATGAAACTAGTCCTAATATGATGGGCATCCAAGAGGGATATAATAAAAACTTTCATATAGAGTGCATTGAATACTAAGAGAAGTTTGATACTTGATGATTGTTTTGAGATATGGATGTCATAATATCAAAGTTGTGCTAGTTGAGTAGTTGTGAATTTGAGGAATACTTGTGTTTAAGTTTGCAAGTCCTGTAGCATGCACGTATCGTGAATGTTGTGTAACAAATTTGAAACATGAGGTGTTATTTGATTGTCTTCCTTATGAGTGGCGGTCGGGGATGAGCGATGGTCTTTTCCTACCAATCTATCCCCCTAGGAGCATGCGCGTAGTGCCGAGGTTTTTGATGACTTGTAGATTTTTGCAATAAGTATATGAGTTCTTTATGACTAATGTTGAGTCCATGGATTATACGCACTCTTACCCCTCCATCATTGCTAGCCTCTTCGGTACCGTGCATTACCCTTTCTCACATTGAGAGTTGGTGCAAACTTCGCCGGTGCATCCAAACCCCATGATACGATACGCTCTGTCACACATAAAACTCCTTATATCTTCCTCAAAACAGCCACCATACCTACCTATTATGGCATTTCCATAGCCATTCCGAGATATATTGCCATGCAACTTTCCACCATTCCGTTTATCATGACACATTCATCATTGTCATATTTCTTAGCATGATCATGTAGTTGACATAGTATTTGTGGCAAAGCCACCATTTATAATTATTTCATACATGTCACTCTTGGTTCATCGCAATCCCAGTACACCGCCGGAGGCATTCATATAGAGTCGTATCTTGTTCTAGTATCGAGTTGTAATCATTGATTTGTAAATAAATAGAAGTGTGATGATCATAATTTTTTAGAGCATTGTCCCAAGTGAGGAATAAAAAAAATAGAAGGCCCCAAAAAAAGAAAAAAGAGAAAGGCCATAAAAAAGAGAAGGCCCCAAAAAACGAGAGAAAAAGAGAGAAGGGACAATGCTACTATCCTTTGCCACACTTGTGCTTCAAAGTAGCACCATAATCCTCATGGTAGAGAGTCTCTTGTTTTGTCACTTCCATTTACTAGTGGGAATTTTTCATTATAGAACTTGGCTTGTATATTCCAACAATGGGCCTCCTCAAGTGCCCTAGGTCTTCGTGATCAAGCAAGTTGGATGCACACCCACTTAGTTTCTTTTGTTGAGCTTTCATACATTTATAGCTCTAGTGCATCTGTTGCATGGCAATCCCTACTCCTTGCATTAACATCAATCGATGGGCATCTCCCTAGCCCATTGATTAGCCGCGTCGATGTGAGCCTTTCTCCTTTTTTTTCTTCTCCACATAACCCCCTCATTATATTCTATTCCACCCATACTGCTATGTCCATGGCTCCGGCTCATATATTGCGTGAAAGTTTGTAGGTTTGAGATTACTAAAGTATGAAACAATTGCTTGGCTTGTCATTGGGGTTGTGCATGATGAGAGCATTCTTGAGTGACGAAAATGGAGCATGACTAAACTATATGATTTTGTAGGGATGAACTTTCTTTGGCCATGTTATTTTGAGAAGACATGATTGCTTAGTTAGTATGCTTGAAGTATTATTATTTTCATGTCAATATTAAACTTTTCTTGAATCTTATGGATCTGAATATTCTTGCTACAATAAAGATAAATACATGATGAATATGTTAGGTAGAATTCCACATCAAAAATTCTGTTTTTATCATTTACCTACTTGAGGACGAGCAGGAATTAAGCTTGGGGATGCTGATACGTCTCCAACGTATCTATAATTTTTATTGTTCCATGCTATTATATTATCAACCTTGGATGTTTTATATGCATTTATATGCTATTTTATATGATTTTGGGACTAACCTATTAACCCAGAGCCCAGTGCCAGTTTCTGTTTTTACCTTGTTTTAGAGTATCGCAGAAAAGGAAAATCAAACGGAGTCCAATTGACCTGAAACTTCACGGAACTTATTTTTGGAAGGAAAGAAACCCGGGAGACTTGGAGTCCACGTCAAGAAAGCAACGAGGAAGCCATGAGGTAGGGGGGCGCGCCCACCCCCCTGGGCGCGCCCTCCACCCTCGTGGGCCCCTTGTGGCTCCCCTGACGTACTTCTTCCGCCTATATATCTCCATATACCCTAAAACGATCGGGGAGCACAATAGATTGGGAGTTCCGCCGCCAGAAGCCTCCTAGCCACCGAAAACAAATCTAGACTCGTTCCGGCACCCTGCCGGAGGGGGCAGTCCCTCTCCGGTGGCCATCTTCATCATCTCGGCGCCCTCCATGACGAGGATGGAGTAGTTCTCCCTCGGGGCTGAGGGTATGTACCAGTAGCTATGTGTTTGATCTCTCTCTCTCTCTCTCTCTCTCTCGTGTTCTTGAGGTGATACGATTTGATGTATTGCGAGCTTCGCTATTATAGTTGGATCTTATGATGTTTTCTCCCCCTCTACTCTCTTGTAATGGATTGAGTTTCCCCTTCGAAGTTATCTTATCGGATTGAGTCTTTAAAGATTTGAGAACACTTGATGTATGTCTTGCCGTGCGTATCTGTGGTGACAATGGGATACCACGTGATTCACTTGATGTATGTTTTGGTGATCAACTTGCGGGTTCCACCCATGAACCTATGCATAGGGGTTGGCACACGTTTTCGTCGTGATTCTCCGGTAGAAACTTTGGGGCACTCTTTGAGGTTCTATGTGTTGGTTGAATAGATGAATCTGAGATTGTGTGATGCATATCGTATAATCATACCCACGGATACTTGAGGTGACATTGGAGTATCTAGGTGACATTAGGGTTTTGGTTGATTTGTATCTTAAGGTGTTATTCTAGTACGAACTCTAGGGCTGTTTGTGACACTTATATGAATAGCCCAACGGATTGATTGGAAAGAATAACTTTGAGGTGGTTTCGTACCCTACCATAATCTGTTCGTTCATTCTCCTCTATTAGTGACTTTGGAGTGACTCTTTGTTGCATGTTGCGGGATACTTATATGATCCAATTATGTTATTATTGTTGAGGGAACTTGCACTAGTGAAAGAATGAACCCTAGGCCTTGTTTCAACACATTGCAATACCGTTTACGCTCACTTTTATCATTAGTTACCTTGCTGTTTTTATATTTTCAGATTACAAAAACCTATATCTACTATCCATATTGCACTTGTATCACCATCTCTTCGCAGAACTAGTGCACCTATACAATTTACCATTGTATTGGGTGTGTTGGGGACACAAGAGACTCTTTTTTATTTGGTTGCAGGGTTGCTTGAGAGAGACCATCTTCATCCTACGCCTCCTACGGATTGATAAACCTTAGGTCATCCACTTGAGGGAAATTTGCTACTGTCCTACAAACCTCTGCACTTGGGGGCCCAACAACGTCTACAAGAAGAAGGTTGTATAGTAGACATCACTAGACAACCCAAACTTATGTTGCCGGTTTAAGGCGTCCGGTTGGGCGGCAATTTTGTCACCGACAGTGAATAGGTCGTCTGCTAGGACGTATTAGGGAGGGGGATTTTGAGGGGTATAGTTGTAGATGCTCTTATGTATTAGGCGATGAGAGAAGTTGCGGGGCCTCCTTATATAGCATTAGTCATCAAAACCTTAATCAGCACATCCCCTCTCTCCCACTTCACACCTTGGAACGAGAGTAATAGATGGTTCCTTGCCTTCAAAGTTAAATCCATTTGTGAAAATTCCAAATTTTCCACATAGTCTTGCTTCCAAATTATCCACACAACACATGCATAAACTTTTAACCGTAGTCCGTGCAAAAATAAGGCTGTGAAATTTAGGAGATACCCACATAATGCTAACATTGTTGAGAGAAATTGCAATTGAAGGCATTAGCTTTTCAATGTGTTATGCTCCACACTTATACACGATGTGTGTGTATTCATTTTCAACGTTTTTAACTCTTTGTTTCAATATGCAAGAAACATACTCACATATATATTCTTTTGCAATTTCTACCACCTGATATGATTTTTACCTCAAACATCATGAACTTATATGATTGTTGCCAGACTTTCTGTCGTGATGCAGTTCAGTAAACTTGTAGCTAAAGTGCTGCCTTAATTTTTCTCAAATTACTTCCCTGGCTGCTAAGCCTTGCGTTATTTTTATTATTATAATGGTGGATTCACTAATGCATTGGTGCCATGTTTTACTCTAGCGTAGACCATGTGCATGTGCAAATCTATGAATCTGATACGCTCCGCTGGTTGGTTCAGCTTACTCTCTGTTCATGTGTATTGTTGGATGTGTGAAACAGTTGGTATATCCCACATATAATTACAGGTTACGATATTCCTTACAGAAGGAGGGAAATTGCACATAAAAATGTGGTTCAAGCATTAAATGTATTCATACACAAAAAAATCATAGTTGAAACATAAAATTTGCATAAATTCACATACTTGCATGAACTTGGAGTTCTCTGAATCATGCATAGGGTTGCCTTTGCCTCCATTCTCCACAATCATGGTGTTCAAGATTACACAACATGTCATCAGCTGGCAAAGTGTTAGTTTTCACATTGTTGGAGTTACACGAAACAAGCTAACTTTGAAGCACTTAGAATACCCTTTCCACATTGTACCGTCTTACATTTGTGAAGAGAGACATTGTTTGTTACCTCGCGGTTGGATATAGTCTTCATAAATATCGCCCACCGAGAATAGATGCTATTGGTA
The DNA here is from genome assembly GCF_018294505.1 of Triticum aestivum. NCBI lineage: Eukaryota > Viridiplantae > Streptophyta > Magnoliopsida > Poales > Poaceae > Triticum > Triticum aestivum. The sequence goes on along the minus strand of NC_057797.1, from coordinate 95,425,468 downwards.
AGGTAGTACCATATTTTATACTTGTGTCCGTTGATGGTGTAGTAGCATCACCATCACAAAGTCTCTTGAATAAAGGAGATTGCTGAAGCACATTGATATCATTGTTAGAGCCAAACATGCCAAAGAAAACATGTCAAATTCACAAGTTCTTCAATGCCAGTACTTTAAGTATGACAATGTTCTTTTTGGTGTGACCTTATTACTACTTGCGTAAACCTTTCGATGAGTTCTTTCATTGTGAATGCACGCAATTGACTTGACAAAGCATACCGGGGATCCACTTGATGCTCTCTGGTACAAACACTTTCACCATGATGCATGCAAATTTCGCCTTCGTCCGCAGACATGTTGTCTCTCCCATCTGGATTTAAACATTGATGGCATTTGCGGCTTTATCATAAGCAAGCATCCTGAGAGCAGTTGTGCAATTTTGCAAAGGAGAGAAGAAAAGTTGTTCACAACAATCTTTCCTCAGCTTGAAGTAGTCATCAACCTCCTCCATGACATTCACTATGCGTACGAACAAACTCTGCTTATCCGGTAGCGACGCCGAAAAAACCCTTCATCATGGTATGTTAGGTCCGGTGTGAAGTTGTCCTTGTAGAGAAGCTTTGCACCAGTGATCCTATCTCGAGGAACAACTATCCCGCCGTTTATCGAACCCTTGAAGTTCAGGACATTCTCCTATTGCTTCTCCAATTCATGATGGATGCTCATCATCATTCCAACATTTTTGTCGTCTGAATCTGACAAATCGATGAACCCTTTATATATAAATTATACAACACTACTAGGAAAAGGCCTACTAATGGCGGGTCACTATGGCTTAATCTCGGGTCAATATGCTTAATCTCAGGTCAAATCGCACTCTGTGGTCAAACTTTCCGGAAGGTCACCCATCCTCACACTACTCCAGCCCGAGCATGCTTAATTTCATAGTTCTATCCAACCCCAGCACCACCTCACTTCACAGGCAATTGTTGATATATCTATCATATCAATCCTATTAAACCTTGCTGATGTCTAGGACTTTGTTCATGTTCATGAGTATGATGAAATTTTGAAAAAATATTTCAAACTTCCCGTTCATATTATGTATCATATTTTGAAAAATAATTCAATTTTTTTTTGAAAACATTTTTTCTGTTACTAGTGGCGCACCTAGCATACGGTGCGCCACTAGTAAGTTTGAATTATTTTTTTGAACTTTTTTGCCTCCGGATCTTAAAAGCCCCGTAACTTTTTTCTGTTAGGTTTTTGGGGATTTTGAAAATTTTTAACGGGGTACCCCCGTTAAATTTGGATGTAACTTTCGAGTAGATGATTTTTCATATAGAAAACTTTTTAATCCGAGTTCGTATGCAAAAGTTATGCCCATTTTACAAATTTCAGAGAGATTTTGCAAATAAAGTCGAAATTCATATTTTTTAATTTTCCCAACAACTATACCACATATCACATGGGAAACTTATTTTCTTTTATTTTTTTGACATTTCCAGCATTTTCTTTTATTTTTTTTAAACTGAAAAGGCGGTCCACCGGGGGGTGGGGGGTGGGGGGTGGGGGTGGGGGGTGCATTCGGTGGAAGTTTTGAGCCAAGTTAGTAATGGCGCACTGTGGGAGTGGTGCGCCATTACTAGTTAAACTAGTAATGGCGCACCACACCCACGGTGCGCCATTACTAGTTTTGAAAAAAATAAAACAAATTCTGATTTTTTTTTGAAAAAACTTAGTAATGGCGCACCAGTTGACAGTGCGCCATTACTTGTTTTAACTAGTAATGGCGCACTGTCCACTGGTGCGCCATTACTAGTTTTGAAAAAATAAATAAAAAATTGAAAAATAATTTACTAGTGGCGCATCGTGGATGTGGTGCGTCATTACTAGTTTAACTAGTAATGGCACCATTACTAGTTTAACTAGTAATGGCGCACTATCCACTGGTGCGCCATTACTAGTTTTGAAAAAAAAAATGAATTTTTTTGTTACTAATGACGCACCGTGGATGTGGTGCGCCATTAGTATATACTAATGGCGTGCGCCATTAGTATTTGGACACTAATGGCGCACCACATGTCTGGTGCGTCATTAGTGGCCATATGATCTATAGCCCTTTTCCTAGTAGTGCAAGGTCCTTGTTCCAATACTCATCAGACGAATCCATTGTTTGCCTACAAATGAGCAAAATAAAAAAAATACTCGGACATTTCATCGACCACATAGAGTGCGAGGTGTATGCCGGGAGGAGTTGGACGTATCAGGGCAGCGTCCGGTGGCGACATGGATGACGGTGTTGTCGGTTGGGGATGACGACGGAGCTAGGGTGGCGGCGGAGCTATGGTAGCGGTTGTGTGGACGAGGCAGAAAAGAAAAGAGGAATAGGGCAAGTTGGGCTAGGTTAGGGGTGACTTGAAGAGATTTGAGATAGATCCCTCCTGTTAGTACAACGTGGCGGACACGCCCGAGCGTCCCTGTATCCAATCCGCCACAGATATGGGTTGGAGGGGTGCAGGACAACCCAAACTTATGTTGCCGGTTTAAGGCGTTCGGTTGGGCGGCAATTTTTTCACTGGTAGTGAATAGGTTATCTGCCAGGACGTATTGGGGATGGGGGATTTTGAGGGGTATAGTTGTAGATGCTCTTATGTATTAGGCGATGAGAGAAGTTGTGGGGCCTCCTTATATAGCATTAGTCATGAAAACCTTAATCACCACATCCCCTCTCTCTCACTTCACACCTTGGAACGTGATTAATAGATGGTTTCTTGCCTTCAAAGTTAAATCCATTTGTGAAAATTCCAAATTTTCCACATAGTCTTGCTTCCAAATTATCCACACAACGTATGCATAAACTTTTAACCGTAGTCCGTGCAAAAATAAGGCTGTGAAATTTAGGAGATACCCGCATAATGCTAACATTGTTGAGAGAAATTGCAATGGCATTAGCTTTTCAATGTGTTATGCTCCACACTTATATACGGCGTGTGTGTGTGTGTGTGTGTTCATTTTCAACGTTTTTAACTCTTTGTTTCAAATATGTAAGAAACATACTCACAGAAATATTCTTTTTTGGCTGATTAGGATGTGAGAACAATCCTAGGTAGGGAGAATAACAACAGAGTTTTTGTTACTTTAGCGACCATAGGTTGGGCTAGAAGACCAACAAGAAACAACTTCCTAGATTTGAACCGTCTTGGTGCGTCTGAGGCTTTGGGTGTTGCTATGAGACCCACTTATAAGGGTGTATGTTTGTGGTTGAGGGTAACACAAACCGGATGAGGATCCCCTCACGTGAGCAATTATACCATTGGGTCACTGACATGTGGGTTCCGCCAAGCGTGGGTCCCACCTGTCAGCGACGGGAAGGCAGGGTAAGGCAGTGATAGCCACGTCAGAGGATCCATGTTCAACACAAACCTAGCCGTAATGGACTGGCCGAATTTTCTGGTTTCGAGAAGGCACTGCCTAATTTTTTTTGCTATTTTTATATTTTAATGGTTTAAATAATTTATTATTGTTATTATTACTATGTTTTTGGATATTTATTAAAATTCATAAACATTTTTAAAAGCATGATCATTTTCTAAAATACACACACATCTTTAAATTCAAGATTTTTTTAAATCCACAAAAATATATATTAAATTTACAAACATTTTTATAAATTCATTTTTTAATTCGCCACATTTTGTAAAATCCAAGATTTTTAAATTTTGCTATATATAACTTTTTCAAATAAAAACACGATAGCAGATTTTCTAAGCTAGAAGTGGAGCAAGCATAATAAAACCTAAGCGAGCAAGAACTTCATTGTTTTCCCCGTTTGAGCATCATAGCAGCAAGTTTTAACATGAAAAAAACTTCGCTAGCACATAATTAAAACTTAAGCCAACATAATAAAACCAAAACGAAATAACCGGACGTAATAATCTGCTAGAGAGAAAAAGTTAATCCCATAGGTGAAGAACGCACGTTAGCCTATATCACAATACTACGCCGGCAAAAGAAGACATAGAACTAGACAAGACTTCTGTTTCGGGGCAAAAAAAGTGAAGCAGTACAGAGACAGAGATCTCAGCAAAGATCAGCTCATGCGATGACGAACACCCTGAGCTCCCCCCTGTCCCCTCGGGTGATGCGGGTGTCGTCGTCGAGGTAGGTCACGTCGAACTCGCCGCTCCCGGTGTTGGACGCCGGCGGCCGGAGGCTATCCGGGATGCGGGGCACCTCCAGCAGAGGCAGCTGGGACAGGTTCCCATTCGTCTTCACCGTCGTCTTGTCGAAATTGATCTTGATACTCGCGATCCCTGGCCGTGGCAGCCATCATGATTCAGGAAACACCCATCAATCAAGCAAAAAAGGCGTGCAGAATCGAGAATTGCCTCACCGGTGATCTCAAACTTGTGTGCCAGCGTGGCCGTGGCCTCCACCGGCGGCAGCGGCCACGGCGCGCCGAGCTCGAGCTCCACGATGTTGTCGAAGTCCTGGCTCACCACGTCGATCCTCTGGAACACCTGACGAGCACACGCACGATTGGGAATGGAGTTCAGCGTCACATTTCTGAAACCATTTTCGGTGCGGTTGAGCTGGGCTCAGGATTGGTGTCGGGTCCTGACCTGGCCGAGGGTGATGGGGAGCAGGCGGCCGGTGGGCGGGCCGGGGCGGCTACCGCCGAGCGTCCGCGACGAGAAGGCGCTGCTGTAGACCAGCCTCCACCGGCCCTGCAGCTTGTCGAGGTCCTTGGCGAGGTCCACGGGGGCCGGCGCCGCCGCCTCGAGCTGCCTCGCCGCCGCGTCCGCCCGGTCCAGGTCCTCCTGGCTCGCCGCGAGGCCCCGGTTCAGCCCGGCCACCGCGCTCTGCGTCCACGAATCATGCGAGCATCCGTCATCAAGCGAGCGAGCGGCTACGAAATGTCGGGTCAGATGCTGGAATATTCTTATCGGCCACTCACCAGCAGCTTGATTTTCAGCGAGGGGACGTCGGCGGCGCCGGCGCCGGTGTCCGAGTAGTCCACCGCCGACGACGGCGCGGCCACCGCGCGGATGGACAGCTGCTGCTGCCTCTTCCCTCCGCTGGCGCTCCTCCTGCCGCTGCTTGCCCGCCATGGGTTCCCGCCCTTGCTGCTCGCGGGAGGGCTAGGCAGAGGACGGGTGGAGGTGGAGGCGCAGCAAGATGACCACGACGGCGCTGCCATGGCCACGGGCACCGTCCGGTGAAGCAGTCAATCGATCGAGGAGAGCAACGAGAAAAGATATTTTCAGTTGGGTGCCGACCGGCCAGAGGTCAGAGACGAGCACGAGAAGCTGCTCTTGTGTTCTCAAAGAAAAGAAAAGAAAAGTAAAGAAAAGGGCAGCTTCCCTACGGGCTACGGCGGGGAATTTTTGTGGTGGGTGACCGAGATGACAATTTGGCCGCGGAGAGGAGTGGCGCAGGTTGGGACGCGTAGGGGGGTGACGACTTGGCAGCCTACGGTTACGCTTTTGTCAGGCCGGTGGCACCTCCGGAGCCGAGTGGCCGTTCTAGGTGGCCGAGGTCGTCGGGGCGCCAACATTTCGTGTTTTCCTTCGGGTTTTTTTTTCAACGAACTAGAGAGCTTTATTGATTAACTAGAATCCGGATGAAATCCGCCCGAAGGCAACTAACAAGAAACTAAGGGCTTTGATCCAGCCAACAATCCGTCCCGTCTGGTGTACTAAGGCCAACTCCACCGTACGACCCCAAACGGACGTCCGTTTTGTCCGGATTTCGTTCGTTTGAAGTGGGATTTGTAATCGTGTTCGGGCGTGTCCTGGGATGCGGCGTGCGGCCTCATTCATTTGCCTCATTCTATTCGTGTCTATTTAAAAAACCAAAAAAACGTTTCAAATGCTAAGCCCTAGATCAGGCCAGCGGCCTACACGTCCATCGTCGCCATCAGCCAGCGGCCAGCAACACAGCGAGCCTCCAAAAAAAATAGTTGTCCTCGCCGGCAACGCAGCCAGCGGCCGGCAACACAGCCGGCCACCAAAATGAATGTTTTCTCGCCGACACACAGCCAGCGGTCCAGCGGACGGGCGACACCCATACCAGTTCAGGCCTTTGGCTTCGAGCATCTCCTCCTTCTTGGCCTCAAATCAGGCCCTCGTCTTATCGCTCATCTTCGACAAGTCCACGCTCATGATCGCAAGGGCCACCTCCTTCGCTCTGGTGGCGGCGTTCGCGGCCTCGATATCGAGCTGCCTCTGCCTGGCCTTGACGTTGTCGGCCTCGATGTCGAGCTGCCTTTGCCGGGCCGCCTTCTTCATGTCGATCTTCCTTCTCTTGGCCGCCTCCTCCATCTCAAGTTTCTTTCTTTGAAGGTCTAGGTATTGCTTCATTTGCTCCTCCTTGCTTTGCCGCTTCTTCTCGTCCCTCGCATCCTTTTGGGACATCATGCCATGCAAAGCGTCATGCAATGCCATGGATGAAGCATCACGTATGTCATCAACCTTGGAGTTGGTCTTGCCCCTCGGCCTCTTCAAGGCCTCGCCATCTCCACCTCCGGCGTACTTGGCCGTCTTTAGTCCTCTCTTCCTTTGTAGTTCATGGTATTGGTCCTTGAACTTAGGGCAATTGTTGATGATCGTCCAACAATGCGTAAGAGTGAATGGCTTGTCATTGTCCCGGGCCTTGAATGCCTCCAAATATTGAAATGCCTAAATCACATGATCAACAACAAGTGAACATGCAAACATATACACAACCGAAGTGTCATGGCCGTAGCAAGGAAAGGGCTAGGAAGACAAGAGCATACCATGTCCCCAACGCCGAGACCACTCACGGGCCATGCTTCAACGCTCTCAAATGCGGCGCAATACTTGTTGCACTCTTGTTGGATGAACAACCATCTCTTTTGAATCGAGCCGATGCCACGGTTGCTTGTAAATTGGTAGGGCTCAAACATCTTCCTTTCATGGAATGTTTTGTGGACTCTTGTCCAAAAAACAATGCCCTTTTGTTGCGTGCCGGTCCTCGGATCTTGGCTAATCTCCATCCAAGCTTGGCAGATCAACTTGTCCTCATCTTGTGTGTATGAACCCATGCGAATGCTCTTCCTCTTCTTTTGTGCTTCCGCTCTTTGGGTGAGCTTGTCGATGAACAATGGCTCGCCATTAATATCAACATCATTGCCTTCTTCTTCATCACCGTCACCTTCGACATAGATGTCATCGTCTTCATGCCACGAGTCACCATGGTCGTAGTCAGCACGACCGTCGGCCTCTTCATCGGGCACGTATTGGGCGCGGCCATCCTGACTTTGGGTCTCCTCGGGGTCGTAGGCACGACCATGCCCACCCTCGAAGATCACGTCCTCCATGTACTGGTTGTAGAAGGGGTCGTCGACCGTTGGCGTTGGTGTTGGCACTCCGTCAAACAAGACGCGGGGGGCCGGCATGGTGCCTGTGAACGGTGCCCGTGCTTGCTTTCTTTGCATCTCGACGGACGCCCGGCCGCCGCTACTGGAACCAGGCGTGACGTTGAGGTCGATGACGGCCGCGGGACGTGGTGTGGACGGCACGAACAAGCCCACATCCGGCGACCCCAAGAAACGGGTCTGGCCGTCGTGCCTTGGCAGAGGAAAGCCGGGCGACATCGGCGCGGTCCGCGACGTCAGCGACTGGCAGTGCGGAGGCCGGGCGACCGACGAGCCTGTGCTCACGGGGCCGGCGGCCGCTGCAAGGAACCCGGCCGGACGGCCCATGCAAAGCATGAGGATGGCGTGCGCTTTGTTGAGGAGGTCCTCCTTCTCGTCAGCAGAGGCCTTGCGGCGCGCAGCCTCCAGCTCCTCGCGCTGGGGGCAAACTTGGCCGCGGCGGCATTGACCTTGACGGCCGCTCTCCGTTCCCTCCTCTTCACCGATTCCGTGTCCAACTTGGCGATCTCCTCCGACATGCACTCCGACCGCGGCTTCCTTGGCGCCTTGGCCGCCTTCCTCTTCACCATTGTGGGCGGGTCGACGGCCAGGCCGCCGGAATTCGGCGAGGCGTCGGCCATGGACGGGGGAGAGAGAGGGTGGGCGGGAGGGAGGGACGTGGGAGGGTTTGTGGAAAATGGCGCCAAATGGGCGTGGGGGGGTGGTTTCTCCCACCGACAGGCGGGCCAGGAGAGGACAAGCGTGCGTGTCCTGCCCGTCTGCGCGCTGTCCGTTTCACCCCAAAACCGGCGCAAACTTGGGCCATAGATGGGTCGAAAGCGGACACAAAGCGGACAAATGTCCGTTTGCGGTCGCGCGCTGGACCGTCTGGTTTGTCCATTTTACCCCAAACGGACGAGGCGGACAAGATAGAGTCGCGCGGTGGAGTTGGCCTAACACGCTGAGCACACATATGGGCGGGAAGGTTCAAATTCCTTCCGACATGAGTAACCCAAAAATAAATAAAACTATGGACAACAGCTTCTAATTCTTTCAAGATAGGCGCGAAAATAGAGCCAGAGTTGCTACACAAGTTCCATAGGTTCACCAATTTCATGGAGTCAACCTCCAAGTTCACATGTTGGGCAAAGATCACCCCCTCCCGGAAGGCCAGGAGCTCGGCCGTAAAAGGAACAGACACCCCTAGAAGGAAGCTAGGAAGCAACTCATGTTGTATGCACGTTGGAATAGCCTGAATGATAGATTTCAAAAGCACTTCCCTAGCCGCGCACGCTAGAGTCCTCTCAGACCATCCCTGCATTTTGCTTTTGCTTCTCTCGTTAATATGCATGAAAGTACCACTTGTAATTCTGCCAATAGCCGCCGGGAGACCCAAATAACATTCAGCGAACGCTTCCACTAAAATACCAAGAGTTTGCTTCAAGGACTCACGAAGGGACTGCAATACTAAAATAATTGAGCTCTTCTCTCGGTTCACTTCTTGACGAGAACAATCAGTATAGATCAATATCATTGAGTCTCTTTGCACTTGCAGTTTTAGCACTGAGTAAGATCAAACTATCTTTAGCAAGAAGGATGTAACACCCTCAGTGTCATGCTATAGTAATCCCTGTTAATGGTGCCATGTCATCATGTTACTGTTGCTAATCTTCACTTGATCCAAATCACAATTCAAATTCAAATCCAATCTAAAGTCAAAAATTCATATTTGTCAGACGTGAAAACTAAAATGTTCATCATGTGCCAAATATTCCATAACCAATTATGGTGGTGACCCAACAATTTTTGTAAGGTGTTTAAATGCCCTAAACTAATTAAAAGGGTGATAGAACAACATAGTTAAATGCCTTCCATTTATGAAAAATTCAAACAAACTCGAAAGCCTCCCAAACTTTTTGTGGCTGTGCTAGTTAATGCATGGTTTTTATGTGGCCAAGTCCCTTTTTTTCAAAATACATTTGCTAGCTAAAATAAAATGCAAAATAGAAAAGACAAAGGGAAAATAGAAAAAAAATCCTTAAAGAATAGAAAAGGCCCATTGCCCCCCTCCCCCTGGGCCTTAGCCTACCCAGCCGGCCCAACGTCCCAGCCAGCCCACTTCCCCCTCGCGGTCGTCTTCTCCCTGTTCAACCGACCGCTCGGTCGCGGTCGCCACCCGACCAGCTCGTCGGCATCGTTGGCGAGGGGATACGATTCCCCGACGCCTCGGGTTCCCCTCATCCCCTCCCACTTTCCCTTGTGCTCCCCCTCATCCTCTCTCTCCCTTTTGCTACACTCCCCTCCTCCAGATCCAGCCGCACCTGTCGCCGTCATCGCCATGGTTGCCCTCGCCGGCGTGGCTACGCTCCTCCCCGGCGCCTAAGGATATGTCCCTCTGCCCCGCCGTGGTCTGCTTCGTCGCCTGGATCCACAAGACCAAGACGGAGAGCCTCACATCGTGGGGATCGAGCTCTCTTTCCTCCTTCGGACGTCGTTGTTCGTCCCCGACTTCGGCGCCATCGATCCTCCCCAAGCCCACCTTTGCACCACTACGGGATCCCGGTGAGCCGCTCGTCCAATCCCTCTGTCCCTTCTCGTCGTATGGACGCCGTAGGTCGCCCCCCACCATCACGCCCGAGCTCCCGAGCAGCTCACGGTCGCCACGGGCCGTTGACGCGTGCCCCTGCCCCTCCTGTCCTTGTGCCGCGCCCGCGCGCCTCGCTGCATCGCCGTCTCCACCCACTGCTGCAGCTGGAGCTACTACTGCCGCCATTGCCTGCACCCGCCGCGACCGCAACCTCCCATGCCGCACACCTGCCGCCAGCGCTCACCACAATCGCTGCAGCTCGCGTGCCTGCACAGCCTCGCCGTCCGCCGCTGCCCCGCCTGCCGCTCGCGCCGTTACTCATCGCCGCCTCGCACTGCAGCCCGTTCTGGTTGACCCGCCTCCCCGCGGATGCCCCTGCACGTGCCTCACTCGCCACCGCATCGCTCGCTGCCGATGCCCTGCTACAACCCCTCCCCACTGCGCTCGCCGCCCCGACCACCATCCGCGACTACGGCGCTCCCCCGCCTCTCCTGGCCACCACCGCCGCCGCACAGCTCCGGCCGGTCGCCCCCCACTTCCCCGACCTCCCATGCGGCCTACTGGCCCTGGCCGCCGGCGCCTCGTCGGGTCACGGCCTCGCCCCCACGCCCAGGCGGGAGGCGCTGCGCCGGGTCCGCCCCGACGGGCTCCCGCGCCCATTAACCCGCTCCGCTGGGATGGCCTTATAACACTGCCAGCGGGCCCCAGGCGCCCTGGCTTTAAAAAAGGATTTTTTTGAAATAAAAATAATTAATTAGTTGGGTGATTAATTAACTTAATTAATCTTGCTTAATTAGCCTAATGAACTAGATTAGTCTAATTAAACCTACTCAATTAGTTGAGTCTATGACAAATGGGCCCCACTGCCCTGTTTGACCAGTCAACGGTCTGTGTTGACCACTGACGTCATGGTGATGTCATGCTGGTGCAATAACTAAGTTTTAGTTTTATTAATAATTTCAGAAATTGTTTAAATCTTTAAAAAAATCATAGAAAAATATCCATAACTCGGATGAAAATGTTTTCTACATGAAAGTTGCTTAGAAAAATCCCACGAATCCGAATGCGCGGTCCATTCACCTGTCACCTGCCCCTAACTACCTGAACATGCAACTTTTCCCCTCCGTTTCATCTGTCTGAAAATGCTAAACCCGGGGAAACATTCCCGGATGTTATCCCCCTTCGCCGGTAACGTGTAGCACCGCGTTAGAACACGTCTAGCTCTGCATGTTGTCCTGTTATGCTCTTGCTTGCTATGTATTTACTGTTTCTCCCCCTCTTCTCTTCGGTAGACCCCGAGACTGCCGCTGATGCCACTGTGTTCAAGTACGTCGACGATGACCCCTTCTTCTTGTCTAAGCAACCAGGAAAGTCCCTCGTTTGATCATCCCGATATCGCCCATTCCATTCTCTCATGCTTGCATTAGATTTTGCTACTGTTATTGTTTGCTCCTATTCTGATGCATAGCCTGCTTTTGTATCTGCTGTTGTACCTTACCTGCTTATCCTAAACTTCTTAGTATAGGTTGGTTAGTGATCCATCAGTGACCCCACCTCGTCCTTGTTGCCCCTGCTTCATCATTGAAGACCCGATCAACGGGATCGAAGACCAGGCCCCGACACCGCACGTCACTTTCCCCTTAGTTGCTCGACACTACTGGGTTACTATCGAGTGTCGAGGGTGAGACCTCTAAAACACTTCTGATGTTAACCCTGTAGTGTAGCTATTCGGTCGTGGTCATCGAGGGTGATTCCGCCTTAACCACTTTCGATAGGACTCTGTCGTGCAACCCCTTAAGTGTGAACCTCGGGGGTGGTTCCTCTTACGTTCACCTTGATGATTACATCGAGTGGAATCCACCGGGGGTGATTCCTCGGGTTTCCCCCTTGATGTTTGGACACACAGTTACTATGGTTACTATGACTTTACACTGAACCATGTTACTAAAGACGGGTCGGCCCTGAGGGGTACCCGTACGAGCTTAATTGTGAGTGATGTGGAGTCGGGTTGACCTGGAGGGTGCCCGCGAGATTATTACAAGGCGTGGCCGCGCATTCTTAGCCCTTATCGCAAGTACTCAAGATGGGACAACGGGGTCACATCTTTCGTGAGTCTCTGCTTGTTACCGCCCGTTCCTAATCCATTACGATTTGGATATTTGATCCGAGGGGCCTCTGGCCTAATAGCACTAACCATCACGTGGGCATTGTATGGGCGTTCTGCGTCGTATGCATCAGCCGAAGCTTAATAGACGTCAGCGACTGCGCGACGCATGCCAGGTTGGACTGGTAAGCTCCTGCCTTGTTGAAGGAGATGATAACCCACAAGTATAGGGGATCGCAACAGTTTTCGATAAGTAAGACTGTCGAACCCAACGAGGAGCTAAAGTTAGAACAAATATTCCCTCAAGTTCTATCGACCACCGATACAACTCTACGCACGCTTGACGTTCGCTTTACCTAGAACAAGTATGAAACTAGAAGTACTTTGTAGGTGTTGTTGGATAGGTTTGCAAGATAATAAAGAGTACGTAAATAAAAGCTAGGGGCTGTTTAGATAAAGAAACAATAAAGTAAATATAGCGAGTGTGGAAAAGCGGTGGTAGGAGTTGCGAAATTGTCCCTAAGCAATTGACTACTTTACTAGACCGATAGCAAGTATTACGTGGGAGAGGCCACTGCTAGCATGTCATCCCTGATTTGGAATTCTATGCACTTATGATTGGAACTATTAGAAAGCATTCACAACTACTAATGTTCATTAAGGTAAAACCCAAGCATAGCATTAAGATATATTGGCCCCCCTTCAATCCCGTATGCATCAATTTCTATGCTAGGTTGAAGCTTCTGTCACTCTTGCCCTCCAATACATAGTCCTATCAACATACAACTAACCCTATGGTGTGATCCACACGCTCTCTCATATGATGGGCACCAAAGTACAACAACATAACCACAAGCAAATTAAATCAATCATAGCAATTCATCAACCACCGATAGGACAACGAAAATCTACTCAGACATCATAGGATGGCAACACATCATTGGATAACAATATGAAGCATAAAGCACCATGTTCAAGTAGAGGGTACAGCGGGTTGCGGGAGAGTGGACCGCTGTAGATAGAGGGGGGAAGGTGATGGAGATGTTGGTGAAGATGGCAGAGGTGTTGGTGTAGATCGCGGTGATGATGATGGCCCTCGGTGGCACTCCGGTGCCACCGGAAGCGAGGGGGGGGAGAGCCCCCTCCTCCTTCTTCCTTGACCTCCTCCCTAGATGGGAGAAGGGTTTCCCCTCTGGTCCATGGCCTACATGGCATGGGAGGGGCGAGAGCCCATCCGAGATTTGATCTGTCTCTCTCTGTTTCTGCGTTCTCAGATTCTACCCCTTCACCGTTTCTTATATTCCCGGAGATCCGTAACTCCGATTGGGCTGAAACTTTAACACGATCTCTATCCGTATATTAGCTTTCTTGCGGCGAAAGAAGGGCACCAACCTCCTTACGGGGTGGTCACGAGGGTCAGGGGCGCGCTTGACACCCTGGGGCGCGCCCCCTGCCTCGTGGGCCCCTCGAGCATCATCTCGCGTGGATTCTTATTCCCAAAAATCATATATATTCCAAAAAAAATCTCCGTCAGTTTTTATCCCGTTTGGACTCCGTTTGATATGGATATTCTACGAAACAAAAAACATGCAACAAACAGGAACTGGCACTGGGCACTGGATCAATATGTTAGTCCCAAAAATAGTATAAAAAGTTGCCAAAAGTATATGAAAGTTGTAGAATATTGGCATGGAACAATCAAAAATTATAGATACGACGGAGACGTATCAGCATCCCCAAGCTTAATTCCTGCTCGTCCTCGAGTAGGTAAATGATAAAATAATAATTTTTGATGTGGATAATCTTGATCATATGTCTAATCATGGCATGAATATTAAGACACGAGTGATTCAAAGCAATAATCTATCCTTTGACATAAAAATAATAATACTTCAAGCATACCAACCAAGCAATTATGCCTTATTGAAATGACATAGCCAAAGAAAGCTCATCCCTACAAAATCATATAGTCTAGCTATGCTCCATCTTCACCACACAAAATATTCACATCATGCACAACCCCGATGACAAGCCAAGCAATTGTTTCATACTTTTGACGTTCTCAAACCTTTTCAACTTTCACGCAATACATGAGCATGAGCCATGGACATAGCACTATAGGTGGAATAGAATAATGATGGGGGTTATGTGGAGAAGACAAAAAAGGAGAAAGTCTCACATCAACGAGGCTAATCAATGGGCTATGGAGATGCTCATCGATTGATGTTAATGCAAGGAGTAGGGATTGCCATGCAACGGATGCACTAGAGCTATAAATGTATGAAAGCTCAATAAGAAACTAGTGTGTGTGCATCCAACTTGCTTGCTCATGAAGACCTAGGGCACTTGAGGAGGCCCATTGTTGGAATATGCAAGCCAAGTTCTATAATGAAAATTCCCACTAGTATATGAAAGTGATAACTCAAGAGATTCTCTATATGAAGAACATGGTGCTACTTTGAAGCACAAGTGTGGAAAAAAGGAATAGTAGCATTGCCCCCTTTTTTATTTAGCCTTTCTATTTTTTTTGGCCTTTCTCTTTTTTGGGGACAATGCTCTATTAATGATGATCATCACACTTCTATTTATTTACAACTCAATGATTACAACTCGATACTAGAACAAAGATATGACTCTATATGAATGCCTCTGGCGGTGTACCGGGATGTGTAATGATCTAGCGCAGCAATGGCATCAAAAAATGGACAAGCCATGAAAACATCATGCTAGCTATCTTACGATCATGCAAAGCAATATGACAATGAATGCTCAAGTCATGTATATGATGATGATGGAAGTTGCATGCCAATATATCTCGGAATGGCTATGGAAATGCCACGATAGCTAGGTATGGTGGCTGTTTTGAGGAAGATATAAGGAGGTTTATGTGTGATAGAGCGTATCGTATCACGGGGTTTGGATGCACCGGCGAAGTTTGCGCCAACTCTCGAGGTGAGTAAGGGCAATGCACGGTACTGAAGAGGCTAGCAATGATGGAAGGGTGAGAGTGCGTATGATCCATGGACTCAACATTAGTCATAAAGAACTCACATACTTATTGCAAAAATCTATTAGTCATCGAAACAAAGTACTACGCGCATGCTCCTAGGGGGATAGATTGGTAGGAAAAGACCATCGCTCGTCCCCGACCGCCACTCATAAGGAAGACAATCAATAAACTCCTCATGCTCCGACTTCGTTACATAACGGTTCACCATACGTGCATGTTACGGGACTTGCAAACCTCAACAAAATTATTTCTCAATTTCACAATTACTCAACTAGCACGACTCTAATATCACCATCTTTATATCGCAAAACTATTGCAAGGAATCAAACATATCATATTCAACGATCTACAAGTTTTATGTAGGATTTTATGACTAACCATGTGAATGACCCGTTCCTATCATCTCTCTAAATAGATATAAGTGAAGCAAGAGAGTTTAATTCTTTCTACAAAAGATGTGCCCGTGCTCTAACAAATATAAGTGGAGCAAAAGGGCATTCTACAAATGGCAGTTTTCTATGTAAAGAGAAACAGGCAATCCAAACTTCAAATGATATAAGTGAAGCACATGAAGCATTCTATAAAGCCATACTCAAAAAATATAAGTGAAGTGCAATGAGCATTCTATAAATCAACTAAGACTATCTCATACCAGCATGGTGCATAAAAGGAAAATGAAAACTAAACGCAAAAGACGCTCCAATATTGCACATATCGCATGAACGAAACGAATCCGAAAACATATCGATACTTGTTGAAGAAAGAGGGGATGCCTTCGCAGCATCCCCAAGCTTAGACGCTTGAGTCTCCTTGAATATTTACTTGGGTGCCTCGGGCATCCCCAAGCTTTAGCTCTTGCCTCTCTTCCTTCTTCTCACATCGAGACCTTCTCAATCATCGAACACTTCATCCACACAAAACTTCAACAGAAAACTTGGTAAGATCCGTTAGTATAATAAAGCAAATCACTACTCTAAGTACTGTTGCAAACCAATTCATATTTTGTTTTTGCATTGTGTCTACCGTATTATAACTTTTTCATGGTTTAATCCACTAATATAAATTGATAGTTTCATCAAAACAAGCAAACTATGCATCAAAAACAGAATCTGTCTAAAACAGAACAGTCTGTAATAATCTGAACATTCACCATACTTATGATACTTGAAAAATTCTGCCACAATTAGGAAAAATAAACAATTTATATAGGAAGACAGTGCAAAAAGAATCAGAACCATTTGACGTTCCAGCTAAAAATGTAAAATCGCACACTACAGCCAAAGTTTCTGTCCTGCACCGTACAAACCATCAAGCAAATGTAAACATCCTAAAGGCAAACCTTGGCACATTATTTTTATTTCTAAACTTTATAAAAGAACACAACAGAAATAAATTACTCTCTAAAACTTCCGGGTTGTCTCCCAGGCAGCGCTTTCTTTAAAGCCATTAAGCTAGGCATAACGTGCTCAAGTAGTGAATCGACCCGGATCCCAAGGTATATCAAAGCCAATTTGAATCAACAATGATTTGTAATTTAGTGGTGAGCACAAGTTAACATATATCATGTAATGACGAAGTCTAACTCTCTTCCTATGCATCGGCATGTCATAAAAGAACAATTCATGCACACAAAGTAAAGGCCAATGCATTGTATAAACAGTTTCTTGCAATTTTATCGTGTTGGAGACATAGAGAGGTGGAGATATAGTTCCTATCTCATAATAATTCCAAGTAGGAGCAGCAAGCACATGCATATTATATCTATCAAAATCATCATGTGCAACGGTAAAAGGCAACCCATCAATGTAATCGTTAATAAGTGCAAACTTCTCCGATATAGTGTAGTCGGGAGAATTCAAAAAGATAATAGGACTATCATGTGTGGGTGCAATAGAAACAACTTCATGTTTAACATAAGGAACTATAGCAAGTTCATCTCCATAAGCATAATTCATATTGACATCTTGGCCACAAGCATAGCAAGCATCATCAAAAAGGGATATTTCAAAAGAATCAATGGGAGCATAACAATCATCCTTCGGTAAGCACGAAGGGAAATTAAACAATGTATGACTTGAAGAGTTACTCTCATTAGAAGGTGGGCACGGGTAGCTAATCCGCTCTTCCTCCTTTTGTTCTTCGCTCTCCTCCTCATCTTTTTCATCCAATGAGCTCACAGTTTCATCAATTTCTTCTTCCATAGACTCCTGCAAAATATTAGTCTCTTCTTGTACAGCGGAGTAGTTCTCAATATATAGTTTTACATAAGCATTAGCAGCATAATTATCATAGCAATATTTAAATATGGCAAAATTATTAGATTTGTAAAGAGTAGCATCATACTTTTCAATCAAAAAAGCAATTTCAAAAGAACCCTTAAAAGCAATAAATTCTTCAATTTGTTGAACATCATAGTAATTATAAACACCCTTAGCATATGAAGATAAGATTCCATTATCAATAAACTCACATTGGTAGGGAAGGTGTTTCTTAGGGTTTTCAGAGCAACAAGTAAAATCATAAATTTCACATAAATTCCAAGCATAGCATTGCAAACGATGAATTTGATCTAGTAAAGTTTTCCCTTTTTCAGATATTCGGTGTTGCACATAACAAGCATGCTCATCTAAGGATTTGCCCTCAACTAAGCTAGTTGGGGTTTCAGCACGAGCCCAAAGAGATCGAAGATGATCCAAGTAATAAGCTTCAGCAGTGTGATAGATTTTGAGTGGTTCTTCAACCATTGGTTCAGTAGGTACAGCTAATTTTTTTGGTATTTTGCGTTTCCTACCCATGACTAAAGATAGAAAACAACTAAGAGCAGTAAATAAAAATTACTTAGTGATAAAGCAAACAAGCACACACGAGAATATTCACCCCACGCTATTGCTCCCCGGCAACGGCGCCAGAAAAAGGTCTTGATAACCCACAAGTATAGGGGATCGCAACAGTTTTCGATAAGTAAGAGTGTCGAACCCAACGAGGAGCTAAAGGTAGAACAAATATTCCCTCATGTTCTATCAACCACCGATACAACTCTACGCACGCTTGACGTTCGCTTTACCTAGAACAAGTATGAAACTAGAAGTACTTTGTAGGTGTTGTTGGATAGGTTTGCAAGATAATAAAGAGTACGTAAATAAAAGCTAGGGGCTGTTTAGATAAAGAAACAATAAAGTAAATATAGCGAGTGTGGAAAAGCGGTGGTAGGAGTTGCGAAATTGTCCCTAAGCAATTGACTACTTTACTAGACCGATAGCAAGTATTGCGTGGGAGAGGCCACTGCTAGCATGTCATCCCTGACTTGCAATTCTATGCACTTATGATTGGAACTATTAGCAAGCATCCGCAACTACTAATGTTCTTTAAGGTAAAACCCAACCATAGCATTAAGATATATTGGTCCCCCTTCAATCTCGTATGCATCAATTTCTATGCTAGGTTGAAGCTTCTGTCACTCTTGCCCTCCAATACATAGTCCTATCAACATACAACTAACCCTATGGTGTGATCCACGCGCGCTCTCATATTATGGGCACCAAAGGACAATAACATAACCACAAGAAAATTAAATCAATCATAGCAATTCATTAACCATCGATAGGACAACGAAAATCTACTTAGACATCATAGGATGGCAACACATCATTGGAAAATAATATGAAGCATAAAGCACCATGTTCAAGTAGAGGGTACAGTGGGTTGCGGGAGAGTGGACCGCTGTAGATAGATGGGGGAAGGTGATGGAGATGTTGGTGAAGATGGCGGAGGTGTTGGTGTAGATCACGGTGATGATGATGGCCCCCGGTGGCACTCCGGTGGCACCGGAAGCGAGGGGGAGAGAGCCCCCCTCCTTCTTCTTCTTCCTTGACCTCCTCCCTAGATGGGAGAAGGGTTTCCCCTAGGGTCCATGGCCTCCATGGCACGGGAGGGGCAAGAGCCCCTCCGAGATTGGATCTGTCTCTCTGTCTCTCTCTGTTTCTGCATTCTCAGATTCTACCCCTTCACCGTTTCTTATATTCCCGGAGATCCGTAACTCCGATTGGTCTGAAATTTTAACACGATCTCTATCCGGATATTATCTTTGTTGCGGCGAAAGAAGGGCATCAACCGCCTTACGGGGTGGCCACGAGGGTCAGGGGCGCTCCTGGCACCCTGGGGCGCGCCCCCTACCTCGTGGGCCCCTCGAGTATCGTCTCGCGTGGATTCTTCTTCCCGAAAATCATATATATTCCAAAAAAAATCTCCGTCAGTTTTTATCCCGTTTGGACTCCATTTGATATGGATATTCTGCAAAACAAAAAACATGCAACAAACATGAACTGGCACTGGGCACTGGATCAACATGTTAGTCCCAAAAATAGTATAAAAAGTTGCCAAA
This sequence comes from Triticum aestivum, assembly GCF_018294505.1. NCBI lineage: Eukaryota > Viridiplantae > Streptophyta > Magnoliopsida > Poales > Poaceae > Triticum > Triticum aestivum. Next base: position 95,406,014 of record NC_057797.1, on the reverse strand, counting down.
AGTATATGAAAGTTGTAGAATATTGGCATGGAACAATAAAAAATTATAGATACAACAGAGACGTATCAGGAGGTAGCTAGGTCTGCTCACCGGCCGCCCCCGCAACGTGCAGGAGTTCTCGGGGAGATGGCCCATGACCCCTGGGGCATAGGTTTAGTCCGGCGTGCTGACCTCTCTATTAAGCCTAGGTCGGGTTGCGGCGTATTGTTTGGCCAAGGCCGGGCATGACCCATGAAAGTGTGTCCGGCCGGAGTTAATCGAGCGTGGTGGGTAAGTTGGTGCACCCCTGCAGGGAAGAAAATATCTATCGATAGCATGTCCTATGGTAACGGACACTTGGAGTTGTATCCCGATCGATACAACTAGAACTGGATACTTGAGATGAGACATGGATATGAGAATTGGATTATGATTGGAACTGGATAGCATGGCTCTGGGATTGCTTTCTCGCAGGGAGTCGAGAAAGGATCTCTGGCCGAGGTTGATAACACTTCTACTACTTTACTTTATGCTACTCTACTCCCTCCTGTTGCTGCAAGTTGGTGGTTTCCAGAAGATGCTAGTCTTCGATAGGACTAGGCCTTCTCTCTATTCTGGCATTTCTGCATCCCAGTTCACATATACAACCTTCCTTTGATAATGTTGCATATGTAGTGTAAATCCTTGCTTGCGAGTACTTTGGATGAGTACTCACGGTTGCTTTTCTCCCCCCCCCCTTTCCCCTTTCTTCTTTCCGGTTGATGCAACCAGATGTCGGAGCCCAGGAACCAGATGCCACCGTTGATGCCTACTACTACTACTACGTGAAGACCGCCGACGACCAGGAGTAGTTAGGAGGCTCCCAGGCAGGAGGCCTTGCCTTTTCGATCGATGTTGCTTTTGTGCTAGCCTTCTTAAGGCAAACTTGTTTAACTCATGTATGTACCCAGATAATGTTGCTTCCGCTGACTCTTGTGTATTCGAGCTTATGTATTCGAGCCCTCGAGGCCCCTGGCTTGTAATATAAAGCTTTTATTATTTTAATTTGTGTCTAGAGTTTTGTTATGATATCTTCTCGTGAGTCCTTGATCTTGATCGTACATATTTGCGTGTATGATTAGTGTACGACTGAATCGAGGGCGTCACAAAGGAGATGACTAACCCAAGGTGCATGAATAATACCTGGATGCCTCTATCAATTTGTGCACCAAGGTAATTATTTAGCAAAGAAGTGAGGCCCTGGGCACACAAGAGGAACAAACATGGTGACATCGATCGGATCCCCTTGTTGGAGACCTCTGATGGAGTAAAGTACAATAGAAGATCACCATTAACTTTTATCATGAACCTTACAGAGGTTACACACTTCTTCACCAGACGGATGAAACGATCATTGGAGTCTAATCTTATTACTGGCATAGTGATCGTGCGTGATTTAATTGAACTTGTATTAGATTAGCTATATACAACAATCAATAAACTTGCAACAATGCGATGAACTCAAACACACACACAACAGTGTACTTGTGTGACTACACGGTCTGCCGTGGTATTAGTATTACTAGAAAATGTGTACATGTGTTGCAATGGAAGAAACAAACCCTCACATGCCTTTGTGACCAAAAATACATTGCAGCTCATGATCTCATTAATCTTCATTGTCCAATGCCCCACTTGTACATGCTATTGTCTCTATTGTAGATGAATGAATCTCTCCATAGATATCGCCCATCATCTCTATTTTTCATCCATGATCAATGGTCGATCTAATGATCATGCAAACAATGAGTTACCATGCATGTAGTACAAGCTAGATTGATCACGGAACATGGTGATTAACTACCCATTAATCAGCTTGGTTTTGCTTCCAATTACAAAGCTAGGCTCATGTTTTGACAAGATTTTTTTGGAAGCTTGTGTTATGAAGAACAACTGAGATACATGCGTGAGCTTGTAGAAAGGAGAAGAGCTGAGGGATGGGTAAACTGGAGTCGAGAGAAACTTACTTGGGTGTGCGCAGCTTCTCGAAGGTGGTAACGAAGCTATTTTGGCTTGGCAACCTCTTCAGCCTCCTACCTGCGTTCATTGTTGTCGTCGCTGCCCTACCTCCTCTACCGCCGCGGTGGCCACCATGACCACATCGGCCCGATCCTCATATACAAAATTCAACTCCCGTGGGTATGTTTTGGAGATTTCAATGAGATCTTGTTCAACCATGAGAAGCAAGGAGGTGTCCCTCGAGCCCATAGATATATGTAGAATTTTCGTGATGCTCTTGATTATTGTAATTTGCATGACCTCAGTTTCGAGGGAGATGTTTTCACATTGAGGAATAAAAACTACCGTGTTCAGGGCTATATTCGTGATTGTTTAGATCGTGTTGTTGCAACTCCGGAGTGGTGTGCTTGTTTTCCAGCATACAAAATAATGAATGGGGATCCCCGTCACTCTGATCACCGTCCAGTGACGCTACTGTGGGATGGGAGCCCTCGTGTGCAGCGTCCAGTTGGGGGTGCACGTCTTCTTCGCTTTGTGGCAAATTGGCTGTTAGAGGATGGTTGTGATGGCATAGTCCAGGAGGCCTGGGATGAAGCGACCGGCCCTACTATTTGGCAAAGGTTGGGTGCTGTTGTTAAAGCTCTAAATTCTTGGAGTAGAGAGGTGCTGGGAGATTTGAGGAAGATAATTAAAAAATTAAAGGTGGAGCTGGAGAAAGTCAGGAGGGAACCAATCTCAGATAGTCAAGTTCGAAAGGAACAAACAATTACTTTTAAGATTGAGAGGCTAGAAGAACAGGAAGACCTTGTTTGGAGGCAGCGAGCTCATGTTAATTGGCTGACGAAGGATGGCCGTAATACACGTTTCTTCCAAGCTTATGCCTCGAAGAGAAAGAAACGAAATACCATTCATAAATTAAGAAGGGAGGATGGAGTGGTAGTGGAGGATGAAGAGGGCATAAAAAATCTTATTACTAACTACTTTACCTCTCTATTTACCCCTGTGGCTGGTGCTGATGCTAGTAATATCCAAAATCGTATTTCTCCTAAGGTTGCACCGCAAATGAATGATTTCCTCGGTGCGGAGTTCACCCATGAGGAGGTCAAATCTGCTCTAGATGGCATTGGTGATCTTAAGGCGCCGGGGATGGATGGGCTACTGGTCGTCTTCTATAAGCATTACTGGCACTTGGTTGGTGATGATGTGGTACGGAGGTGTTACATGTGTTGCGTGGTGGCAGTATACCGGAGGGATGGAACGATACTCTTGTAGTACTAATCCAAAAGGTTTAGAACCCCAAGACTCTGAAAGACTTATGCCCTATTAGCCTATGCAATGTGGTGTACAAACTCGTGTCCAAGGTCCTCGCTAACAGACTCAAGTGCATTTTAGGGGAGATTATATCATTGAATCAAAGCGCTTTTGTGCTAGGAAGGCTCATTTCTGACAACACTATCCTGGATTATGAGATGACACATTTCTTGAAGAGGAAGAGGTCCGGAAGTGCTAATTATGCTGCGTTAAAACTGGACATGAGTAAGGCCTACGACCGGGTGGAGTGGGATTATTTGGAGAAAGTGATGAGGCAACTGGGCTTTGCACCAAGGTTTGTGAGTCTAATAAGCAAATGCATTAGGACTGTATGTTTTCAGTTCAATGTGAATGGTTCATGTACTGACCAAGTTATTCCCGGGAGGGGTCTTCATCAAGGCAACCTAATTTTGCCGTATCTTTTCCTACTGTGTGCGGAGGGGCTTTCCGCACTTTTGCAATATGCTAAAAATAGTGGACAACTCAAAGGCATTCAGGTGGCGCCGGGCGCACCGACGATCAGTCATCTGCCTTTTGCGGACGATTCATTATTGTTGTTTGAGGCCAACCCTGCTAGCATTGATGTGGTGAACCAGATCCTACAGGTTTACGAGTGGGGATCGGGGCAGGTTATTACCGGGATAAATCAGCAGTGTTATTCAGCCGAAACACCAAAATTCAGAAAAAGCAGCAGTTGCTACTATTACTTGGGTTACACATGGAAAGCCTGCAGGGCAAGTACCTTGGTTTACCGAGCTATGTTGGACAGTCCCGTCAAAAGTGTTTTGAATATCTAAGAGACCAGATTTGGGAGATTATTCAGGGCTGGAAGATAAAGCTTCTTTCCAAGGCGGCAAAGGAGATATTGATCAAAGCAGTGCTACAAGCGGTACCCACTTATGCTATGGCATGTTTCGATCTCACAAATTCCTTGTGCGAGAGTATCAGCCAAATGGTTTGCAAGTTCTGGTGGGCTAATCAGGAAGAGGAGGATAAACACCACTGTGTGAGCTGGGAAAAAATGACATTACCAAAGGAACAGGGGGGATATCATCCAAGTTCCGGATTCACTTTGTGCACGTGTCTTACAAGCCAAATATTTTCCAGAGGGTGCTGTCCTAAAGGCTACAAGCCAGCCCGACATGAGTTATGTATGGAGAAGTCTGCTTCAAGGAGTAGAGGTTGTCAGGGCAGGCATGATATGGAGGGTGGGCTCGGGTGAGCATATCAATATCTGGTCGGACCCTTGCTGCCTTCCAATGACACATAACTGCCTAGGACATTGCAAGGTGTCAATATTCTAACAAGGGTGTCTGAGCTTCTAGATCCTATTACAAATACATGGGATGACCAGCTTGTTCGTCAGACTTTCTGTTCGGTGGATGCATCAACCATTTTAAGTATCCCAATTTTTGAACACTATGATGATTTCGTGGCCTGGTACTTTGACCCAAAGGGGTTGTTTTCTGTACGATCTGCTTACCGGCTGTACGTGGATATGCATTCAAGACAACGTGTGCAACAAAGGGGGGCTAGCTCATCGGGCTCTGAAGAAGTGGCGAGTTTCTGGAAGAGTTTATGGGCGATTCGGTGTCCTGGTAGAGTTCATCATTTTTTGTGGCATCTTGCACATAACAGTCATCCCCAGCTGCGGAATGTGGAGCGTATTGGTGTCGATTTGGATACTAAGTGTGTGATCTGCCAACGCCTACCAGAAGATGGTGCTCATTTGTTTCTGCGGTGCAAGGAGGTTAAAAAAGTATGGAGAGGTGGAGGTTTGGAGCAGATCCGCCAACAGCTTCTCATATGCCAATCTCCAATGGAAATGCTTCAGGCCATCTTTAAGCTCCCGGAAGGAAAGAAGGTGCGGGTCTTGTGCACCTTGTGGTCGTGGTGGTTGGAGAGGAACAAAATGAATCATAAGAAAAAGAGACTATTAGGTGTTGCTTTCTAGGCGCATGTTGGTCTTGCAGTTGCTGAATGGCAAGAGTTCTTGGGTACGAAACCGACAAATCAATCAAAGCCCAATCCTAGATGGTGCTATCGTTCTTGCCACTGCTGGGAAGCTCATTAACCAAAGTTCAGCCTTACAAGCTGAATCTGAAGCTCTTCTACAGGCTATCAGGTTAGCTAAATTGTACGGAATGGGGCAGGTGATGTTTGAGACGGATTTCTTGTCCTTGCAATAGGCTGTATCATCTGCGGGCCAGGATCACGGACCTCTCGGTGTATTATTTCGTGAAGCAAAGCATCTGCTACAAATAGGTTTTATAGATCATCAAGTCATGTACTGCCCCCGATTATGTAATGTCCCAGCGCATGTGTTGGCGGCTTGTGGGTCGAGGAGAGCTCCAGACAACCTACATGTGTGGCAGTCGGACTTCCCGAACGATGTAACCCGTGCTGTGACCGCTGATATGGTCGGTCCCTCGTAATTGGAATGCTAGGTGTTCCAGATCAAAGAAAACATAAATGTTTGTCTTATGTTGTCTTTTTATGCCGAATTAGCACGAGACATGTGGTTTCATGAAAATTACAAACTATATTGCCCGACTACATATGATAATTAGCTACACTGGTTTACAAAAGTACTACTCTTCATAGATAAAATGCTTTAATGATGAAAAAATGCACACATATATGAATGATATACGCTTTGTTATTGATTGAATGATGTTGAGGATGTGAGCTAATGTGGTGATGTTTCTATGAATCTGCTGCTACTGTAAAATCCTCTATGTCATCCTGAACAGACCCCACATGTTGACACTCTTTGGTACGGAATATCTGTCGGGGACTGCAAATATAACGGCTATCCTTTTTTCGTGGAAACAATCTTTCCTTAAAATCTTTATCTGGCAAGCCATGAGAGATGTGGCTATCCTTTTAAAGTCAAAATCTTTATGTGCCAAGCCATGAGAGATGCAGCTATCCTTTTAAAGTCAAAATCTTTATGTGGCAAGCCATGCGAGATGCAGCTATCCTTTTAAAGTCAAAATCTTTATGTGGCAAGCCACGAGAGATGCAGCTAACCAAATTTCAAAAAAGGAATGGTCCAGGCTCTGATCATTGTGCTCTTTGTGGTCACATTGAGGACACGGACCATGTTATCTTAAAATGTGACCTACGGTCATGTTTTGGTGCTGCATCCGATCGGTGATGGGGGTTCAGTGGACCCCTAGTTCGCTTGTGACTTAGAAACTTGGCCGACAACCTCTCTAGTCAAATTAGACACATCTTTTGGTTTGGTTTATTGGTTGTTTGTTGGGTGCTTCGGACTACTAAAACGAAATTTACTATTGAGCATGTCTTCCTAACAAACCTGCCAATCCTTTGTTCAAACTTGTCTCCTGGTTATAGCCGTGGAAATCACTGACTAAGGATTATGGCATGGAGGCCACCGAGTTGCTAATCACCTGTGTGAGGGCTTTGGCTATATCTATTTGCCACACGGATTAAGCTATGGTGCCCCAAGGACGCGTCGGTGCTCTCCCGATTCATGCTTTAGGTTCTTTTGCTCGTAGGTAGTGGATTGTGTGTTGTTCCGAACTGTATTGCTACCGTGGCAGCCTTAAACTGTGTGGGTTATGTTCTTTGGCAATGTGGTTGTTTGATTTTGGTTGTGACTCTGGTTCAAGTGCCTTTTCCCTTTATCTATAAACTCGAGCATCTGCCTTTTGTTTACAAAGAACAATTTATCATGGAACCATGTTACGGGAAGGTCAAATGTCAATGTTACATGCTTCAACTTGAAGTTGTAGGCATAATTAGAGAACATTTGGGAAAACTCATAGGTCTCATCTCCGGTTAAGGGTAGATGACTATCATTAGTAATCAAATGAACAAGATCGTGGCAATGTTGATGTTGAATTGACTGGTAGTTCATACTATGCTCCTTTTAGTGGAGATGTCAACGAATATGGTGTTGGTCCATCTTCTACAACAACCAATTACTACTAGGCATTTGAATACATCAAATGGATTGTAGCGACCCGACCTCAAACGGTCAAGCCTCTGTGTATCCGTGCCATCCCTGGATCGGTATGCTGGCACATATAGTACATCAATGTATATATCAAAGTGCAATCACATGTATAAATAACATAAAACTGGTATATACCTCATAAGTCTCAACGGAAACAACATCAGGGTGTGGAGTCCATCAACGCCAACGGCAAATTGAGTGTAGACCGTAACCCTACAATGTAACTCTTACTCGTCGTAGAAATTCCTGCAACATAAGACGTTGTAGCCCTGTAGGTCAGTACATTGAATGTACTGGCAAGTCACATCATAAGAATAATGAACCTATTTGTACATGCAATTTGGCTAGTGGAAAGCTCTAAGTTTAGTTTTTGCATAAAGCTAGTTTTTCCCTAGAATAAAAGATATTATTCTACCACTACAGTATAGCATAGGATGAGTTGGCAAACCCAACTCAATCCATTCCCAAAGTTTCATTTAAAACCCAACTGCTTAAATTAAGTGTGATGAGATCTCCCAGCATTTCCACTACTAGATGCTCAAGTTGTCCATAACCGGGGACGCGGCTAATCGATTAGGTTTTAACACTCTACAGAGGTTTGCGCACTTTTCCCCACAAGACTCGATCGCCTCCCTTGAAGTTCTCGCACTGCCTGGCGTTTGAGAACAGGATGACCAAGACATAGTCTTTCTAAAATGTTCCCCCTTAACCCACGGATAGGCCAGTACACCTACATCATTCTACATTTGCTAGCCCATCCCAGAAGGGGTCACACTAACTACTCAACTAAGCCAGAGCCCATATTGGCTTGTGGCTGCACACGTAAGCTTCTAGACATGAGAATACGATTGATCTCTTTGAGCCTGGGCGGATGGACCACTAGTCGTGCACCACCATGGATTTCCCATGCATGCTCCCAATGTACTTCGCCACCATTCAAACCAAACCTCCGCCCAGGTAGTTCATTAAGTTATCTTGGTCCTACTTACTACTTTGTCACTCATCTCTCACAATGAACACCTCCCAATCCATGTCTACATTTGCGAGGCCAAATTAAACTTACGCGATGGTCACAAAGGTATATGGTTCAAACCTACCTCAATGAACTACTAGGTAACGACATAACCATCTGGCAACAATAAATCTTACCATGCAATCCTACCACAAAAGGACTAAGTGCATAATATAAACATAGGTAATTGGAAGAATGGTCAAATGTGAACTTGTCTGGTAATAGTTGATGAAGATTATATCGCTCTCAGAAATTTACTTAATAGAACTATTCATCACTCTCCGATGAAAATCTATAAAGTCAAACATTGCATTCACATAAGCAATCATTTCGGAGAACCAAATAACATGCAACATGAAAAGACTCGGAAAATCCAAATGAACACACAACACACTTAACTATCAAAAGAAAATACTAAGTGCAAAACAACATAGGGCATGGGTGCCAAAAATTGTGACGTGGACCACAGTGCATACTAGGCATATGAGTAAAACTACTATGGACAGATCCTAATGTGTGAAAAATATCATGAGATAGGTCCAAGTGATAGGGTTTGGCAACGGTGACACGGTGCAAAAAGAATCACATCAATCGGAGCTACGGTTTAGGAGATATGGCCAGTTGAAGTTTGAATTCAAACCTGAATAAATTCAAATTTTAAATTGGCCAAAAGTTTTCAAAGCTAGTTCTCTTGATAAAGCTATTCGATATGAACATTTTGCCGCTGGTTTCGTCGAATTTGGAGTTACGGTTAAAAAGATACAACCATTCGAAGTTTAGGGGCAAAACTAAAAACTCAAGGACTTGACTGTGAAAGTTTTATTCGCGACCAGGTCCCTGGCCACGTCGCGGATCCTGGCTGGCTGGTAGTGTTCGCGGCTTTGGCTAAACGGCGAACGGCCACTAAATAACTAAAACGGCTACTGCGGCTAAAAAAATAACTAAAAAAACCAAGATCGGTTTAACTAAACCGATCGGTTTACTAAACCGCAGTTAACCGATCTAATACAAAAAAAGAACGGGGAAGCAAGCGGTCGTCTTACAGAGGCGATGGGCGGCGACGCTGGCGTTGGCTGGTGATGGGGCGGCGACGCCGGCGCTCCTCGGCGACGGGGAAGGAGGCGGCGGGGTCCGGCGCGGCACGGGTGATCCGCTGGTGGGGTCGGCGGGCAGCGGGGTCGTCGGGGTCGTGCTGCGCGGGGCGGGCGTCTCTATGCTCTGGCAAGGACGCAGGACGTCGGGCCGGCACCTCCGGCGAGACCTGGGGGGCAAAAACATGTCAAAATGACGCGGGATGGCGAGGCAAGTTGATTGACATGGAATACTAGGGTTCGGATGTGCTACCGGCGACGAAAACAACGACGAGTAGCTCCGACTCCGGCGAGATCCAACACGGCAGTGCGGCGGTTGCGGGGAGCTAGGGACGACATGGAGTGGCAGAATGGAGAGAGGGGGTCCAGGGCTTCTTATAGGCGTGGAAAGAGGGCTCGGGAGCTAGGGATAAGCTCTATCCCTAGAGCTTCGGCCGGCGGGTTCGGCGTGTGCATGTGCGTGCTCATCTAGCAGGGTCTGCGGGAGGTTAGGGACGACCTGGGGAGTGGGCCCCGCGGGTCAGCGATAGGGGAGAGAGCGAGCGAGGGAAGAGAGAGGGCGGGCGAATGAGGCGGAGGCCTACGGGCGCTGGGGTCTCGCTCGGGCACGGGATTGGGCCAAATGGCCTGCTGGTTCGCCCCTCGGCCGAACACTGTTTCGGTCCAGGCGGCGCTTCTTTTTTTCCAGAAAGAAAACTCCAACCGAGAGAAAATAAATAAAAAAAATCTTCATAGGCACATTATATACCAAAATGTTCAGAAAAATAGCAGCAATAAGATGAACTATTTTTCAAGTTCAACTAAATTCCATAAAAATTCATAAAAGTCAAAGTGTGCTACTGTTGCATTTAAAATCAATAAAATCATTTTTAAAAATAGCAAAATGATTTCACATTTATTTTCTCCCAATTTTCCATTGAAGGGAATCATTTTACCCTTATTTCCATTTATTTATTTTTAGGAGAAAAATATTTTGAATAGAAACTCAAATAACTTCCAATTGGATTTGAATTTGGAATTTGAAACAACTTCAATTGGAAAATGAGTTCCAAATAACTTCAAAGTGACTTCCAAATTATTTATTTGAAACTCCCAACTCTCTTTCTTCAATTTTGGAGAAGTCATTTTATCTTCCCTCATGAACTCATTGAGTTGCTTAATTCTAAGTTTGAAATATTTCAAAATGGAATTCAAATCATTTTCAAACCCCTTTTCATTTCTTTAAATGGAAGAAGTCATATCATCTTCACTCTAGGGTTTTGTGATGAAATGAATTTGAATCCATGGAGATAAAAAATGCAAGATCAAAGTTTTGGGGAAGTCCTTTTATTCCCTCTCATTCAACTTTTAAAAAGTTTCAATTTCCATTCAATTTCACACAATCAATCACACACACAATCAAACAAACAAACAAAATTATTTATTTAATATAACATTCCAAAATTTAGAATTTTGGGATGTTACAAAACTACCACCCTTAAAATGGATCTCGTCCTTGAGATTCGGAGAGGCTAGAAAGAAAAGGTTGGGGTTTGGGGGTCTTCTTGAAAATCCATTGATCATCACAAGGTCTGGGGTGCTACCACCCTTAGAAGCATGGTCACGGTTCCAACAAAACTCATGTACTCCATCCTTCGCGTTGACGGTGTCGGTCTTCTCATATTCTCCGAGATAACTCCTTCACTTTTGCTCTTCTGGTAAGGGCATAGCCTTTTCCTCAAAATCAGGAGTCCTTGCATCAAAATGGGATCCTTATGAGACTTGACATGTCTGTCACCAATGCTAAACAACTATCGAAAACATCATGGTGGTCGACAAATTTTGGTTTCTCTTGCGGGAAATGGGTCTGGGTTGAACCTCACCGCATAACCTACGATTGGCAATAGGTGCATGTATAGGGTTTCCATCGTCCTGCCATTCTAAGGTTTTTGGCTTATCGTGTCGACACTCTTCTAGGGTTTTTAAGTCTCTCTAATTTTTTTATCAACATATGATAGCTCCTGATAGAAGTCTCCGGTATGGGGGCCAATCCATCCCGTACTTGAATCATTACTACATACGCAGATAGTGAATCATGTTTTCTAACACTTGGGCATCCTCACAAGCATTGCAGAACTCCTCCTCTCCACGAACTGGGTTCGGGTAAATCCATTGGTTCTGCAAGCCACACAAAATCTCTACCATTTCTTCACAACTCTCAGGTTTTACGTAACCTCCTATGAAACGTATGCTGATGAAATCATAGCTTTTTTCAGAATTATTTTCTTCAACAAGATTGTGCTTGTTTCCTTATCAAATCCTGGGTCCTGTGGGTTATGGCCCACTTCAACACTTGTATATCTTTAACTCATCCTTGGAGTTACTATTGTTCCATATTCCAACATTACATCTCCTTTAAATCCAATAGTACTTCATTCCTTCATACTCTTGGGGTAACCATCATAATTAAAACCAACTCCAACTCATTTGTGCAAACTTCACTCTATGGAATACATTTTCTTTTCCATTGGTCAAGTGTTCACACAAACAAGTATCGCCAAAAAAATGCACTGGTTTATCCATAATTCATATTCTCTTCATATCAAATCCTTTATTATATCCTTAACCACTACTCAAAACTCAAATTTCAAAAGTACCCTATTACAAAAGCTGCCATCCACATAGTTTGGTATGGTCAAGCATTACTTCCATCTTTATTCATTTGCCCTTCTTGAAGATGCTTCAGTCCCACTAGAATTGTGTGATGTGATCCTTCAATTCATCGATGTTTTGCTTCATCGTGGTGGCCATGAGATTCATCTCCATCATCTCTGCATGGACCTCCCTCGGGTATTCCTGAGTGTGACAGAGTCTTGCTTCTAGTATTTCTCCAATATGACGTATGGCTTCCATGGCAGCTTCACGAACAGAGTCAAAGAATGTTGCTCGTGGTACTCGAGAAATGAAAAAGTATTGACCCATAGTCTTTGGACAAACTCCCTTCACACGGTGGAGGTGTACCTCCACATACCAAAGTTCAACTCCCTTCTCCATGAAAGGATAACCCTTGTAAACTGCATCTCCTTCAAGATGAATATGCTTCATCATGTCCTTCAGGATCTTCGGGTAATCCTGATCACTAGTCAGGGTCATGATCATTTCCGGGCCCTTGATAAAAGACTCGTAAAGGGTTGTCATCTGCAGGTATAAGATAGAAGGGGTACTCAGGATATTGTATGTATTTCCTTGGGTCAAATGTGGTTATTTTTGGGGGAAAGGTTTCGGGTCAGCTTGTCCATGGGTTCAAGGTTTAAGTCTGGGTGACATAGTGAGATAGGCACTCACAATCAACAAACAACCCATAACATTTCACATGAGATTCCAAACACCTCAACTTTTATTGCTTCATGAGCTATTACAATTTCCATTTCACAACTCAACTCAACATTCCCAACGAAAATAAAAGTGTGTTCCAACTTTATTACATGCTTTATTCCAATATCAAGATCTCAACTACTCTGCTCAAGCTCTCCTCGGGTCTGAACATTCTCTGGCAAAATGTCCTACTCCTTTGTAGCATAAACAAATGACTTCAGACAAATCCAGGGCTTCCTGGTGGTTATCTTAGGTTCTTGGCTTCCTTGCTGGGTGTTTGCTAGCGTAATGACCTAAATCCTTGCACCTGTAACAAGTGATTTGACTCAGGTCCTTTTCTACAAAAATTGGGTTGTTCTGGGGATACATGCTCTTTCTCTTCCTTGACTTCTTCGTTTCGATCAATTCCTCTATCTCTTGTCGATCAAACTCCACTTCTTCTGTCGTGAAGTTTCCCAGATACTCTTGGCTTTCCTTCGTGCAATACTGTGAAAAATGTCCTTCTTCTCCACATGAATAGCAAGCATTGGAGTAAAATCTATTTAGGCTTTCTCCATCAGGGTCGTCAACATCTTATTTCATCACCGGTTTTCTTAAACTTTCCCCGAGGTCTTCTTTCACTGCTTCCTTCTGCTGCTTGGTAATTTCTTGTACCTTGGGATAAATATGACATTGGACAGGGTAGTGCGTAGTTCCTTCACACAAGAAACAAGTAACCTTCATGGTTGGACATTCTTCAGCTTGGTGATTTCCTTCACAATGAGGGCATCCATCCTTGTGTTCTTCATGGGTATGTCCTATCTCACCACAAATCTTGCATGCACAAGGTTTCTTCATTTTATTGCCATAGGGCTTCTGAATAAGACGAGACCTCAGTAGAGTCATCTTGAATTCCTCCCAAGTTTTTGCTCCGTTACATCCTCGTATGGCCTGATGCATTTTCCACCAGGTTGCAGCACTTTTTGTAAAGTACTTAAGAGCGTATTGAACCTCATACTTCCTCGCAACCAAATTGCTCCTGAAGCGATTCTCCATGTTTTGAATCCATAGCTCTGCCTCCAACTGAGTGATCGGTTCAGAGAATACAAGTCCATCTTCATTCATCATCTATTGGGTCCAAGGGTTTTGGGATGAGATAAGAGGGGTAGAGAGATACACACAATACACACAATATAGTTTTGAAAATAAGTTTTATTTGTGGCTGTCAGGATAAACATCAAACAATGACAGCTCACAAACATCGCATCTAACGTGAGTATACAACAGGGGTTTGGTCCTCTAAAGTTCATATAAATCTTGGAATATGTCAGTGTCTTCAAATTCTTCAATTCTTCAGAGGATTCGTCAGTAGTAGCTTCAGTTCTTCTAGTGTATGGTGAAGTCTGATATCTTGTCGTCCTCGGAGTGGCTTTAGTTCATCTTCCGTGTGGTCCAAAGGGAACGGGGTATTGTCTAACTATTTGAGGTAAAAGGAAAGATTTGATAAAGCTCACAAAAGAAGAGAGGTAAAGGACCTTTTTGAAAATAAAGTTTAAGAGAAATCATTTCCTAAGGGCTTTCCAGTTTCTAGGGTCACGTCCTACAGTCAACATGTGCTCTGATATCATCTCTATAGTGACCCGACCTCAAACGGTCAAGCCTCTGTGTATCTGTGCCATCCCTGGATCGGTATGCTGGCAAACATAGTACATCAATGTATATATCAAAGTGCAATCACATGTATAAATAACGTAAAACTGATATATACCTCATAAGTCTCAGCAGAAACAACATAAGGGTGTGGAGTCCATCAACGCTAACGGCAAGTTGAGTGTAGACCGTAACTCTACAACGTAACTCTTACTCATGGTAGAAATTCCTACAACATAAGACGTTGCAGCCCTGTAGGTCAGTACATTGAATGTACTGGCAAGTCACATCATAAGAATAATGAACCTATTTGTACATGTAATTTGGCTAGTGGAAAGCTCTAAGTTTAGTTTTTGCATAAAGCTAGTTTTCCCTAGAATAAAAGATATTATTCTACCACTACAGTATAGCATAGGATGAGTTGGCAAACCCAACTCAATCCATTCCCAAAGTTTCATTTAAAACCCAACTGCTTAAATTAAGTGTGATGAGATCTCCCAGCATTTCCACTACTAGATGCTCAAGTTGTCTGTAACCGGGGACACGGCTAATCGATTAGGTTTTAACACTATGTAGAGGTTTGCGCACTTTTCCCCACAAGACTCGATCACCTCCCTTGAAGTTCTCGCACTACCTGGCGTTTGAGAACAGGATGACCGAGACATAGTCTTTTGAAAATGTTCCCCCTTAACTCACGGATAGGTCGGTACACCTACATCATTCTACATTTGTTAGCCCATCCCGGAAGGGGTCACACTAACTATCAACTAAGCCAGAGCCCATATTGGCTTGTGGTTGCACACGTAAGCTTCTAGACATGAGACTACGATTGATCTCTTTGAGCCTAGGCGGACGGACCACTAGTGGTGCACCACCATGGATTTCCCATGCATGCTCCCACTGTACTTCGCCACCATTCAAACCAAACCTCCGCCTAGGTAGTTCATTAAGTTATCTTGGTCCTACTTACTACTTTGTCACTCATCTCTCACAATGAACACCTCCCAATCCACGTCTACATTCGCGAGGCCAAATTAAACTTGCGCGGTGGTGACGAAGGTATATGGTTCAAACCTACCTCAATGAACTACTAGGTAACAGCATAGCCATCTGGCAACAATAAATCCTACCATGCAATCCTACCACAAAAGGACTAAGTGCATAATATAAACATAGGTAATTGGAAGAATGGTTAAATGTGAACTTTCCTGGTAATAGTTGATGAAGATTATATCGCTCTCAAAAATTTACTTAATAGAACTATTCGTCACTCTCCAATGAAAATCTATAAAGTCAAACATTGCATTCACATAAGCAATCATTTCGGAGAACCAAATAACATGCAACATGAAAAGACTCGGAAAATCCAAATGAACACACAACACACTTAACTATCAAAAGAAAATACTAAGTGCAAAATAACATAGGGCATGGGTGCCAAAAATTGTGACGTGGACCACAGTGCATACTAGGCATACGAGTAAAACTACTATGGAAAGATCCTAATGTGTGAAAAATATCATGAGATAGGTCCAAGTGATAGGGTTTGGCAACGGTGACACGGTGCAAAAAGAATCACATCAATCTAAGCTACGGTTTAGGAAATATGGCTAGTTGAAGTTTGAATTAAAACCTGAATAAATTCAAATTTGAAATTGGCCCAAAGTTTTCAAAGCTGGTTCTCTGGATAAAGCTATTCGAGATGAACATTTTGCCACTGGTTTCGTCGAATTTGGAGTTACGTTTAAAAAGATACAACCATTCGAAGTTTAGGGGCTAAACTGAAAACTCAGGGACTTGACTATGAAAGTTTTATTCGCGACCAGGTACCTGGCCACGTGGCGGATCCTGGTTGGCTGGTAGTGTTCGCGGCTTTGGCTAAACGGCGGACGGCCACTAAATAACTAAAACAGCTACTGCGGCTAAAAAAACTAAAAATAAACCAAGATCGGTTTACTAAACCACAGTTAACCGATCTAATACGAAAAAAAAGAACGGGGAAGCGAGCGGTCGTCTTACAGAGGCGACGGCGACGTACAGGGGCGGCGGCGCTGGCGTTGACCGGTGATGGGGTGGCGACTCCGGCGCTCCTCGGCGACGGGGAAGGAGGCGGCGGGGTCTGGCGCGGCACGGGTGATCCGCTGGTGGGGTCGGCAGGCAGCGGGGTGGTCGGGGTCGTGCTGCGCGGGGCGGGCGTCTGTGTGCTCCGGCAAGGACGTGGGTCGTCGGGACGGCGCCTTCGGCGAGACCTGGGTGGCAAAAACATGTCAAAATGACACGGAATGGCGAGGCAAGTTGATTGACAGGGAATACTAGGGTTCGGATGTGCTACCAGCGACGAAAAAGACGATGAGTAGCTCCGACTTCGGCGAGATCCAACACGGCAGTGCGGCAGTTGCAAGGAGCTAGGGACGACGTGGAGTGGCAGAATGGAGAGAGGGGGTCCAGGGCTTCTTATAGGCGCGGAGAGAGGGCTCGGGAGCTAGGGATAAGCTCTATCCCTAGAGCTTCGGCCGGCGGGTTCGGCGTGTGCATGTGCGTGCTCATCCAGCGGGGTCTGCGAGAGGTTAGGGATGACCTGGGGAGTGGGCCCCGCGGGTCAGCGATAGGTGAGAGAGCGAGTGAGAGGGAGACGAGGAGCGGACGGACGAGGCGGAGGCCTTCGGGCGCTGATGGTCGGGCGCAGGCACAGGATTGGGCCAAATGGCCGGCTGGTTCGCCCCTGGGCCGAACACTGTTTCGGTCCTGGCAGCGCTTCTTTTTTTTGGAAGAAAACTCCAACCGAGGGAAAACAAATAAATAAAATCTTCATAGGCACATTATATACCAAAATTTTCAGAAAAATGGCAACAATAAGATGGACTATTTTTCAAGTTCAACTAAATTCCATAAAAATTCATAAAAGTCAAACAGTGCTACTGTTGCATTTGAAATCAATAAAATCATTTTTAAAAATAGTAAAATGATTTCAAATTTATTTTCTCCTAATTTTCCATTGAAGGGAATCATTTTACCCTTATTTCCAAATTTTTTAGGAGAAAAATATTTTGAATAGAAACTTAAATAACTCCCAATTGGATTTGAATTTGGAATTTGAAACAACTTCAATTGGAAAATGAGTTCCAAATAACTTCAAAGTGACTTCCAAATTATTTATTTGAAACTCCCAACTCTCTTTCTTCAATTATGAAGAAGTCATTTTATCTTCCCTCGTGAACTCATTGAGTTGCTTAAAGTTTCTAAGTTTGAAATATTTCAAAATGGAATTCAAATCATTTTCAAACCCCTTTTCATTTCTTTAAATGGAAGAAGTCATATCATCTTCACTCTAGGGTTTTGTGATGAAATGAATTTGAATCCATGGAGATAAAAAAATGCAAGATGAAAGTTTTGGGAAAGTCCTTTTATTCCCTCTCATTCAACTTTCAAAAAGTTTCAATTTCCATTCAATTTCACACAATCAATCACACACACAATCAAACAAACAAACACAATTATTTATCTAATATAACATTCCAAAATTTAGAATTTTGGGATGTTACATGGATGGTCTTTTTTTGGGTTATGTAATGATATTTTGCACAATTTACTCTAGTTCATATTTTACATCATATTTTGTTGGTGCCCGATATAGCATTTTGGAAAATTCTAGGACTAAGGTTCTTATTTCATACTATGTTAGGCTTTCTGGACAATGTTTGTCGTCTTTCAAAGTTCAAATCAGTAGCAATTCTATTTTTAGATGTTGCTATATTATGTGGTTATACCTCTCAATTATGCGACTCGCGTGTGAAACCTATAATAGATATGAGTCTTGTCGTATCCCATCATTCGCGTGTTGCTCCCGAGCGACTCGGGGGCGCCCCCAAATAGAACGACACTCCGCCCCACCTTCTTCATCCTCCCGTCGCCGCCGCCATTGGGCGCTGCCAGGCAAAGCATGCAGGGGGGCCGTCGGCAACATGGATTCCTTCCCTTGCACATCAGGTGGATGTGAGTGTGGCTACAGGTGGTTGTTTGGTGCTGCTGCAGCTAGCTCCTTCCCCGGTGAGACGACGGTTGGGATGCTGGGCGAGTTGCGTGGGGCTGGCATGGAGGTGTGTACTGCTGCAGTGGCTGCATCGGAGTTGCATTAGGCGCATGCCTACGAATGGTCGCGGACATGCAGATGCCATCAGCTTGCATCCCTACGCGTGACAGCTACGCACAGGGGGTTAGGAAGACCGGCGGCATGAAGTGTGAGCTTGTCGTGATCAGTGCAGTGATGTCTACTACACAACCTTCTTCTTGTAGACGTTGTTGGGCCTCCAAGTGCATAGGTTTGTAGGACAGTAGCAAATTTCCCTCAAGTGGATGACCTAAGGTTTATCAATCCGTGGGAGGCATAGGATGAAGATGGTCTCTCTCAAGCAACCCTGCAACCAAATAAGAAAGAGTCTCTTGTGTCCCCAACACAACCAATACAATGGTAAATTGTATAGGTGCACTAGTTTGGTGAATAGATGGTGATACAAGTGGAATATGGATGGTAGATATAGGTTTTTGTAATCTGAAATATAAAAACCGCAAGGTAACTAATGATAAAAGTGAGAACAAACGGTATTGCAATGTGTTGAAACAAGGCCTGGGGTTCATACTTTCACTAGTGCAAGTTCTCTCAACAATAATAACATAATTGGATCATATAACTGTCCCTCAACATGCAACAAAGAGTCACTCCAAAGTCACTAATGGCGGAGAACAAACGAAGAGATTATTATAGGGTATGAAACCACCTCAAAGTGATCCTTTCTGATTGATCTATTCAAGAGTCCGTAGTAAAATAACATGAAGTTATTCTTTCAGTTCAATCTATCCTAGAGTTTGTACTAGAATAACACCTTAAGACACAAATCAACCAAAACCCTAATGTCACCTAGATACTCCAATGTCACCTCAAGTATCCGCGGATATGATTATATGATATGCATCACACAATCTCAGATTCATCTATTCAACCAACACAAAGAACTTCAAAGAGTGCCCCAAAGTTTCTACCCGAGATTCAAGACAAAAATGTGTGCCAACCCCTATGCATAAGTTCACGAGGTCACGAAACTCGCAAGTTGATCACCAAAACATGCATCAAGTGGATCACGTGATATCCCATTGTCACCGCAGATAAGCACATGCAAGACATATATCAAGTGTTCTCAAATCCTTAAAGACTCAATCCGATAAGATAACTTCAAAGGGAAAACTCAATCCATTACAAGAGAGTAGAGGGGGAGAAACATCATAAGATCCAACTATAATAGCAAAGCTCACGATACATCAAGATCGTGCCAAATCAAGAACACGAGAGAGAGAGAGAGAGATCAAACACATAGCTACTGGTACATACGCTCAGCCCCGAGGGTGAACTACTCCCTCCTCATCATGGAGAGCGCCAGGATGATGAAGATGGCCACCGGAGAGGGATTCCCCCCTCCGGCAGGGTGCCCGAACGGGTCTAGAATGGTTTTCGGTGGCTACAGAGGATTGCGGGGGCGGAACTCCCGATCTAGGTTATTTTCTGAAGGTTTCTGTATATATAAGAGGTGTTGGCGTCGGGGACAAGTCAGGGGGGTCTCCGAGGCGGCCACGAGGCAGAGGGCGCGCCTAGGGGGGTAGGGCGCGCCCCCACCCTCGTGGTGGCCTCGGGACTCTTCTGGCCCATCTCGTGTACCCTGTGGGCTTCTTCTGGTCCAAAAATGATCTCCGTGAAATTTCAGGTCAATTGGACTCCGTTTGATTTTCCTTTTCTGCGATACTCAAAAACAAGGGAAAAACAAAAACTGGCACTGGGCTCTAGGTTAATAGGTTAGTCCCAAAAATCATATAAAATAGCATATAAATGCATATAAAACATCCAAGGTTGATAATATAATATCATGGAACAATCAAAAATTATAGATACGTTGGAGATGTATCAAGCATCCCCAAGCTTAATTCCTGCTCGTCCTCGAGTAGGTAAATGATAAAAACAGAATTTTTGATGTGGAATGCTACCTAACATATTTATCAATGTAATCTTCTTTACTGTGGCATGAATATTTAGATCCATAAGATTCAAGACAAAAGTTTAATATTCACATAAAAATAATAATATTTCAAGCATACTAACAAAGTAATCATGTCTTCGCAAAATAACATGGCCAAAGAAAGCTATCCCTACAAAATCATATAGTCTGCCTATGATCTATCTTCATCACACAAAATATTTAAATCATGCACAACCCCGATGACAAGCCAAACAATTGTTTCATACTTTTTATGTTCTCAAACCTTTTCAATCTTCACGCAATACATGAGCGTGAATCCATGGACATAGCACTATAAGTGGAATAGAATGGTGGTTGTGGAGAAGACAAAAAGGAGAAGATAGTCTCACATCAACTAGGCGTATCAACAGGCTATGGAGATGCCCATCAATAGATATCAATGTGAGTGAGTAGGGATTGCCATGCAACGAATGCACTAGAGCTATAAGTGTATGAAAGCTCAAAAATAAACTAAGTGGGTGTGCATCCAACTCGCTTGCTCACAAAGACCTAGGGCATTTTGAGGAAGCCCATCATTGGAATATACAAGCCAAGTTCTATAATGAAAGATTCTCACTAGTATATGAAAGTGACAACATAGGCGACTCTCTATCATGAAGATCATGGTGCTACTTTGAAGCACAAGTGTGGTAAAAGGATAGTAGCATTGCCCCTTCTCTCTTTTTCTCTCATTTTATGTTTTTTGGGGCCTTCTCTTTTTTATGGCCTCTTTTTCTCTTCTTTTTTTCGTTCGGAGTCTCATCCCGACTTGTGGGGGGGATCATAGTCTCCATCATCCTTTCCTCACATGGAACAATGCTCTAATAATGATGACCATCACACTTTTATTTTCTTACAACTCAAGAATTACAAGTCTTAGAACAAAATATGACTCTATATGAATGCCTCTGGCGGTGTACCGAGATGTGCAATGACTCATGCGTGACATGTATGAAATAATTATGAACGGTGGCTTTGCCACAAATACGATGTCAACTACATGATCATGCATAGCAATATGATAATGATGGAGCGTGTCATAATAAACAGAATGGTGGAAAGTTGCATGACAATATATCTCAGAATGGCTATGGAAATGCCATAATAGGTAGGTATGGTGACTGTTTTGAGGAAGGTAAATGGTGGGTTTATGGTACCGGCGAAAGTTGCGCGGCACTAGAGAGGCTAGCAATGGTGGAAGGATGAGAGTGCGTATAATCCATGGACTCAACATTAGTCATAAAGAACTCACATAATTATTGCAAAAAATCTATTAGTCATCGAAACAAAGTACGACGTGCATGCTCCTAGAGGGATATATTGGTAGGAAAAGACCATCGTTCGTCCCCAACCGCCACTTAGACAATCAATAAATAAATCATGCTCCGACTTCATCACATAACAGTTCACCATACATGCATACTACGGGAATCACAAACTTAACACAAGTATCTCTCAAATTCACAACTACTCAACTATCATGACTCTAATATCACCATCTTCATATCTCAAAACAATCATCAATTATCAAACTTCTCATAGTATTCAACGCACTATGTATGAAAGTTTTTATTATACCCATCTTGAATGCCCATCATAGTAGGACTAATTTCATAACCAAAGCAAACTACCATGATGTTCTAAAGACTCTCAAAATAATATAAGTAAAGCACAAGAGTTCATCTATTTCTTCAAAATAAAACCACCTCCCACTACAAGGATTCCGGTCTATTGCAACAACAAATATTGCTACAACTATATTTTGTTGCAATAAAATGCTATATTACCACAAAATTCCAGTTTGTGGTAACATGATCTACATATTGCCACAATTTAGTTTCATCGTGCTAAGTGCTCGTTTTGTTGCAATAGAAGCCATGTATTGCCACAAGCTGCATCGACGTTGCAATATGATAGTGCTATTGCAACAGTTTCGTCCCGTTGCGTGAATGTGTCATCTTGTTGCAATAAAGGCTAGGTATTGCAACAAAGTACATCTTTGTGGTTATATTTAGACATATATTGCAACAATTCTGACTTGTGGCGCTAGTCATAGATACTGTTGCAAAAAACATGGCTTCGTATTGCAACAAAGCATGTATTGGTTGTAATAGGGTGACTTTTGCCTCATCTTCGTTGCGTTGGAATAACTATTACAAATTACGACAAATTGAGCATGCATGGTAATACGTACAACATAATGCCACAATCCTCTAGTGTTGCCAAAAAGGAGCAGGATATTGCAACGATATTCTCTACAGTGCTCCTGGTTTTTCCCTTGATTTATCACACTATTTCTTAGGATCTGATTAAAGGGGCGTACTAGTTTATAGAGGTATTAACACATTAGGTACCTCAACTTGCACCTAAGTTGCATTTTAGTCACATATCTTGCAAAGTGGACATCGATGGTACCACAATTTGGAGGAACGCTCGCTTACGCGCATGCAGAGCGTTGCACACTCGCGGACACCCTTCAATTGCTCTACTGACCTCCAACGGTGGCAAGGTCGTCCTTGGCACTAGAAAGACGACAAGCTCAGTGCCCTTCTCACAAAGGTGAGTCGTGAGCACTGAGCAGCACACATTCTCTTCCTAATTTTTCTTTATCTTGCTTGATGTGATTATATGTATTTATGTGTGCTGTTAATAAAAAGGAGATTCCATATAAAATTATGTGTTAAACAGAGAAATTGAGCAAAGCTGCATACTAGCTATTTTCGAACACTCCCAGGCTCCATTTAAACAGCTCTTCAGCCACCAATTGAGCAGCATAACAGTTGTATCCCAGCCTAATTTCAAGCAAGAATTCATCAGCAGGTCAACAACACTACATCAATATATATATATATATATATATATATATATATATATATGCCACAAGATTTTAGTAGGATATAACAAACCATCTCAGCAAGATATATAAACACAAGTTTCAACATGAAAGCACACAAGCTTCAGCAGCCATACTT
Organism: Triticum aestivum; assembly: GCF_018294505.1. Lineage (NCBI taxonomy): Eukaryota > Viridiplantae > Streptophyta > Magnoliopsida > Poales > Poaceae > Triticum > Triticum aestivum. The sequence continues at coordinate 95,382,621 of NC_057797.1, read as the reverse complement.
GTATAGATTGTTCACACAAAAGACCATAAGTTGATGACAAAGTAACGAAAATAGTGACAACACTAAACACCACAAAAAGAACAACAACTACTCTTCTCTTCTCTTCTCTTCTCTTCTCTTCATCACCAAACTGTTAGTGCTGGGCACTAGCTTTTGTTCTCATTTGCCAATAGATGATACTATGCAGGGGGTACCTTATTTGAACCTGTTTCACATTAGATTAAACTTCAGGAGAGATACTACTCGTAGGTAACCATCAAAAAAGTTCAGGGACTTATATTCATGGCTTAAACATGTGAAAAGCACCTTCCAAGAGATTAAAAACTATACAAAGAACCATTAGTCATCATCTGATTCTTCTTGTCCCAAAGGAGCAACATGCCCATCATTTACGTAAGCCTCATCATCATCCGTATCATCATCAGATTCGAACTGGACATCTTCAAACTCAATAGGTTCTATATTTTCTATGACTGAAACATCAACATTGGATCCTTCGTCATCATTTCTGCACCAACTAGTGATCTCTTCAGGTACTGTAATCTTTGGCACTGTAATTTCTGCATCGACGACATCCAGTACGTCTGCCTCACCACCTTCATCGTCTTCAACAACTTCATCAAGTCCTACACCATTTAAAACAGAAGGAGCAAACAAATTGCGTGGATTCATTTTAATAACAACTGCCCAATCAGGGTTCTTCACATCTCTCACATAGAAAACCTGTTGAGCTTGGAGGCCTAGAATGTAAGGGTCTCCCTGGAATCGGTGTAGAGTAGTGTCAATGTCAATAATTCCATATTTATCCTTCTTATACCCCTTACTCTCAGTTCTTTTGGTAGGAGGCACATCAAACCAGTCACACTGGAATAGAACAACCTCCTTATCAGGAGGAAAGTCAAGAAATATAATTTTCTTGATCACCCCATAATAATCAATATTTCCTGTGGTTGCATCGCCCTTGACTATGACGCCACTATTTTGGGTACTCAAGTCCTGCTCGATATAGGAATTCCGAAAGAAATATCCATTCAGAACTGTATGGTTGTATACACGGGCTAGGTGATCAGGTCCTTTAGCTAGCGCATAAATAAGATTGCTGACCTTCCCATCATTGTGGAGTTCTGTGATCTGTTTCATGGAATATAATATGTGTGAGTGTGATGTACAACGTTGGTACGTTATTACAAGGAACATTAGTCAAAATGCGAAATAAACTTACCCGTCTCTCAAACCAGCCAACAAACTCTTCCTCGTGCTGCCTTTTAGGATTAGGATAATTTTTACTTGTCAGCTCCTCAAGATGTTCACTTCAAAGAGAAATGATTGTTAGTTGAATAGGAAAGTGTTAATGCATATCATGATGTGATGAAATAAATAGATAAGTATCCTTACTCAATCCATGGCGCAGTTTCCTCACAATTTGTTATTATGAAATGCCTCATTTGATTAATCTCAGCCAAAGACAATGATTCACAAGCAAAACCTTTCTTGGAGTAATCAACTATACTCATGATGCTAATTCCTGTTGATGGTTGATTTGTACCTCCGTCTTCATGACGTTCGGACTGGCTTAGCTTGGTAGGCATTCCTGAAGGAAATATGCCCTAGAGGCAATAATAAAGTTATTATTTATTTCCTTATATCATGATAAATGTTTATTATTCATGCTAGAATTGTATTAACCGGAAACATAATACATGTGTGAATACATAGACAAACAGAGTGTCACTAGGATGCCTCTACTTGACTAGCTTGTTAATCAAAGATGGTTATGTTTCCTAACCATGAACAAGGAGTTGTTATTTGATTAACGGGATCACATCATTAAGTGAATGATCTGATTGACATGACCCATTCCATTAGCTTAGCACCCGATCGTTTAGTATGTTGCTATTGCTTTCTTCATGACTTATACATGTTCCTATGACTATGAGATTATGCAACTCCCATTTACCAGAGGAACACTTTTTGTGCTACCAAACGTCACAACGTAACTGGGTGATTATAAAGGAGCTCTACAGGTGTCTCCGAAGGTACATGTTGGGTTGGCGTACTTCAAGATTAGGATTTGTGTAGGATCGAAGTATGTCTAGAGGGGGGGGTGATTAGACTACTTGACCAAATAAAAACTTAACCTTTTCCCAATTTTAGTTCTTGGCAGATTTTAGCTATTGTAGGACAAGTCAAGCAATCATCACACAATTCAAGCAAGCATGCAAAGAGTATATTGGCAGCGGAAAGTAAAGCATGCAACTTGCAAGAATGTAAAGGGAAGGGTTTGGAGGATTCAAACGCAATTGGAGACACGGATGTTTTTCCCGTGGTTCGGATAGGTGGTGCTATCCTACATCCACGTTGATGGAGACTTCAACCCACGAAGGGTAACGGTTGCACGAGTCCACACAGGGCTCCACCCAAGGGAAACGGTTGCGCGAGTCCACACAGGGCTCCACCCACGAAGGGTCCACGAAGAAGCAACCACCCACAAAGGGTCCACGAAGAAGCAACCTTGTCTATCCCACCATGGCCATCGCCCACACAGGACTTGCCTCACTAGCGGTAGATCTTCACGAAGTAGGCGATCTCCTTGCCCTTACAAACTCCTTGGTTCAACTCCACAATCTTGTCGGAGGCTCCCAAGTGACACCTAGCCAATCTAGGAGACACCACTCTCCAAGAAGTAACAAATGGTGTGTAGGTAATGAACTCCTTGCTCTTGTGCTTCAAATGATAGTCTCCCCAACACTCAACTCTCTCTCATAGGATTTGGATTTGGTGGAAAGAGGGTTTGAGTGGAAAGCAACTTGGGAAGGCTAGAGATCAAGATTCATATGGTAGGAATGGAATGTCTTGGTCTCAACACATGAGTAGGTGGTTCTCTCTCAGAACATATGAGTTGGAATGGTGTGTGTGTTCTGATGGCTCTCTCACTGAATGAGAAGGAGGTGGAGGGGTATATATAGCCTCCACACAAAATCCAACCATTACACAGTTTTCCAATCTCGGTGGGACCGAATCAATAAGCTCGGTCGGACCGAAAATGTAAACCTAGTGACCGTTAGTGATTTTCGGTGGGACTGACATGCAACTCGGTAGGACCGATATGGTTAGGGTTTGGGCATAACGTAATCTCGGTGAGACCGATTACACAAACTCGGTGAGACCGAATTTGGTAATTAGCTAACCAGAGAGTTGGTCAGGCAAACTCGGTGGGACCGATTTGCTCTTTCGGTGAGACCGAGTGGAACTCGGTGAGACCGAAAAGTTACAAAGGGGAAACACTGAGTTTATATTGCAATCTCGGTGGGATCGATTCGCTCTTTCGGTAAGACCGAAAAGTTACGAAAGGGAAACAGAGAGTTTGCAACCCCATCTCCATGAGACCGAGATCCTTATCGGTAGAACCGAATTGCTAGGGTTTGGCAGTGGCTAATGACAAGTGAAACTCGGTAACGCCGGATAGGAAGAATCGGTAGGACCGAGTTTGGCTTAGGGTTTAGGTCATATGTGGATATGGGAAAGTAGTTGAGGGTTTGGAGCATATCACTAAGCACATGAAGCAAGAGGCTCATTAAGCAACACCTCATCCCTCCTTAATAGTATTGGCTTTTCCTAAAGACTCAATGTGATCTTGGATCACTAAAATATAAAATGAAGAGTCTTGAGCTTTTGAGCTTGAGCCAATCCTTTGTCCTTAGCATTTTGAGGGTTCCACTTTCACATCCATGCCATGCCAATCATTGAGCTTTCCTGGAATAATCATCTTGGAATAGCATTAGCTCAATGAGCTATATGTTGTTATGAATTACCAAAACCACCTAGGGATAGTTGCACTTTCAATCTCCCCCTTTTTGGTAATTGGTGACAACATATAGATCAAAGCTTCCACAAATGATAATAAGCATGAAATATATCGTCGCTTTGAGAAGTATGTGATAAGTAAGAGCTCCCCCTAAATTTGTGCATATTTAAAATTTGCTTTGGACTGCAAATGCACAAAGAGTTAGAGTCATGGGTTACTCTTCCATGTCACATACATCTTGGTGGAGCGCTTAAAATGGTAAGAATGAAATACATGCACTCATCACCAAGAATAATGAATGATCACATAAGATAGATAAGATAATAGCATTAAGTAAGCATTAAGTGTAGCTTATGATCAAACACATGATCATCAATGTCTCACAAATAATGACGTAGTATCTCAAGCACTCAAAGGCAAACTTGAAGGTATCAAGTGCTTCATTTGGGATCTCCTTGTACATATTTGACATTGAGTTGTGGTCCATTTTCTTCTTGGCATAGATATCCAAGTCATCATCTTGCTCCTCTGGGGCATTTATGATCTGTGCCCACTCAGCCACTGTAGATTGGTACCTTGTACCCTCAGACATCCATGTGATCCTCCCATCTGGATAAAAGTGAGCTGTGGAGTAGAACTGCATGATAAGTTCCTCGTTCCACTTTGTGAGCTTCTGCCCAACAAAGTCAGCTACTCCACAAGCTATGAAGCTGTCTTGCACTCCAGGATAGTGATCCTCATTGTCCTTGATGTATGTCCAATCAACCCAACGCATATCACAGACAATGGGCTTCTTATCTAGCAGCACTGTCTCATAAAAATCCTGCTGCTCCTTGGTGTGAAACCTGTAGTCCACGGCAGTCCTTCTCCTTGAAGCATACAGGTCTGCTTCTCTCCATTTCCTTAGCCCTAAATCTCTCCTGAGCTTCATATCCTCAGCCACAGGATGAGCATCATTGTGGTCTGGGATCTTGGGCTTTAGCTTCCTTAGGACATTCTCTTCCTCTTCTTCAGCAACAATCTCAGGCACTGGGGCCTTGTTCTTCTCAGCTGCAGGAATGCTCCTTGTATCCTCTTGGGCTTTGGCTTTGGAGCTGGCTTGGCCTTGGAAGCAGCTCCCCCTGATTTTATGGCATCTCCCATTAGCTTGGGTGCCTTGGGCGCTGGTGCAGCTACTTCTTCTTCTTCTTCCTGTTCCATGATGGAAGCTTTGCCAAGCACTCTAGCTACGGTCTTTTTGACCCTTTCCTTCCTCTTCTTGCCTTCTGCAGCAACTGGCTCTTGGGGAGTGGGCTTCTCAGTTGAGGCTCTTGCCTTTGACATGGGCTGCCTGCCTGCTGGCCTTTTGATTTTCAGGCCTGGCTTAGTGCCTTGAGCTGGCTCAACTCTCTTGGAAGTGGCCTCTTCCTCTGCCACATAGTCCTCATCTTCGGAATCTAAAGTCCTCTTCTTCCTTTGTCTCGTGGCAGCCTTTGGCATATTGCTAGGAGTGCTCCTGCTGCCTTCATCAGAAGAGCTGGAGGGACTAGTGCCCTCACTCATCACCACTTGCTGTTCTGACAGATTCTGGCTATCGCTCTGGTCTGACATGCTGCAAGCTCTGACTGCTGACCCTGTGAACAAATTATAGATGAGGTAGAGTGGATGAGCATCACAAAATGCAGAGATTTTTGCAAAAGAATGATCCAAAAACTTAGTTTTAGTTTCCCACTGAAATCATCTCGGATCTACCGATTTTCAAACTCGGTGATACCGAAGCAGTTTTGGAACCTAACCTAGTGAACTCGGTAGGACCGAGTCACAGTTCGGTGGCACCGAGACTACTAGGGTTTCACAGAGTTCCAAAATTGGTCACACCGATAAGTAATTCTCGGTCAGACGAGTCTCACTTGTGCAATGGCATAAGCCAAATTGGTGGGACCGAGTTTTTCAACTCGGTGGGTCTGAGATGGTTTCGGCGGAAACCTAAACCTAGAATTTTCGAATCAAACCTAATCTATCGGCGTTTTGACTGGATAGAAGTTTATCAAACATGGGTAGAATCAATATGATCACAATGTGCTAGGAATCAGATTGAGGAATAGCACAAAGATCAAGTCCATACCCTAGTTCGGCGGGGACTTGCTACGGCGGCAACGGCGGGGCAGAATTCCCGTTAACGGCGATGGAGACCAGCGACTGGAGGCGGCTGGCGGCGAGAAGACGATCCAGAGACCACGAGGGCAGAGCAGGCTATCGCGTGGGCGAAGGGGTTCAGAGAAATTTCCAAATTTTGCCCGTGACTATATATAGCCCGATCCTGTCGGTGTGACCGAGTGGAACGACTCCGTGGCACCGAGATTCATAACTACGTGCAGTTACTAAAACTCGGTGTGACCGAAAGGTTCAAATCGGTTGCACCGAGATCGAAAACCTAGATCAACTTAATGATCTCGGTAGGACCGAAAGTGGAGTATCGGTCAGACCGAGCATCATAAAGAGGTTTTGGAAGTTTAAGTCTATGACGAATCGGGGACTCCGAGCGCTCCTCACACAGAGTGGTTCGAATCTGACTTGATCAAATTTTGTGATGCAGCATGAATAGAGTTTGAGACGAGAAAAGCATAGATAGCTAGAGGAGGTTCTTAGGCATTCTTGTCCATCCACTTGGCAAAATAATATAAAACCGAACAATCAAAACAACAAGTGGATGTCCTCGAATGAGTAAAATATGCAACCAGCATGCTCACACAATAAGATGGTAAATGAAATATGTGACAAGGCATGCACACCCAATTCTAGCATCTATCAAGCAATTTGCGATGACTAGGTCATCTATATATGAGTATATTGACTTAGGAGTCAAGTGAGAACACTTGATCATAGGTCATACTCATCGTTTAAGCTCAAGTGGGGTTACCACTTTTACATAAAGCATTGTTGTGTTCACATCTTTAGAGTTGCTTTAGCTCAAGTCTTAGAGTAAAGCTCCCCCTAGATGTGATATCCCCCCTAAGAGGGATTAACTAACCTTGGGTTTTGTCGATGATGACTTCATGTAGATATTGAAGATGTGGATGCTCAATGTTGATGTAGATCTCTTGGAGCTATCCATTTGAGTGAATTGCACTTTCAATACCTACATGGGTTAGTCCCACAAGGAACAAACAAGGATATCCGTAGACATAGAGTGATGCACACAAAAGATGATGTCCATGAAAACTTTTAGGTTACCTTGTCCTTGTCTTACCAACAAGAGGGTTTGTGACTCCTTGAACTAGTGCAAGATGTGGAAGTTGATTGCACTTGTTCTTGCCAAAATGATAAGAGTGAAGTATGTTGGCGAAGTCACCCTCAAGAGCTCTCTAGTTCTTCTTCTTTTGGATCCACATCATCTTGATGGGAATCCTTGGAGTTGTAGTCGTACTTGATGAAGTGGAACTTGAAGTAGTCTTGGGAATCCACTTGACTAAGGTCTTAGGAGCTTCTTCAAATGCATCAATTTCCTCTTGAAGCTTGTCCTTGCCTTTTTGCTTGTAGTCTTGTGGTGGAAGATCATCTTGAGCTTGTGTCCCCTTGAAAGAAGCATACTTCTCTTGTTGAGGGACAAACTTTGTCTTGGGGTATTGATCTTCTTCCCACTCAACTCCATTGGCATTGAACTTTTGTTCAAAACCAACACCTTGATTCTTCCGGTGCATTCCTTGCTTGCGCACAATTTCCTCGAATTGCTTACTCCCGGCAAGGCTTTTGTACACTCCTTTCTCTATAATTCCCTTCAATAAGCTATTTTCTTGCTCAAGTGTAACTTGGCTAAGAGAATCATTAGTGGAATCAAGAGAGCTACTAGAAGTAACAATATTGGATTTAGCATGATCATTGTTACTACTAGAGGAAGAATCTTTCTTGTTAGACTTGACTTGAGGCATGTAAGTGGATAAGAGTAAACGCTTGGCAATGTAAGAAGAACTTTTCTTGCGGAGATCATCATTGATTGCTTTTAAGAACTCATGCTCTTGCTCAAGATTGAGCTTTTCAAAGCGTAATTTCTCATGAGCTCTTAAAAGTTCTCGATGATCTTCGAAGATGGTTTCATGAGCTAACTTAAGAGTGTTTAGTTCTTTAGTTAGGGCCTCAATCTTCTCCTTATCATTGTCATTCGTTTTATCTTGATTAGCATGTTTAATTGACATTTCATCATAGTATTCATCACTAGAGTTGTCAACAAGCATATCATCACCTAACAAGTCATCTTCATCACTACTGAAATCAACATACTCGGGGTGTGTTACCTTAGGACCTTTGGCCATGAAGCATCTTCCAATTCCTTCATTTGGTGAGTCAAATATGTTATAGGAGTTGGTTGACACAAGTGCTAGACCGGCAACACCTTCATCTTGATTATCTTCGGAGTCGGAGTGATAACTTCTCTCAGAGTGGCTGTCGGAGTCGGAGCCGGATACCCATTCACCAACATGAGCTTGATGTCTTCGTCTTGTGTAGCTCCTTGATGATTTTTCCTTCCTTTCCGAATCCTTGCTTCTTCGTGAGTATCTTCGTTCATAACGATCATCTCTACTCCTTCTCTCTCTTGGTGGTGATTCTTTGCTTCTTCTTCTTGGAGGATCTTCTCTTCTCTTGTAGGGAGTCGTACACTCATTGGAATAGTGTCCGGGTCTTCCACAATTGTAGCAGTTTCGCTCTCGACTAGAAGATCTTTTGTCATTGTAGGACCTTGACTTGAAGCTTCTATCTTTGCTTCTACTCTTGTAGAACTTGTTGAAGTTCTTCACCATTAAGCTCAATTCTTCATTGAAGTTTTGTTTCTCACTTGATGATGTAGGGGCTTCACATGAGGCTTTATAGGCACCACTTGATTTGTTGTGAAGTTCCTCTTTATCCTTAAGTGACATCTCATGAGCAACAATTCTTCCAATCACCTCCGTTGGCTTGAGATCTTTGTAATTGGGCATCATTTGGATCAATGTGCACACGGTATCATATTTTCCATCCAAGGCTCTTAGAATCTTCTTGATGATGAATCTATCGGTCATCTCTTCACTTCCTAAGCCGGCAATCTCATTTGTGATGAGAGCAAGCCTAGAGTACATTTCGGCGACACCTTCACCATCCTTCATCTTGAACTTGTCAAGTTGGCTTTGAAGCACATCCAACTTGGATTCCTTGACAGAGTCGGTACCTTCGTGCATATCAATCAAAGTGTCCCAAATTTCCTTTGCATTCTCAAGGCGGCCGATTTTGTTGAATTCTTCGGGGCACAATCCGTTGAAGAGAATATCACAAGCTTGAGCATTGTATTGCAACATCCTCAACTCATCCGCGGTAGCTTCACGGTTTGGTTCTCTCCCATTAAAGAAGTCACCTTGCAAACCAACACACCCAATAGCCCAAACGGCGGGGTTATGTCCAAGAATATGCATTTTCATTTTATGCTTCCAACTAGCAAAATTAGTACCATCAAAGTAAGGACCTCTACGGTGATAATTTCCCTCGCTAGACGCCATACTCTCCTAGGTTGTGAAACCAAGGCTATGACCACCAAAAGCTATGGAGATCAAGCAAATGGAGACCAAAGCTCTGATACCACTTGTAGGATCGAAGTATGTCTGAGTCCACACAGGGCTCCACCCAAGGGTAACGGTTGCGCGAGTCCACATAGGGCTCCACCCACGAAGGGTCCACGAAGAAGCAACCACCCACAAAGGGTCCACGAAGAAGCAACCTTGTCTATCCCACCATGGCCATCGCCCACACAGGACTTGCCTCACTAGCGGTAGATCTTCATGAAGTAGGCGATCTCCTTGCCCTTACAAACTCCTTGGTTCAACTCCACAATCTTGTCGGAGGCTCCCAAGTGACACCTAGCCAATCTAGGAGACACCACTCTCCAAGAAGTAACAAATGGTGTGTAGGTAATGAACTCCTTGCTCTTGTGCTTCAAATGATAGTCTCCCCAACACTCAACTCTCTCTCATAGGATTTGGATTTGGTGGAAAGAGTGTTTGAGTGGAAAGCAACTTGGGAAGGCTAGAGATCAAGATTCATATGGTAGGAATGGAATGTCTTGGTCTCAACACATGAGTAGGTCGTTCTCTCTCAGAACATATGAGTTGGAATGGTGTGTGTGTTCTGATGGCTCTCTCACTGAATGAGAAGGAGGTGGAGGGGTATATATAGCCTCCACACAAAATCCAATTGTTACACAGTTTTCCAATCTCGGTGGGACCGAATCAATAAGCTCGGTCGGACCGAAAATGTAAACCTAGTGACCGTTAGTGATTTTCGGTGGGACTGACATGCAACTCGGTAGGACCGATATGGTTAGGGTTTGGGCATAACGTAATCTCGGTGAGACCGATTACACAAACTCGGTGAGACCGAATTTGGTAATTAGCTAACCAGAGAGTTGGTCAGGCAAACTCGGTGGGACCGATTTGCTCTTTCGGTGAGACCGAAAAGTTACAAAGGGGAAACACTGAGTTTACATTGCAATCTCGGTGGGACCGATTCGCTCTTTCGGTAAGACCGAAAAGTTATGAAAGGGAAACAGAGAGTTTGCAACCCCATCTCGGTGAGACCGAGATCCTTATCGGTAGAACCGAATTTCTAGGGTTTGGCAGTGGCTAATGACAAGTGAAACTCGGTGACGCCGGATAGGAAGAATCGGTAGGACCGAGTTTGGCTTAGGGTTTATGTCATATGTGGATATGGGAAAGTAGTTGAGGGTTTGGAGCATATCACTAAGCACATGAAGCAAGAGGCTCATTAAGCAACACCTCATCCCTCCTTAATAGTATTGGCTTTTCCTAAAGACTCAATGTGATCTTGGATCACTAAAATATAAAATGAAGAGTCTTGAGATTTTGAGCTTGAGCCAATCCTTTGTCCTTAGCATTTTGAGGGTTCCACTTTCACATCCATGCCATGCCAATCATTGAGCTTTCCTGAAATAATCATCTTGGAATAGCATTAGCTCAATGAGCTATATGTTGTTATGAATTACCAAAACCACCTAGGGATAGTTGCAATTTCAATTTGTCACTCTGATTGTCGAAGAGGTATCTCTGGGCCCTCTCGGTAATGCACATCACTTAAGCCTTGCAAGCATTGCAACTAATGAGTTAGTTGCGAGATGATGTATTACAAAACGAGTAAAGAGACTTGCCGGTAATGAGATTGAACTGGGTATTGAGATACTGACGATCGAATCTCGGGCAAGTAACATACCGGTGACAAAGGGAACAATGTATGTTGTTATGCGGTCTGACCGATAAAGATCTTCGTAGAATATGTAGGAGCCAATATGAGCATCCAGGTTCCGCTATTGGTTATTGGCCGGAGACATGCCTCGGTCATGTCTACATTGTTCTCGAACCCGTAGGGTCCGCACGCTTAAGGTTACGATGACAGTTACATTATGAGTTTATGAATTTTGATGTACCGAAGGTTGTTCGGAGTCCCGGATGTGATCACGGACATGACGAGGAGTCTCGAAATGGTCGAGACATAAAGATTGATATATTGGAAGCCTATGTTTGGATATCGGAAGTGTTCCGGGTGAAATCGGGATTTTACCGGAGTACCGGGAGGTTACCGGAACCCCCCGGGAGCTATATGGGCCATAGTGAGCCTTAGTGGAAAAGAGAAGGGGCAGCCCAAGATGGGCCGCGCGCCCCTCCCCTCCCTTGGTCCGAATAGGACAAGGAGAGGGGGCCGGCCCCCTCTCTCTTTTCCCCCCTCCGCGAATCCTATTCCAACTAGGATTGGGGGGGATCCTACTCCCAGAGGGAGTAGGACTCCTCCTGGCGCGCCTCTCCTAGGCCGGCCGCACCCCCCCCCTTTGATCCTTTATATACTGAGGCAAGGGAACCCCGGAGACACAAGTTGATCCACGTGATCATATTCTTAGCCGTGTGCGGTGCCCCCTTCCACCATAGTCCTCGATAATATTGTAGCGGTGCTTAGGCGAAGCCCTGCGACGGTAGTACATCAAGATCGTCACCACGCCGTCGTGCTGACAGAACTCTTCCCCGACACTTTGCTGGATCGGAGTACGGGGATCGTCATCGAGCTGAACGTGTGCTAGAACTCGGAGGTGCCGTAGTTTCGGTGCTTGATCGGTCGGGCCGTGAAGACGTACGACTACATCAACCATACACTTCCGTTGTCGATCTACAAGGGTACGTAGATCACACTCACCCCTCGTTGCTATGCATCACCATGATCTTGCGTGTGCGTAGGAATTTTTTTGAAATTACTACGTTCCCCAACAGTGGCATCCGAGCCTAGGTTTTATATGCTGATGTTATATGCACGAGTAGAACACAAGTGAGTTGTGGGCGATATAAGTCATACTGCTTACCAGCATGTCATACTTTGGTTCGGCGGTATTGTTGGACGAAGCGGCCCGGACCGACATTACGCGTACGCTTACGCGAGACCGGTTCTCCCGACGTGCTTTGCACATAGGTGGCTTGCGGGTGACAGTTTCTCCAACTTTAGTTGAACCAAGTGTGGCTACGCCCGGTCCTTGCGAAGGTTAAAACAGCACCAACTTGACAAACTACCATTGTGGTTTTGATGCGTAGGTAAGATTGGTTCTTGCTTAAGCCCGTAGCAGCCACGTAAAACTTGCAACAACAAAGTAGAGGACGTCTAACTTGTTTTTGCAGGGCATGTTGTGATGTGATATGGTCAAGACATGATGCTCAATTTTATTGTATGAGATGATCATGTTTTGTAACCGAGTTATCGGCAACTGGCAGGAGCCATATGGTTGTCGCTTTATTGTATGCAATGCAATCGTGCTGTAATGCTTTACTTTATCACTAAGCGGTAGCGATAGTCGTGGAAGCACAAGCTTGGCGAGACGACAATGATGCTACGATGGAGATCAAGGTGTCGCGCCGGTGACGATGGTGATCACGACGATGCTTCGGAGATGGAGATCACAAGCACAAGATGATGATGGCCATATCATATCACTTTCATTGATTGCATGTGATGTTTATCTTTTATGCATCTTATCTTGCTTTGATTGACGGTAGCATTATAAGATGATCTCTCACTAATTATCAAGAAGTGTTCTCCCTGAGTATGCACTGTTGCGAAAGTTCTTCGTGCTGAGACACCACATGATAATCGGGTGTGATAGGCTCTACGTTCAAATACAATGGGTGCAAAACAGTTGCACACGCGGAATACTCAGGTTATACTTGACGAGCCAAGCATATACAGATATGGCCTCGGAACACGGAGACCGAAAGGTCGAGCGTGAATCATATAGTAGATATGATCAACATAGTAATGTTCACCAATGAAACTACTCCATCTCACGTGATGATCGGACATGGTTCAGTTGATTTGGATCACGTAATCACTTAGAGGATTAGAGGGATGTCTATCTAAGTGGGAGTTCTTTAATTAAATTAACTGAACTTAAATTTATCATGAAACTTAGTACCTGATAAGTATCTTGCTTGTTTATGCTTGATTGTGGATAGATGGCTCGTGTTGTTGTTCCGTTGAATTTTAATGTGTTCCTTGAGAAAGCAAAGTTGAAAGATGATGGTAGCAATTACACGGACTGGGTCCGTAACTTGAGGATTATCCTCATTGCTGCACAGAAGAATTACGTCCTGGAAGCACCGTTGGGTGCCAGGCCTGCTGCTGGAGCAAAACCGGATGTTATGAACGTCTGGCAAAGCAAAGCTGATGACTACTCAATAGTTCAGTGTGCCATGCTTTACGGCTTAGAATCGAGACTTCAACGACGTTTTGAACGTCATGGAGCATATGAGATGTTCCAGGAGTTGAAGTTAATATTTCAAGCAAATGCCCAGATTGAGAGATATGAAGTCTCCAATAAGTTCTATAGCTGCAAGATGGAGGAGAACAGTTCTGTCAGTGAGCATATACTCAAAATGTCTGGGTATAATAATCACTTGATTCAATTGGGAGTTAATCTTCCAGATGATTACGTCATTGACAGAATTCTCCAATCACTGCCACCAAGCTACAAGAGCTTCGTGATGAACTATAATATGCAAGGGATGAATAAGACTATTCCTGAGCTCTTCGCAATGCTGAAAGCTGCGGAGGTAGAAATCAAGAAGGAGCATCAAGTGTTGACGGTCAACAAGACCACTAGTTTCAAGAAAAAAGGCAAAGGGAAGAAGAAGGGGAACTTCAAAAAGAACGGCAAGCAAGTTGCTACTCAAGAGAAGAAACCCAAACCTGGACCTAAGCCTGAAATTGAGTGCTTCTACTGCAAGCAGACTGGTCACTGGAAGCGGAACTGCCCCAAGTATTTGGCGGATAAGAAGGATGGCAAGGTGAACAAAGGTATATGTGATATACATGTTATTGATGTGTACCTTACTAATGCTCGCAGTAGCACCTGGGTATTTGATACTGGTTCTATTGCTAATATTTGCAACTCGAAACAGGGACTACGGATTAAGCGAAGATTGGCTAAGGATGAGGTGACGATGCGCGTGGGAAACGGTTCCAAAGTCGATGTGATCGCAGTCGGCACACTACCTCTACATCTACCTTTGGGATTAATATTAGACCTAAACAATTGTTATTTGGTGCCAGCGTTAAGCATGAACATTATATTTGGATCTTGTTTGATGCGAGACGGTTATTCATTTAAATCAGAGAATAATGGTTGTTCTATTTATATGAGTAATATCTTTTATGGTCATGCACCCTTGAAGAGTGGTCTATTCTTATTGAATCTCGATAGTAGTGACACACATATTCATAATGTTGAAGCCAAAAGATGCAGAGTTGATAATGATAGTGCAACCTATTTGTGGCACTACCGTTTAGGTCATATTGGTGTAAAGCGCATAAAGAAACTCCATACTGATGGACTTTTGGAACCACTTGATTATGAATCACTTGGTACTTGTGAACCGTGCCTCATGGGCAAGATGACTAAAACACCGTTCTCCGGTACTATGGAGAGAGCAACAGATTTGTTGGAAATCATACATACAGATGTATGTGGTCCGATGAATATTGAGGCTCGTGGCGGATATCGTTATTTTCTCACCTTCACAGATGACTTAAGCAGATATGGGTATATCTACTTAATGAAACACAAGTCTGAAACATTTGAAAAGTTCAAAGAATTTCAGAGTGAAGTAGAAAATCATCATAACAAGAAAATAAAATTCCTACGATCTGATCGTGGAGGAGAATATTTGAGTTACGAGTTTGGTGTACATTTGAAAAATTGTGGAATAGTTTCGCAACTCACGCCACCCGGAACACCACGGCGTAATGGTGTGTCCGAATGTCGTAATCGTACTTTACTAGATATGGTGCGATCTATGATGTCTCTTACTAATTTACCGCTATCGTTTTGGGGATACGCTCTAGAGACAGCCGCATTCACGTTAAATAGGGCACCATCAAAATCCGTTGAGACGACGCCTTATGAACTGTGGTTTGGCAAGAAACCAAAGTTGTCGTTTCTGAAAGTTTGGGGCTGCGATGCTTATGTGAAAAAGCTTCAACCTGATAAGCTCGAACCCAAATCAGAGAAATGTGTCTTCATAGGATATCCAAAGGAGACTATTGGATACACCTTCTATCATAGATCCGAAGGCAAGACTTATGTTGCTAAGTTCGGAAACTTTCTAGAGAAGGAGTTTCTCTCGAAAGAAATGAGTGGGAGGAAAGTAGAACTTGACGAGGTAACTGTACCTGCTCCCTTATTGGAAAGTAGTGCATCACAAAAAATTGTTTCTGTGACACCTACACCAGTTAGTGAGGAAGCTAATGATGATGATCATGAAACTTCAGAACAAGATACTACTGAACCTCGTAGATCAACCAGAGTAAGATCCGCACCAGAGTGGTATGGTAATCCTGTTCTGCAAGTCATGCTACTAGATCATGATGAACCTACGAACTATGAAGAAGCGATGGTGAGCCCAGATTCCGCAAAATGGCTTGAAGCCATGAAATCTGAGATGGGATCCATGTATGAGAACAAAGTATGGACTTTGGTTGACTTGCCCGATGATCGGCAAGCAATTGAGAATAAATGGATCTTCAAGAAGAAGACTGATGCTGACGGTAATATTACTGTCTACAAAGCTCGACTTGTCGCAAAAGGTTTTCGGCAAGTTCAAGTGATTGACTACGATGAGACCTTCTCACCCGTGGTGATGCTTAAGTCTGTCCGAATCATGTTAGCGATTGCCGCATTTTATGGTTATGAAATTTGGCAGATGGATGTCAAAACTGCATTCTTGAATGGATTTCTGGAGGAAGAGTTGTATATGATGCAACCAGAAGGTTTTGTCGATCCAAAGGGAGCTAACAAAGTGTGCAAGCTCCAGCGATCCATTTATGGACTGGTGCAAGCCTCTCGGAGTTGGAATAAACGCTTTGATAGTGTGATCAAAGCATTTGGTTTTATACAGACTTTTGGAGAAGCCTGTATTTACAAGAAAGTGAGTGGGAGCTCTATAGCATTTCTGATATTATATGTAGATGACATATTACTAATTGGAAATAATATAGAATTTCTGGATAGCATAAAGGGATACTTGAATAAGAGTTTTTCAATGAAAGACCTCGGTGAAGCTGCTTACATATTAGGCATTAAGATCTATAGAGACAGATCAAGACGCTTAATTGGACTTTCACAAAGCACATACCTTGACAAAGTTTTGAAGAAGTTCAAAATGGATCAAGCAAAGAAAGGGTTCTTGCCTGTGCTACAAGGTGTGAAGTTGAGTAAGACTCAATGCCCGACCATTGCAGAAGATAGAGAGAAAATGAAAGATGTTCCCTATGCTTCGGCCATAGGCTCTATCATGTATGCAATGTTGTGTACCATACCTGATGTATGCCTTGCTATAAGTCTAGCAGGAAGGTACCAAAGTAATCCAGGAGTGGATCACTGGACAGCGGTCAAGAACATCCTGAAATACCTGAAAAGGACTAAGGATATGTTTCTCATATATGGAGGTGACAAAGAGCTCATCGTAAAAGGTTACGTTGATGCAAGCTTTGACACTGATCCGGACGATTCCAAATCGCAAACCGGATACGTGTTTACATTAAATGGTGGAGCTGTCAGTTGGTGCAGTTCTAAACAAAGCGTCGTGGCGGGATCTACATGTGAAGCGGAATACATAGCTGCTTCGGAAGCAGCAAATGAAGGAGTCTGGATGAAGGAGTTCATATCCTATCTAGGTGTCATACCTAGTGCATCGGGTCCAATGAAAATCTTTTGTGACAATACTGGTGCAATTGCCTTGGCAAAGGAATCCAGATTTCACAAGAGAACCAAGCACATCAAGAGATGCTTCAATTCCATCCGGGATCTAGTCCAGGTGGGAGACATAGAGATTTGCAAGATACATACGGATCTAAATGTTGCAGACCCATTGACTAAGCCTCTTCCACGAGCAAAACATGATCAGCACCAAGGCTCCATGGGTGTTAGAATCATTACTGTGTAATCTAGATTATTGACTCTAGTGCAAGTGGGAGACTGAAGGAAATATGCCCTAGAGGCAATAATAAAGTTATTATTTATTTCCTTATATCATCATAAATGTTTATTATTCATGCTAGAATTGTATTAACCGGAAACATAATACATGTGTGAATACATAGACAAACAGAGTGTCACTAGTATGCCTCTACTTGACTAGCTCGTTAATCAAAGATGGTTATGTTTCCTAACCATGAACAAGGAGTTGTTATTTGATTAACGGGATCACATCATTAAGTGAATGATCTGATTGACATGACCCATTCCATTAGCTTAGCACCCGATCATTTAGTATCTTGCTATTGCTTTCTTCATGACTTATACATGTTCCTATGACTATGAGATTATGCAACTCCCGTTTACCAGAGGAACACTTTGTGTTCTACCAAATGTCACAACGTAACTGGGTGATTATAAAGGAGCTCTACAGGTGTCTCCGAAGGTACATGTTGGGTTGGCGTACTTCAAGATTAGGATTTGTCACTCCGATTGTCGAAGAGGTATCTCTGGGCCCTCTCGGTAATGCACATCACTTAAGCCTTGCAAGCATTGCAACTAATGAGTTAGTTGCGGGATGATGTATTACAGAACGAGTAAAGAGACTTGCTGGTAACGAGATTGAACTAGGTATTGAGATACTGACGATTGAATCTCGGGCAAGTAACATACCGGTGACAAAGGGAACAACATATGTTGTTATGCGGTCTGACCGATAAAGATCTTCGTAGAATATGTAGGTGTTGGAAATATGCCCTAGAGGCAATAATAAAAGCATTATTATTATATTTCTTTGTTCATGATAATTGTCTTTATTCATGCTATAATTGTATTATCCGAAATCGTAATACATGTGTGAATAACAGACACCAACATGTCCCTAGTAAGCCTCTAGTTGACTAGCTCGTTGATCAATAGATAGTCATGGTTTCCTGGCTATGGACATTGGATGTCATTGATAACGGGATCACATCATTAGGATAATGATGTGATGGACAAGACCCAATCCTAAGCATAGCGTGAGATCGTGTAGTTCATTTGCTAGAGCTTTTCTAATGTCAAGTATCTTTTCCTTTGACCATGAGATCGTGTAACTCCCGGATACCGTAGGAGTGCTTTGGGTGTATCAAACGTCACAACGTAACTGGGTGACTATAAAGGTGCATTACAGGTATCTCCGAAAGTGTCTGTTGGGTTGACACGGATCGAGACTGGGATTTGTCACTCCGTATGACGGAGAGATATCACTGGGCCCACTCGGTAATGCATCATCATAATGAGCTCAAAGTGACCAAGTGTCTGGTCACGGGATCATGCATTACGGTACGAGTAAAGTGACTTGCCGGTAACGAGATTGAACGAGGTATTGGGATACCGACGATCGGATCTCGGGCAAGTAACATATCGATTGACAAAGGGAATTGCATACGGGGTTGATTAAATCCTCGACATCGTGGTTCATCCGATGAGATCATCATGGAGCATGTGGGAGCCAACATGGGTATCCAGATCC
Organism: Triticum aestivum; assembly: GCF_018294505.1. Classification (NCBI taxonomy): domain Eukaryota; kingdom Viridiplantae; phylum Streptophyta; class Magnoliopsida; order Poales; family Poaceae; genus Triticum; species Triticum aestivum. Next base: position 95,363,781 of record NC_057797.1, on the reverse strand, counting down.
CGCTGTTGGTTATTGACCGGAGAGCGATCTCGGTCATGTCTACATGTCTCCCGAACCCGTAGGGTCTACACACTTAAGGTTCAGTGACGCTAGGGTTGTAGGGATATGTATATGCAGTAACCCGAATGTTGTTCGGAGTCCCGGATGAGATCCCGGACGTCACGAGGAGTTCCGGAATGGTCCGGAGGTAAAGATTTATATATGGGAAGTCCTGTTTCGGGCATCGGGACAAGTTTCGGGGTTATCGGTATTGTACCGGGACCACCGGAAGGGTCCCGGGGGTCCACCTGTCCCGGAGGGCCACATGGGCTGTAGGGGGTGCGCCTTGGCCTACATGGGCCAAGGGCACCAGCCCCACATAGGCCCATGCGCCTAGGGTTTGAGGGGGAAGAGTCCTAGGAGGGGAAGGCACCTCCTATGTGCCTTGGGGGGGAGGGAAACCCCCCTTGGCCGCCGCCCCCCTAGGAGATTGGATCTCCTAGGGCCGGCCACCCCCCCTTGGCCCTCCTATATATAGTGGGGGAAAGGAGGGACTTCATACCTTGGCCTTTGGTTGCCTCCTTCTCCCTCTCCAACACCTCCTCCTCCTCCATAGTGCTTGGCGTAGCCCTGCCGGAGTACTGCAGCTCCATCAACACCACGCCGTCGTGCTGCCGCTGGTGCCATCTCCCTCAACCTCTCCTCCCCCCTTTCTGGATCAAGAAGGAGGAGACGTGGTTGTTCCGTACGTGTGTTGAACGCGGAGGTGCCGTCCGTTCGGTGCTAGGATCTCCGGTGATTTGGATCACGTCGTGTTCGACTACATCATCCCCGTTCTTTGAACGCTTCCGCTCGCGATCTACAAGGTATGTAGATGCATCTAATCACTCGTTGCTAGATGAACTCATAGATGGATCTTGGTGAAACCGTAGGAAAATTTTTGTTTTCTGCAACGTTCCCCAACAGTGGCATCATGAGCTAGGTCTATGCGTAGTTCTTCTTGCACGAGTAGAACACAATTTGTTGTGGGCGTAGATTTGTCAACTTTCTTGCCGCTACTAGTCTTATCTTGCTTCAGCGGTATTGTGGGATGAAGCGGCCTGGACCAACCTTACATGTACGCTTACGTGAGACCGGTTCCACCGACTAACATGCACTAGTTGCATAAGGTGGCTGGCGGGTGTCTGTCTCTCCTACTTTAGTTGAAGCGGATTCGATGAAAAGGGTCCTTATGAAGGGTAAATAGAAGTTGACAAATCACGTTGTGGCTTTTACGTAGGTAAGAAAACGTTCTTGCTAGAACCCTACTTCAGCCACGTAAAACTTGCAACAACAATTAGAGAACGTCTAACTTGTTTTTGCAGCAAGTGCTTTGTGATATGATATGGCCAAAGTTGTGATGAATGATGAATGATCTATGTGTCATGTATGAGATGTTCATGCTATTGTAATAGGAATCACGACTTGCATGTCGATGAGTATGACAACCGGCAGGAGCCATAGGAGTTGTCTTTATTTTTTGTATGACCTGCGTGTCATTGAAAAACGCCATGTAAACTACTTTACTTTATTACTAAACGCATTAGTCATAGAAGTAGAAGTAGTCGTTGGCGTGACAACTTCATGAAGACACGATGATGGGGATCATGATGATGGAGATCATGGTGTCATGCCGGTGACAAGATGATCATGGAGCCCCGAAGATGAAGATCAAAGGAGCTATATGATATTGGCCATATCATGTCACTACTTTATATAATTGCATGTGATGTTTATTATGTTTTATGCATCTTGTTTACTTAGGACGACGGTAGTAAATAAGATGATCCCTTACAACAATTTCAAGAAGTGTTCTCCCCTAACTGTGCACCGTTGCTAAAGTTCGTCGTTTCGAAGCACCACGTGATGATCGGGTGTGATAGATCCTTACGTTCACATACAACGGGTGTAAGACAGTTTTACACAGCGAAAACACTTAGGGTTAACTTGACGAGCCTAGCATGTACAGACATGGCCTCGGAACACGGAGACCGAAAGGTCGAACACGAGTCGTATGGAAGATACGATCAACATGAGAATGTTCACCGACGATGACTAGTCCGTCTCACGTGATGATCGGACACGGCCTAGTCGACTCGGATCATGTAACACTTAGATGACCAAAGGGATGTCAAATCTGAGTGGGAGTTCATTATAATTTGATTAGATGAACTTAATTATCATGAACTTAGTCTAAATATTTTACAATATGTCTTGTAGATCAAATGGCCAATGTAGTCCTCAACTTCAACGCGTTCCTAGAGAAAACCAAGCTGAAAGACGATGGTAGCAACTATACGGACTGGGTCCGGAACCTAAGGATCATCCTCATAGCTGCCAAGAAAGATTATGTCCTACAAGCACCGCTGGGTGACGCACCTGTCCTCCCTGCAGAACAAGACGTTATGAACGCTTGGCAGGCACGTTCCGATGACTACTCCCTCGTTCAGTGCGGCATGCTTTACAGCTTAGAGCCGGGGCTCCAAAAGCGTTTTGAGAGACATGGAGCATATGAGATGTTCGAAGAGCTGAAAATGGTTTTCCAAGCTCATGCCCGGGTCAAGAGATATGAAGTCTCCGACAAATTCTTCAGCTGTAAGATGGAGGAAAATAGTTCTGTCAGTGAGCACATACTAACTATATCTGGGTTACATAACCGCTTGACTCAGCTGGGAGTTAATCTCCCGGATGATGCGGTCATTGACAGAATCCTCCAGTCGCTTCCACCAAGCTACAAGAGCTTTGTGATGAACTTCAATATGCAGGGGATGGAAAATACCATTCCTGAAGTATTTGCTATGCTGAAATCAGCAGAGGTAGAAGTCAAGAAGGAACATCAAGTGTTGATGGTCAATAAAACCACTAAGTTCAAGAAGGGCAAGGGTAAAAAGAACTTCAAGAAGGACGGCAAGGTAGTGGCCGCGCCCAGCAAGCAAGCTGCCGGGAAGAAGCCAAAGAATGGACCCAAGCCCGAGACTGAGTGCTTTTATTGCAAGGAAAGTGGTCACTTGAAGTGGAACTGCCCCAAATACTTAGCGGACAAGAAGGCCGGCAAAACCAAAGGTATATTTGATATACATGTAATTGATGTGTACCTTAACAGTAATCGTAGTGACTCCTGGGTATTTGATACCGGTGCCGTTGCTCATATTTGTAACACACAGCAGGAGCTGCGGAATAAACGGAGACTGGCGAAGGATGAGGTGATGATGCGCGTCGGGAATGGTTCCAAGGTCGATGTGATCGCCGTCGGCACGCTACCTCTACATTTACCTACGGGATTAGTTTTGAACCTCAATAATTGTTATTTTGTGCCAAGTTTGAGCATGAACATTGTATCAGGATCTCGTTTAATTCGAGATGGCTACTCATTTAAATCCGAGAATAATGGTTGTTCTATTTATATGAGAGATATGTTTTATGGTCATGCTCCGATGGTGAATGGTTTATTCTTTATGAATCTCGAGCGTAATGCTACACATATTCATAGTGTAAGTACCAAAAGATGTAAGATTGATAGTGATAGTCCCACATACTTGTGGCACTGCCGCCTTGGTCACATAGGTGTCAAACGCATGAAGAAGCTCCATGCTGATGGACTTTTAGAGTCTCTTGATTACGAATCATTTGACACGTGCGAACCATGCCTCATGGGTAAAATGACCAAGACTCCATTCTCAGGAACAATGGAGCGAGCAACCAACTTATTGGAAATCATACATACTGATGTGTGCGGTCCAATGAGTGTTGAGGCTCGCGGTGGCTATCATTATGTTCTTACCCTCACTGATGACTTGAGTAGATATGGGTATGTCTACTTAATGAAACACAAGTCTGAGACCTTCGAAAAGTTCAAGGAATTTCAGAGTGAAGTTGAGAATCAACGTGACAGGAAAATCAAGTTTCTATGATCAGATCGTGGAGGAGAATACTTGAGTCACGAGTTTGGTACACACTTAAGAAAATGTGGAATAGTTTCACAACTCACGCCGCCTGGAACACCTCAGCGTAATGGTGTGTCCGAACGTCGTAATCGCACTCTATTAGATATGGTATGATCTATGATGTCTCTTGCCGATTTACCACTATCTTTTTGGGGCTATGCTTTAGAGACTGCCGCATTCACTTTAAATAGGGCACCGTCGAAATCCGTTGAGACGACACCGTATGAATTGTGGTTTGGGAAGAAACCTAAGCTGTCGTTTCTAAAAGTTTGGGGATGCGATGCTTATGTCAGGAAACTTCAACCTGAAAAGCTCGAACCCAAATCGGAAAAATGCGTCTTCATAGGATACCCTAAAGAAACTGTTGGGTATATCTTCTACCTCAGATCCGAAGGCAAAATCTTTGTTGCCAAGAATGGGTCCTTTCTGGAGAAAGAGTTTCTCTCGAAAGAAGTAAGTGGGAGGAAAGTAGAGCTTGATGAAGTATTACCTCCTGAACCAGAAAATGGCGCAACTCAAGAAAATGTTCCTGAGGTGCCTGCACCGGCTAGAGAGGAAGTTAATGATAATGATCAAGATACTTCTGATCAAGCTCCTACTGAAATTCGAAGGTCCACAAGGACACGTTCCACACCAGAGTGGTACGGCAACCCTGTCTTGGAAATCATGTTGTTAGACAACAGTGAACCTTCGAACTATGAAGAAGTGATGGCGGGCCCGGATTCCGACAAATGGCTAGAAGCCATGAAATCCGAGATAGGATCCATGTATGAAAACGAAGTATATAGAAAATAAATGGATCTTTAAGAAGAAGACAGACGCGGATGGTAATGTGACCATCTATAAAGCTCGGCTTGTCGCTAAGGGTTATCGACAAGTTCAAGGGGTTGACTACGATGAGACTTTCTCACCGGTAGCGAATCTGAAGTCCGTCCGAATCATGTTAGCAATTGCCGCATTTTATGATTATGAAATTTGGCAAATGGATGTCAAAACGGCATTCCTTAATGGTTTCCTTAAGGAAGAATTGTATATGATGCAGCCGGAAGGTTTTGTCGATCCTAAAAATGCTGACAAGGTGTGCAGGCTCGACCGCTCGATTTATGGGCTGGTGCAAGCATCTCGGAGTTGGAACATTCGTTTTGATGAGATGATCAAAGCGTTTTGGTTTACACAGACTTATGGAGAAGCCTGTGTTTACAAGAAAGTGAGTGGGAGCTCTATAGCATTTCTCATACTATATGTAGATGACATACTTTTGATGGGAAATGATATAGAACTTTTGGACAGCATTAAGGCCTACTTGAATAAGAGTTTTTCAATGAAGGACCTTGGAGAAGCTGCTTATATATTAGGCATCAAGATCTATAGGGATAGATCGAGACGCCTCATAGGTCTTTCACAAAGCACATATCTTGATAAGATTTTGAAGAAGTTCAAAATGAATCAGTCCAAGAAAGGGTTCTTGCCTGTTTTGCAAGGTGTGAAATTGAGCTCAGCTCAATGCCCGACCACGGCAGAAGATATAGAAGAGATGAGTGTCATCCCCTATGCCTCAGCCATAGGTTCTATTATGTATGCCATGCTGTGTACCAGACCTGATGTAAACCTTGCCGTAAGTTTGGTAGGAAGGTACCAAAGTAATCCCGGCAAGGAACACTGGACAGCGGTCAAGAATATCCTGAAGTACCTGAAAAGGACTAAGGAAATATTTCTGGTTTATGGAGGTGACAAAGAGCTCGTCGTAAAGGGTTACGTCGACGCTAGCTTCGACACAGATCTGGATGACTCTAAGTCACAAACCGGATACGTGTATATTTTGAATGGTGGGGCAGTAAGCTGGTGCAGTTGCAAGCAGAGCGTCGTGGCGGGATCTACATGTGAAGCGGAGTACATGGCAGCCTCGGAGGCAGCACATGAAGCAATTTGGATGAAGGAGTTCATCACCGACCTAGGAGTCATACCCAAGGCGTCGGGGCCGATCAAGCTCTTCTGTGACAACACTGGAGCTATTGCACTTGCCAAGGAGCCCAGGTTTCACAAGAAGACAAGGCACATCAAGCGTCGCTTCAACTCCATTCGTGAAAATATTCAAGATGGAGACATAGAGATTTGTAAAGTACATATGGACCTGAATGTAGCGGATGACTAAACCTCTCCCTAGAGCAAAACATGATCAACACCAGAATTCCATGGGATCATGCATTACGGTATGAGTAAAGTGACTTGCCGGTAACGAGATTGAACGAGGTATTGGGATACCGACGATCGGATCTCGGGCAAGTAACATATCGATTGACAAAGGGAATTGCATACGGGGTTGATTAAATCCTCGACATCGTGGTTCATCCGATGAGATCATCGTGGAGCATGTGGGAGCCAACATGGGTATCCAGATCTCGTTGTTGGTTATTGACCGGAGAGCAATCTCGGTCATGTCTACATGTCTCCCGAACCCGTAGGGTCTACACACTTAAGGTTCACTGACGCTAGGGTTGTAGGGATATGTATATGCAGTAACCCGAATGTTGTTCAGAGTCCCGGATGAGATCCCGGACGTCACGAGGAGTTCTGGAATGGTCCGAAGGTAAAGATTATATATGGGAAGTCCTGTTTCGGGCATCGGGACAAGTTTCGGGGTTATCGGTATTGTACCGGGACCACCGGAAGGGTCCCGGGGGTCCACCGGGTGGGTCCACCTGTCCCGGGGGGCCACATGGGCTGTAGGGGGTGCGCCTTGGCCTACATGGGCCAAGGGCACCAGCCCCACATAGGCCCATGCGCCTAGGGTTTGAGGGGGAAGAGTCCTAGGAGGGGAAGGCACCTCCTAGGTGCCTTGGGGGGGAGGGAAACCCCCCTTGGCCGCCGCCCCCCTAGGAGATTGGATCTCCTAGGGCCGGCCACCCCCCCTTGGCCCTCCTATATATAGTGGGGGAAAGGAGGGACTTCATACCTTGGCCTTTGGTTGCCTCCTTCTCCCTCTCCAACACCTCCTCCTCCTCCATAGTGCTTGGCGTAGCCCTGCCGGAGTATTGCAGCTCCATCAACACCACGCCGTCGTGCTTCTGCTGGTGCCATCTCCCTCAACCTCTCCTCCCCCCTTGCTGGATCAAGAAGGAGGAGACGTGGCTGTTCCGTACGTGTGTTGAACGCGGAGGTGCCGTCCGTTCGGTGCTAGGATCTCCGGTGATTTGGATCATGTCGTGTTCGACTACATCATCCCCGTTCTTTGAACGCTTCCGCTCGCGATCTACAAGGTATGTAGATGCATCTAATCACTCGTTGCTAGATGAACTCATAGATGGATCTTGGTGAAACCGTAGGAAAATTTTTGTTTTCTGCAACGTTCCCCAACAGTAGGAGCCAATATGAGCATCCAGGTTCCGCTATTGGTTATTGGCCGGAGACATGTCTCGGTCATGTCTACATTGTTCTCGAACCCGTAGGGTCCGCACGCTTAAGGTTATGATGATAGTTACATTATGAGTTTATGCATTTTGATGTACCTAAGGTTGTTCGAAGTCCCGGATGTGATCACGGACATGACGAGGAGTCTCGAAATGGTCGAGACATAAAGATTGATATATTGGAAGCCTATGTTTGGATATCGGAAGTGTTCCGGGTGAAATCGGGATTTTACCGGAGTACCGGGAGGTTACCGGAACCCCCCGGGAGCTATATGGGCCATAGTGGGCCTTAGTGGAAAAGAGAAGGGGCAGCCCAAGATGGGCCGCGCGCCCCTCCCCTCCCTTGGTCCGAATAGGACAAGGAGAGGGGGCCGGCCCCCCTCTCTCTTTTCCCCCCTCCGCGAATCCTATTCCAACTAGGATTGGGGGAGGGGGGATCCTACTCCCAGAGGGAGTAGGACTCCTCCTGGCGCGCCTCTCCTAGGCCGGCCACCCCCCCCCTTTGATCCTTTATATACTGAGGCAGGGGAACCCCAGAGACACAAGTTGATCTACGTGATCATATTCTTAGCCGTGTGCGGTGCCCCCTTCCACCATAGTCCTCAAAAATATTGTAGCGGTGCTTAGGCGAAGCCCTGCGGCGGTAGTACATCAAGATCGTCACCACGCCGTCGTGCTGACAGAACTCTTCCCCAACACTTTGCTGGATCGGAGTCCGGGGATCGTCATCGAGCTGAACGTGTGCTAGAACTCGGAGGTGTCGTAGTTTCCGTGCTTGATCGGTCGGGCCGTGAAGACGTACGACTACATCAACCATACGCTTCCGTTGTCGATCTACAAGGGTACGTAGATCACACTCACCCCTCATTGCTATGCATCACCATGATCTTGTGTGTGCATAGAATTTTTTTTGAAATTACTACGTTCCCCAACAATTCCATCAACAAATCGACTGCAAAAAGTCATGCACTCTTCAAGTATGTACCCCTCTGCAATGGAACCTTCTGGTTGAGCCTTGTTACGCACATATCCTTTGAGCGTACGCAAGTATCGCTCAATTGGATACATCCATCTGTACAAGACATGCCCTCCCAATCAGGCCTCTTCAGCAAGATGAATTGGGAGATGCATCATTATATCAAAGAATGCTGGTGGAAAGATCGTCTCGAGATGACATAGAGTTCCTGGAATTATTTTGCTCAACCTCTCCAAATCTTCATCCCTTAACTCCTTGGAGCATAAATCAGAAAAAAATTTACTCAGCTGAAGCAATGGGTTAACAACATTCTCGGGCAAAAGCTTGCGCAATGCAATAGGAAGAAGTTTCTGAAATATAACATGACAGTCATGAGTTTTGAGTCCACTAATCTTGCACTGATCGAGGACTACACATCGCTTAATGTGTGATGCATAGCCATCTGGCATCTTAATGCTCTGCAGAAACTTGAGGAGCATTATCTTTTCTTCCTTTTTTAAAGTATAACAACCTTTCTTTATGTCATACTTATGCTTACCGGACTTTGGATGCTGGTCCCTCCTAATTTTCAGGTCCTCCAAATCAAGACGAGCCTTCACACCATCCTTTGATTTCTTAGGCATCTCAAGCAAAGTCCCCAGAATGCTGTCACAAATGTTCTTCTCGATGTGCATAACGTCCAAATTGTGCCTGGCAAGCAAGTGCTTCCAATATGGGAGCTGGAAAATACACTTTTCTTCCGCCAATTATGCCAACAATTAGTTTCCGGTCGCTTTCTCTTATTTGACCGTCCAAATGGTGCATGCTGAATGCTATCAAGTTCCCGCGCAACTTGTTCACCTGTAAGTGCCACAGGAGCTTCTCTATTATCTGTCTTGTTGTTGAACAAACACTTGTTTCGACGCCATTTGTGGGTCCTGGGCAGAAAACGTCGGTGTCCCATGTAGCAATGCTTTCGACCATACTTAAGCCATAAAAAATCTGTATGTTTGTGGCAATACGGGCATGCTAGCTTGCCTTTTGTGCTCCAACCACTCAGCATTGCATAAGCTGGGTAGTCACTGATGGTCCATAGCAAGCATGCATACATCTGGAAATTTTTTTAGTTGCAGCATCATATGTGTCAGCACCATCCTCCCATAGAACATTCAGTTCATCAATCAAGGGCTGAAAGTACACATCTATGTTATTTCCTACTGACTTTGGTCCTGGAATAATCATTGATATAATCCAATTTTGTTGTTTCATACACATCCAAGGTGGCAAGTTATATGGTATAAGAATGACAGGCCAAGTACTGTGTGATATACTCATGAGCCCAAAGGGGTTGAATCCATCCGAAGCAAGGCCAAGCCGAACACTGCGAGCATATTTTGAGAATTTCTTATAATATTTCTTATCAAAATGCTTCCAGGCCTTCGAATCTGCAGGATGCCTCATTACGCCATCATCCACCCGACCCTCCTTATGCCATTTCATATGTGATGACATATATTCTGTCATGTACAGCCTTTGCAGTCTTGGTATGAGTGGGAAATACCTTAGAACTTTCTATGGCACTGGCTTCTTTGATTTACGGCCTGATGCATTGTCTTCGTCACTGGTAGGAGTAGATTTCCATCGAGACGCATGACAGACATGACACCCTTCTGCATCAGCATGTTCATTACGAAATAGCACGCAATCATTAACGCACGCGTGTATCTTCTTGTAGTCCAGCCCAAGATCTCGGATCACCTTCCTTACTTTTGCAAGATTAGTAGGGATGCAGTGACCCTTTGGCAACACCTGCGTGAACATCTGCAGAACTAAGTCACATGCTCTATTGGTCATCCCAGACACACACTTGATTTGGTAAAGCTTCACAATGAAGGATAGCTTCGTGAAATCCTTGCAACCTGGGTACAACTCTTTTTTGCCTCTTTCAATAGTTTGAAGAAGACCTTGGCTGTTGCATTTGGCTCCTGGTTCCTTTCATCGCCGCTGGAAGCATCCACATGAATGTCTCCCGCACCTTCACCAATGTCTGCATTGCTTTCCATGTTTTTGCCCCTTATGAGAGTATTGAGCATGTCACATACCCCAGCACCATCATCTAAAGCGTCTTCATTATCAGAATCTTCAGACATGCTTCCCTCATCGGATTGTTCACCAGGGTATATCCAGTGAGTGTAGGTTGGATCCATCCCATTGAACAACAAGTCAGTATGAACTTCCTTTTTCGTTTTTGGAACAACATTGAGACATCTCCTACATGGGCATGGGACTGTTGAGTCTGGGTGAGCACCATCGAAGGCAAAATTCAAGAAACCCTTCATGCCAGTTTGCCACTCAACAGAATTTCTTTCCTTGTCCATCCAGCTCTTATCTCGTGTCATTTTTGCCTTATCTCCGTAAAGCCAGTTGAAAGAACATGCGGTGCCCCCATGTTTGGTTTTGGTAATTGATGACAATCTCTATGGACTAATGGTTGCCTTGAGTTATATTTGAAGGTTTTGTCCATAGGCTTTTCTTGGAGTACATGTGTTGATTTCAAGAAGAGTTTGTGTCGACCAAGGTGTTATTCAAGGAATTATCCAAAGATTTGTCATGTGAGAGTTGAGCTTATTGCAAGCATGTCTTGAAAAAAAAGATTGTGTGGTCATTCATGTCTACCTTCAAGACATCATCCAAATGAAGAGAATTGGAAAGGTTCAAGGTTAATCAAGACTAAGTCAAGAGTGAATCAAGTTGATCAACTCACAGAGCGCAGAAGATGTACTGAGAGGGATCAAGTGATCCCATGGTATGGTAAGAATTGTCAATTACGCTTTGTGTACTAACCCATGTTCTTCGTGAGAGTTCTTTGTGGGGTTAGGTTGCGGTGTGCAAGTTCAAGTGGAGCATCACGAAGAGATTGAATGCTTGAAGCTTGCCGTCCTTTGTGGTGATAATGGACTTGTGAAGATGTGCGGAAGAGTAGCTCACCCATAGTGGAGTATGGGGGAGCAATCAACTAGTCTTCATCGAGTCAACACAATCAAGAAAGGTGGTCCAACTTGAGGGAGTCAAGATCATCATCATCTAGCTCAAGTGGACCATGTGCAAGGGAAAGGTTTGCCCTTGATAGGTTTTCTATTTTACCAGTCTCATGATGGTAGTTGGGAGACCGGGTTATAGGATCGATTGACGTACTATTAAGGGGGGCTCTCGATGAGTAGCTTGATCGTATCGTTTGTTGAGAGCTAAAACCATTGCATCCTTGCATCATCTTTCTTGGTTCTTGTTTGGTTCTCTTTGTGAGTCTTAGAGCTTCGGTCATCTTGTTGACAAGCTTGAGTTCATCGAAAACGGAGTTCGCTTGCATCTTCTATGATGTTTTCGATGTTGGAGGTTTTGCCGGTTCTTCTCGGGTGGAGGTTTCACTCCTCTTTTTGTTAGGCATACCTCCCCTGCCTCTTCTTACTATAACCTTGAGTTTGCTCAAACCATCGCATCCTTTTTGCTGTTTTGATGCTACTCGTCGTCTTGTTTCCAACAAGCTTGAGTTTGCTCAATTCGGAGCTCATATGCAGAAGTTATGACAGTTCTTGTTTTCTTGATTGTGGTTTTGTCAGGGTCCCAGCGGTAGTACCGTGGTACCCAGCGGTAGTACCGCTGAGGGGTCACAAGCGGCAGTACCGCTCCGCAGCGGTAGTACCGGCGGTGACTCCGCAGCAGTACTGCCGCTGGCTTACCAGGTCCCTACCGCGTCGATCCGAGGGGTCTTTTTCTGTGTCGGATTGTGCGGTACCTCGCTGTGGCAGTAGTGCGGCAGTACCGCTCCTTAGCGACAGTACCGCCCTTCCTCCGTGGTAGTACCGCCCGGTTCCCTCTTTCCCTTTACCCTTCGTTCTGTGCGGCAGTACTGTCGAAGGGAGCGGTAGTACCGCTTAACCCAGCGGTAGTACCGTTGTCTCCTGCGGTACTACCGCCCCAAGGTTCTTGTTTTGTTACTCCTTTTCCCTGTTTCTTCCACCTGAGCGGTAGTACCGCTCGTGGAGCGGTAGTACCGCTCGTGTGCGGGCTGAGCACATAACGGTTGGATTTTTCCCCTCCTATAAAAGGGGGTCTTCTTCCCCAATGAACCTCATCTTTTGAGCTCGTGTTCTTCCCCCATTGTTGACCTTCTTCGAGCTTGCTAACTCTCAATCCCTCCATGGATTCTTGCTAGTTTTTGAGGGAAAAAAGAGAGGAGATCTAGATCCACATTTCCACCAATCACGTTCTCCTCTATGTGAGGGGAACCCCTTGGATCTAGATCTTGTAGTTTATCTTTCTTAGCATAAGTTATTGGTGCAGATAGGTGAGCCTAGTTGTTGTAGATTTTGTGCTTGATAAATTAACCGCTAGGTTTATTCCGTATTTGTTCAAGTCTAAACCGTAATTATTTTAAAAGCGCATATTCACCCCTCTCTAGGCGACATCCACGATCTTTCACCAGTCCTGTTAAAAAAACATAACAGCTGCTTTAGTAGCTAAATTACAGCCAACAGCATCACTAGCTGCATTACAAGACAAGACAATAGAGATACATACATACCAATATTACTGTCACATGGTAAAGCAAAATTTATCTATACATTGTAAAGCAAAATTTGTTGATTCTTTACTTGATTCAGTGTATGATACTTGTCATGCAATTTTACTTTAGGAGTTTTAGTTGAATGGTTGCAGCCATATATGAATTTTTATAGATGGTTTAATTTGAATGATTCACTCAATTAAAGCTCCTGTGTGTTTCTGCTTAAGTTCCATTCAGTGTGTTTTTTGTTTAATTTCTCTTTGGTTTGAGGTTCAGTGTGAAGCAGCCTAAAATGTTTTGGAGCAACATCACTAAGAAGACACCATCTTAAGCCAAGGAGCCCGAGACAGCAGCTTTGCGATTATATAAGCGCATGAACAGGGAACAGATTGAACTGAACCGAAGTATATGAACGGCATTCATGTTCATCAGATTCAGTTTTGAAATTTGCATGGATTTTCTATCTTATTATTTGCCTGAACCATCTTATTATTGCAGATGTGGAACAACATGAAAGTAGCTACCGATAAAACAACAAGCAAGGAAAAATTAGTCTGCTACTTTCAAACTAAATCAGCATCCTTATGTTGTATGTATAGCACAATACTAATGCCCATGTGATGTATTTTCAATCTAAATTTGCCGCACTTGCAATGAAAAAAACAGAGAGAAACATGAGGGGATAATCATACTATTGTTGTTCAGGTCGTTGGTCGCAAGGGAGACAGACGAGCCAGTCCGGGTGGTGCTGAGCAGAGGAACGGCTGACCACGGGAGAGCTGCTGCAGGGCGTTGCACTGAAGCGCACGGAAGACCCGGGCAGGTGAGCGGGATGGCAGGTCCGTTGGCACCGGAGTTGAGGTGTCGGGCGGTCCAGCCACGCGCCCACGGGCAGGATCGACCAGCCGAGATCTAGGGAGGAGGAGGCCGACGGGCAGAAAGCGCCGAGCGACGGGTGGCGGAGCAAGGTTAGAGGGAGAGGGGAGCGGCAGGGAGGCGCCGACGTGGGCTGCTTGGACGTGCCGCCATGATGTGGCTGCTGGATGCGGCCAGCACTCGGGTCGCGCGGCGGCGGAACAGGGGATCAAGGTACGACTCGGATTACTATGGGGTAGTTTTTTTAGAACTAGTGTTCGGCGCGTGAAAAGGAAAGAGGAAAACGATTGTGGGAAAGAAGGAGCGAAGGAAACAGCGACGCAATCCACCAGACGCGGGTCTGATACATCGTGCCAGCCCTGCGCGCTCCACCAGTCAGGCGTCTGATCCAGCGCGCGAATTTTTCCTTTATATGCTAGCGAAAACTCAATAAGCTTAAGTCCGTTCACATATAACAGAATGACTGAGATAACCTAGTGGAAAGATAAACTCCCTTCAGAGCTGGCGACCAAGGTTCGAGTCCGCCGTCACCCGTTTTTCTTTTTTTCCTACGCGCTCCACCAGATAGCGTATAGTATTAGTACTTTTTTTTTGAAAGTCGTATAGCGTATATTACTGAAATATATCCACACAAAAATATATTGCTGAAATATGTGATCGACGTGGCCCTTCTTTCTCTGTTTGAAAGAAGATAGTAATTTTATTGACCAAACATTGATTATCTGCAACTTTTAACCCACAAATTCAAATGATCTCATTATTTTTGCATATTTTTTAAAATTAAACTGATATTTATATAGTAATTTGGTTGCATATTTTTACCTACTTAAGTAGTCTAGGTAGCATATGTCGGCACGACAACCCGGGGTCCTGCACCAATCAATTTCCCCTGAACGTTCACGTGTCATGGAGAGTAACCTGGTTGTCTGATTCCTCCCATCGACGCCTTCCCGCCGCTATCAAGGCTGAGGGGAACTCGTTTGCCGTCTCCCACCACTCCGGGGGCGGCTCTGTCAAAAACTTCCAAGACCGTGCACTCCATTCCCGAGCTCTCAGTCCATCCAGCCCGGAGCCGATGCCGCCCAACAATCGACACGTATCGACGTCCTACACCACCCATGTGATCACTAACGTCGCCTCCGATGATCGGGTCACCCTCGACGACCGGGTTGACTCCGGTCGCGGCTCCATCGAAAGCTTCCAAGACAGTGCGCTCCATTCCCGAGCTCTTCGTCCATCCACCCGGGAGCCGTTGCAATAAATCAGTATAAATAAGAACTATACAAATACGCAAATCAGTATCCTCGTGGGCGACCGGACATGCCCCGGCCCCCTTCTCCCCAGGCCCTCCCTCTCCCCTCCCTCCCCACCGCCGCCGCCGGTGCCCGCCTCCGGGCCTGGCCCGGGCGACGCTGGCAGCCCTGGCCATTCACCTATCAGTGGTGTTCCGGTGCAAAGGAGATCAGCTGGGCGGCGGCGCTGCCATTGGCGGCGAGGTGGCGCGGCGGCGGGGCCTGGCGGCGCCCGCTCAGTCCAGATATGGGCCCCTTGGGCATTTGTTTCTTCTTCTTTCTTTCTCTTTTCCTTTGGGCTTGTTGTGCTGCTCGCCCCAGCCTTTCTGATGTTATCGGTGTTGGTTGCTTTGTAATACAGTGCGGGGGAAACCCTTTTTGGGTAAAAAAATTTCCAATTTATGTTCGACCAGCGGCGGCGGCGACAGGGTTTGTTCGCCCCTTGCACGTGGATTCGATGTAGGACGGATCCGACAAGCAAAGGCGTCGCGATGCAGGGCTGTTTAATTTACATAGTTGAATCTCTATGTTTATCGTTTGAACAAAAGCGACATAATTATGTCGGACCTACTGTGCCCTCGACGGATTGTCCAGTAAAATGAAAGATATTGAGATCATCCCATCTCAAGATCGGAATGTGAGATCGAGACTGACATAGATCGACCATCTCATCAACACATCCAATTAGTACTTATGTTTCGAGACAAGAGTATAACCTATAGTTTTAAAGTGAGGGTCGCATGAGATTTCTGTGACATGTTTTTCAGAACTAGCCAAAATTTTCATGCTTTGACCAACAGTTGACCAAGGCACAACTTTTTGACACTCCATGATGAAACAATACCTTCCTAATTGGCTGCGGGTGGTTGGCGGACCGGGGTTGCGGCGGAGGGGTTGAAGCACCGTGGTGCATCACCTACCCAGTCCGTGCACTGGTTGACGGTGAAGGCGTCCGTGGACATCGTGTTCCCCTCACTCCTTCCGTCTTACTCCGGGTGAAAACTTGATCTTTGGATCGGACGGTGACGACGTTTGTGGTCGTGCCTTTCCTGGAGGCATCGTCTTGGAGTCCTCGGTCCGGCATATCTGTCGCACATCTTCCAAGATTATTGCTCCTCGTGCTGGTGGTCTTCGTCGGCTCTAAATGGATCCCCTTTTTGCACATCTTATAGGTGCTTGGTAGTCGTTGAGGTTGTGTGTCGGTGACCGGCACTCTTTTTCGTTCGTTAATTGACTTCCTCAAATGGCGATGACTATACAAATATCAAAGGCGAGAATGGTACAAGGGAGGGCCTCAGATCGCCCTTCACAATTCTCGGACTTGGTGTTTTTTTACCACGATATGACTTTTTACAAAAACAATTTAGTATTCCCTCCAACTCGAAATGTATTTACAATATAGAAAATTCCCTCAAAAAATAATTACCTTTTTAATACAAAAAGAATCACTTTCCCACCACCTATTTTAGGTGTACAGTTGTTTGCGCCAATGTTTTTTAACCTCCCGCTAAAAGTCTCAAATTAGCGTCTTTGTTCCCGCCAAAAAATTAGATTCCCGCTAAATACCTTCCTAACAACCCACGAATATATAATTCTATACCAAACCACGGCGTCTTCACGGGCGATTAGATCTGAGCTCTCGTCTCGGTTCATCTGTGCTGCCGGCGTCATGACGGCGTCAACATAGCGAACCACAACAGCTGCACGGCGTCAGGTTAGTCCTCCTCCCGATCTCCTCCCTCGCTGAAAAATCCAGTCCTCCTCGATCTCCCCCTCCTCCTTCTCCTCTGCGCCCGCCTCCGTCTGGGATCAAACCCCCCTCCCCACGAGCTCCTCCTCGATGCGCGACTCTCTCGATCCCGATCCATTCAGAGGGGCTGCCCCTTCTCTCCTCCGCTCGCCGCTTGGCCGTAGAAAAGAAGTCCGGGCAGGGGACATGGCGGCCGCCGGTGGCATTTTCCCATCGCGCCTCGATTTGGCCGCCTCGGCGGAGGCGCTCGCGGCCTGGAGGGTCGGCGCAGCGCCTCACCTTGGCCTGGAGGCTGGCCGCCATGGAGCTCCCCTCGGCCTAGAACTGGGGCTCGACGGGGCCTCCCTTCCCGGTTCATGGCCGCAGCCGTCTCGGCTGTGCACGCCGGCGTCGTGACGTGGTGGCCAGGCGCTGGTTGCTGCCTCACCCGACCCCAGCGTGCCCGAGGTGCCGGCAGGCCTCTTCGGCATCTCTGCTCCTGGTTCGCTCTGTTTCCTCGTGGATGCCAAAGGGGGTCGTATTTTGTTACTAATTACTAAGCGTTTTGGTGCAGCCCATCCGTGGATCATCCCTTGCCAATTTAATTATTATCTACATTGGTTTTTGAGCATTAGATCAATTAACTGAACTGGCGTTGCTCCTCTTGTTGTGTCCCTACTGCTCGCTACTCTCCTTCCCTGATCTAATCCCATCTAGCCGCTGTATTCTACCTTTCCTCTGCCTCGTTGCTGTACAATCTGCTCACTGCCGCTGCTGTTCCTCCTCTCCTACACCTCTTGCTGCTGCTCTTCTCCCACGAAACTGTTGCTCCTCTCTTCTCTCAACGCTCTCTGCTACCTCTTTCTTCTTCCACCTGCTGCTGCTTCTCTTTAGATCCACAAAACTGTTGCTCTTCTTCTCAAACATCCTTTGCTGAAGCTCTTTTCCAAACTGCTGCTGCTCTCTTTCTTGCTCTTTCTCTCACTCTTTCTATGTGCGTGTGTGTGTGTAGTTGCTGATAGTTATTAGTGGATGCAAGATCAACTACACTCAAATCAGTATTAGCTCTTTATGTGTCTATATGTCAGCTTGTGTACTGTTCTGAACACCCAATTTGTGTTCTTTATGTATTAGTTTCTGCAATATATGTGAAATTGTGAGTTGTTGGGATGATCATTTTCGATTAGACTTGTACTGTCATACATTGTGAGTCATATATATATATAAATTCGTGATTGTGGTTAATTCTAGTAACTGTGGTATTCCATATTTGTGAATCTCCTGTACAAGTGAGTTCCATTGTTATAGAACTCAATGCTGCTCTACATCATCTTTAATGTCTGCTTGTGAACCATGTACTATAATCTTTCTGCCCCTTATCCTTAATGCTTGCTTGTGTTAGTATTTTACTTTCTCAAGCAAAATGAAACTACTAAAAAGGCAGAGAGTATAATCTGAACCTTCCTTTGCTTCTTTTCATTTTCCTTGTCGTCGATTTGCCAGAACAATCTTAGTTAGTTTAGATTTATATCTCCTTGCTATCATCATCTGTATTCTGTCACCTAGCTTTAGCCGAGCATAGTCGCCGTCGTCTAGTCCCTGTGGGGAACACGACACTCGCAGTTCGGGCGAAATATCCCGCTGTACTTACAATCGATCAAATAATCAACATAGATTTATACTTTTTGCTATCTCATTTAGCTCGAGATCGACTCGACATCGTTAGAAGCTGAGCATGAGTCATGTTCTACACCTTGACCTTGAGCTTCATTCAGTTTGAGCTGCCTCGAATTTTAATATGAGTTAAACTGATTTGATTATATGCCTGCTTAATGTATTGCGTTTCTTCTTAAATTGACTCAAAATTTTATGTCTGGTTTACCTACACAAGGGCACAATGATGAATTTTACGGAGGATGCTCCTGGTACACAACATCCTTACTTCATAATCACCTATCTGAATGGTGCAGAACATCAATGCTTTGTTAATGCTAAGTCCCATGATTGTTTTTGCGTGCAGTAAAGAAAGGCTCTGTTCTCTTAACACGGATGGAAAGTATAACGGCATACAAAAACCAACATGGACAACACTGACTTTTGGTTATTCTATAGTTAGTTAATGATGTGCATTTGGCATGTTTCATCATCAGATGCAATTATTCATGCGTTGGACCGTGTTATTCTTATTTCATCTTTTATAGTGTAAATATTGATGCTGCACCTATAATTGCTCCTTTCATTTTTAGGACAAAGCACTTCAAGAGGTTAAAAACAAAGAAACTGAAACTGAAGGTCCACTTTCAAGTGAGCAGAAAAACAATATTTTCCAGACCGCTTGCAAAGACACTCTGGAATGCAAGTCATCGCAGCCTCGTGGGTACGGATACATGGCCAAAACTTCAACTGGTTCTGAAAGGTTCCGTATCCAGATTGAAGAGCAAGCTCGTGCTACAGCAGCCACCCAGGAGCGAAACTCTCAGCTCGGCCAGCAGGTCAACGACTTAGAAGATCAACTACAAGCTGAACGTGCTAACACACAAGAGAGGATTAACTTGGAGCGTGCTGAGAGAGAACAACTTGAGGAGAGGTTAAAAGAAGAGCATGCTGAAAGGGAAAGATTGTTGCAAGAGGAGCGAACATCAAGACTGGAATTTGAAAAACACATGATGGCAAAGTTTGTAGAATTGAGCAAACAGTTGGGAACCCAACAAGTGATTACAGTCATATGCTTTCGACCTTGTAAGATTTATGTTGCTTACTTGCATTGCTAAAAGTGCACTTCTGTTACAGGTGCCTACGAAGAGGGTTGACAAAGAAAATAGTAATCCAAACTTGCAAAATATTCTTTTACAGAGATCTAGTCCTAATAAGACTCCAGGTTCAAGGCCAACTGCTATTTCTTCAAATGCGCTCATACAAGCTGCAGCAAGGCAATCTCGAATGTTTAAAGCAATGGTAAGTCACAACCTTGCTTTCTCTTCATATTCACCTGCATTTTGTACGTCATTGGTCTTCATAATTAGCTAGTTGCTTCTTCTCTTTTACCATATGTTGTTGCTGCATCGAGTCACAACTTAAAGATAAAATGAATATGTGCTAGCTAGGGACATGAACTTAACTGAAACTATACATCTAGTCATAACTTGAATCAATAACAGAAGCTTTTAGTAGATGTATGATCGGACGATGGCACCATTTTGTATGCACCAGCAGGATGTCATGAGCATGCGTGTGATGCCTTCGCCGATGAGTCCATTGCAATGTCCCATGCAGTATCTATTGGCGCTAATATGGGGGTCGTGAGGGTTGTTTTTTAAGCGGACTCGCAACTCCTGATGGAAGCACTTAATATCAATAAGGTGGACTCGTCGGCCTATGCTGCTGTTATTGAGGATACCAAGTACCCGCTCAAATTATGGTTTTCTTATTATGAAATTAATGTATGTCGTCGCTTGGCAAACTCTGTTGCTCATGTCTTGGTAGGATGTTAGAATCTAACCAGTATTTGGAATGGGAGGCCGATGTACCAGCCTTTGTGGCTGCCTGTGCTTTGGGTGATTCAGCCTAGCACCGTTAAGTTAAAAGCAATGTTTTTTCTCAAAAAGAAGAAGCTTTTAGTAGATGTACTTGTGGTTATTCCCTAGACATTTACACTTGTATAGTTGTTCTGGTCCCTTAGTTACATGCTTCCTGACACAGTATTAGCCAATGGGGCCGGAATAATTGTATGGCGTATCTTATGTTCGACTCATTAACTAGAACTTTTTTTATTTCTTGATTGCAGGAACCAAAGAACTAGCTGGACTGCACACTAGGATCATGGGCAGTTTAGTCTTCGAAGTTAATTAGGATGGCTAAATTACGTTTGAGTTTTATTTGATGGATATTTTCTATGAGAATTTTGAATTTTATGAATCTACATATTATACGTATGGTTTTGAATATTGTAATCAAAAGCCTGTATTTTTTTTACGGTTGCAATAGACTATTACCACAACCCACTTTTGGTTGCCATATGCTAGCACCACTAAAAATATAGTGTTGCGTCATATCTCAATTGCTATGCCTATCTATTTTGTTGCACTAGGATGTTGCAACGGAGCACTTTATATTGTTGTAATAGCTTGGCGCCACAAAAAAATTCATGATGCGATAACAGTTTGGCGCCACCAAAGTAAGTTTGTTGAAATAGAGTATTGCCATGAAAGTTTAAATTGTCGCAATAATTTCTCGCTACAAAGATCTCACTTGTTGTGATACCTATTTATCACCATCAAAACAAGTATGTTGCAATTTCTTGTTGCGATGATTGGAATATTTGTTGCCATAAGTTAATGCCACAAGCGCAATGGGTCGTGGTAACATGCCTAATGCCACAAAAATAAGAATTGTTGCCATAGTTTATTGCCACAAGTATAGTGGGTCGTGGCAACATGCCTAATGCCACGAAAACAAGGATTGTTGCCATAGTTTGTTGCCACAATTGACTATTGCCACGGAAGAGTAATGCGCCACGAAATGGCCGTCGTTGGCATAGGTTGTTGCCACAAATGTTTATCGCTACGAGATATCAGTCTCCACAATTTGTTACATGTTGCATTAAAGCTATCTCCACAAATTAAATTGTGGTATCAGGTGAGTGTTGCCACGGGAAAACATGTGGCAACATCCCGCATGGATGTTGCAATAGCACACTTTATTGCCACAATTGCTTTTTCGTGGTAATAACCTATTACCATGTGTCCAGTCGCAACGGCTGCCAACGAATGTCGTTTCGTGGCAATACGTACTTATCGCCACAAAACAACATGTATTGCAACAAACGATTTTGTTGCAATAGACCCGGATCCTTGTAGTGTCCGTGCTCTAAAAGGATAAAAGTGAAGCACTAGAGCAAATGACAAACTACTCCGAAAGATATAAGTGAAGCACAATGAGTAGTTGAATAATTATGTAACTATGTGAAGACTCTCTAACATTTAAGAATTTCAGATCTTGGTATTTTATTCAAACAGCAAGCAAAGCAAAAGAAAATAAAATGACGCATCAAACAAAACACATATCATGTGGTGAATAAAAATGTAGCTCCAAGTAAAGTTACCGATGAATGAAGACGAAATAGGGATGCCATCCGGGGCATCCCTAAGCTTGGGCTCTTGGTTTTCCTTGAATATTACCTTGGGGTGCCTTGGGCATCCCCAAGCTTAGACTCTTGCCACTCCTTATTCCGTAGTCCATCGCAAAACTTAAAAACTTCACAACACAAAACTTAATAGAAAACTCGTAAGCTCCGTTAGTATAAGAAAATAAATCACCACTTAGATACTGTTGTGAACTCATTCTAAATTCATATTGATGTAATATCTACTGTATTCCAACTTATATATGGTTCATACCCTCCAATACTACTCATAGATTCATCAAAATAGTCAGTGAAATTTGTACTTCTCAGGCCACAGTTTGGGCACTTTGATGATGGAGTTGAGAAAGTCAGTGAAATTCCTTCTTCTCAGGCCACTGTGTGTACACTTATTCACCTGAACGTGTCCTTCTCCTCTTTCGTTCTCTTGGTGGTATGATGGCATAGTCCGTGGCGCACAGATTCATTGGAATCAGCGACAGTAGCTAGCAGATGTGTTTCCACACACGCACATGTCATTTTACCCGGCAAAACGGGCAGCCTTGTAAAGGCATCACCTGTGATGGGGATGAATGGAATAAGAAGAGAATGAGAAGACAGAAAAATCTCGTCGGAGTGCATGTGCAACAAAACCGTGGCGAGGAAGGTGGGGAGGAGCACAACCTTCGCGTTGTTGAAGGAGAGAGAATCGCACCACGATTCATACCAGTACCCCCCCCCCCCCCGATTCATATTAATTGACGTATAATTACTACAACCTTAGGGCATGTACAATACAGACGCTAAAGCCAGGCGCTAGGGTCAGGATCCTGGCCGTTTCCTCCTAATCCCGTCCAAATCCCGAAATTTGGTTAGCGTCGATGCCATAAGAGTCACCGGCGCTAAACGAGCTGCCCATTCAAAATTTTGCGCGTAGCGCCCGTATACTAGCTCTGAGCGTTGCATGCCTGGACTCCAAGCCGAGGCGCTAGGAGAAAAATCCTTTTTTACTCCTAGTCAAGCGCCTGATTAGGCGCCTTGCGATGGAGATGCCCTTAGTACAAAGTTGTACCAAGTGTGTACCGATTAATTTGGATCGGAAAGCACCTTTCTAAAAAAGAGACAGAAAGCAACATGTCTGTTTTCTACGGACAGGATTGGCGATGTTTGTAATCCGACAGCTACCATCGCCCCAAACGGAGGAGCTACCATGTAACCAAGTCCTAGCGTTGACGTCACTGGAGTGATCCGTTGCGGCACGCCGGTTCCACCACCTCTCAACGCACGCACGGTTGGTGAGCACTGACTTGGCTGACCAAATGTTTGGTCCTGCTGCTCCAGTCAAACTCACAACAACCATCTACCCAAAAAAGACTGCCACCAACCATCTCCAATAAGACGGCTCCGTTGCGTGTTAGGCCCACAAGGCAGTGGCACAGCAGGTGCACAGCAAAATTCAGAAACGGGCAACAAGGAACAACAAAGGGTTGCTTAAATTACCATGACTTTAGGTGATTGCTTAGCGCTATTGTAATCATTTTTAACCCTGGCATCTATAATATACTTACATATCTTAGCTTCGATGCTAGATAATCTTTCCTACCCGCAAAAACAAAGATAATCTTTCCTATCTTAACATCAAAGTATTCTCCTAGCACTTACTACAAATGTAGTTCCCCCATCTCATATTAAATGGCGCTCAAACGAATGTATCTAGTTTGTTTGGGCGAAGCTATTGTATCGAGGGGGCACAAAGCTATAATGATGTCAATTGACTAGAAAGAAGAGAAGGGAAGTGGCTCTTACATCGACAGTAAGAGCATCTCCAGCCGCGCCCCCAACAGGCCCTTTCTATGCGTTTTTGCCTCGCTGACACCGAAAAAACGGCTCAGTCGCGTCCTCAGAAGCCCGTTTTTCGCCGGCTCGGACCGAAACTGGTGCCGGCGGACCCAGACCGAACCCGGCGCCCTACGGGGCGTCTAGGGGCGCCGGCACAAGCGAAAAGGGTGCGTGGGTCCGCCCTGTCGGCGAGTCGAGCGCCTCTTCCCGCCGTTTCATCCCGCTTTCCCCCCACTTCCCTCCCATTCTCTCCATTCCTCCCGCCAATCTCCCGCTCGCCTCCGCCGCCATGCCACCGAAGAAGTACGTCGCCCCCCGCGCCGCGGCAACTGCGACCGCCTCTGTCGCCCAGCCGAAGCAGAGGAAGCCGAGGGCGCCGCCGTCCAAGCCACCGGGCATGACAAACACCGAGTGGAGGGCGGAAGTTCAGCGACGGGAGGCTGTCACCGCCGACCGGCGAAACAGGGCGATCGCCAAGAAGGCCCGTGACAACACGGCGCGTGCGGCTGCGGCTTCGGCGGACCAAGCCGAGGCCGAGGCGACTCGCGCGGGGATGATGAATCCACCCGGCAGCCACGCCCAGTACGCGCCCTGGGCCAGCAAGGCGTCGGTTCTCCGTCACCGCAGCCATGGGGATGCACGCCCTCACCGGGCTACGTCGACGGGGACGCGCACGGTGGGTTCAACCCCAACGTCACCTTCCCCATGGACACCCGGCCCAGCGGACGCCCTCGCCCGCCTTCACCGGCGTGCAGTACCCTCCATACAACTACTCGCTGCCCGCCTACGCGTCCTCCCCGACGCCCCCTCTCCGCCATGGCGCGTTGCCCTTCTCGCACCTCGGCGACACCGACGAGACCGAGACCGACATGGACGACATCATCGCGACAGGCTCGGCCGCGGCCGCCGCGTCTCCCGGGTTCGTCACCCCAGACGACACGGTGGATCTGAGCGGCGGCATGGACGGCGAGCTCGGCTACGTCTACGGCGAGGAGGAGCAGGAGGAGGAGGAGGAGCCGGCGACTGTTCCGGCGAGGAGGAGCAAGAAGAAGAAGCGGGCGGCCAGGTCCGGCGAACCGCGCATCAAGTGGGCGTCCAAGGAGGAGGAATGCATCGCCGGAGCATGAAAAGTCATCTGCCTCGACCCGACCACCAGCACGAACCAGAGCATCGAGACGTACTGGGAGCGGATCAAGGCCGAGTTCGACGAGCGGAAACTCGTCGACCCCTACTTTAAAGGCGTCTACATGCAGCGCGGGGCGAAGGCGATGCCGAACCATTGGGGGCGTATCTAGGGGGCGTGCAACAAATGGCATGGGATCGTCGAGGAGGTCGCGGCTCGCCCAGAGAGCGGCGCCAGTGTTGAGGATCAGGTATGGCACGCCGGTCTCCCGCCTCTCTTCGCCGTGTGCGCCCGCCAACTGTTTGTTCCTCCGCGAAGTTGTTGCGCATGTTCGCCATGTATCGGCAGGGCAACAACGACGCCGAATTCAAGTACCTCCATGTTTACAAGCGCATTGACAAATGCGATAAGTGGGTGGAAGTCTGGCGCACCCTCGACAAGGCCAAGGAGACCTACAAGCCGGACGCGCCGACTCCAGGCGCGTCAGAAGAGCGGCCGGACGGCAACAAATCTGCCAAGAAGGGGAAACACGCCGACGCGGCCACCGCTCGAGTGCAGGAGTCCATCGAGCACTGCATCACCGACGCACAGGCCCGGGCCGCCCTTCGTGAAGAGAAGACCGAGGCGCGGTGGTCGGCGTTGATGTCGAGCAGCGCCGTCAAGCTCGACCTACTCCGGACCAACGTTGTCGTGAAGAAGAGAAACACCGACCTGGCTTTCTGCTGGGCGGGGCGTGTTGGGGAACGTAGTAATTTCAAAAATTTCCTACGCACACGCAAGATCATGGTGATGCATAGCAACGAGAGGGGAGAGTGTTGTCCATGTACCCTCATAGACCGAAAGCGAAAGCGTTATGACAACGCGGTTGATGTAGTCGTACGTCTTCACGGCCCGACCGATCAAGCACCGAAACTACGGCACCTCTGAGTTCTAGCACACGTTCAGCTCGATGATGATCCCCGGACTCTGATCCAGCAGAATGTCGGGGAAGAGTTCCGTCAGCACGACGGCGTGGTGACAATCTTGATGTTCTACCGTCGCAGGGCTTCGCCTAAGCACTACTACAATATTATCGAGGATTATGGTGGAGGGAGGCACCGCACACGGCTAAGAGATCAATGATCAATTATTGTGTCTATGGGGTGCCCCCCTGCCCCCGTATATAAAGGAGCAAGGGGGGAGGTGGCCGGCCTAGGAGGAGGGCGCGCCAACGGGGAGTCCTACTCCCACCGGGAGTAGGACTCCTCCTTCCCTTGTTGGAGTAGGAGAGAAGGAAAGAGGGGGAGAGGAACAAGGAAAAGTGGGCTGCACCCCTTGTCCAATTCGGACTAGAGGGGGGGCGCACGCCTCCTTTCTTTTGGCCTCTCTCCTCTATTCCCGTATGGCCCAACAAGGCCCATATACTCCCCGACGAATTCCCGTAACTCTCCGGTACTCCGAAAAATACCCGAATCACTCGGAACCTTTCCGATATCCGAATATAGTCGTCCAATATATCGATCTTTACGTCTCGACCATTTAGAGACTCCTCGTCATGTCCTCGATCTCACCCGGGACTCCGAACTCCTTCGGTACATCAAAACTCATAAACTCATAATATAACTATCATCGAAACCTTAAGCGTGCAGACCCTACGGGTTCGAGAACAATGTAGACATGATCGAGACACGTCTCCGGTCAATAACCAATAGCGGAACCTGGATGCTCATATTGGCTCCCACATATTCTACGAAGATCTTTATCGGTCAGACCGCATAACAACATACGTTGTTCCCTTTGTCATCGGTATGTTACTTGCCCGAGATTCGATTGTCGGTATCTCAATACCTAGTTCAATCTCGTTATCGGCAAGTCTCTTTACTCGTTCCGTAATACATCATCCCGCAACTAACTCATTAGTTGCAATGCTTGCAAGGCTTAAGTGATGTGCATTACCGAGAGGGCCCAGAGATACCTCTCCGACAATCGGAGTGACAAATCCTAATCTCAAAATACGCCAACCCAACAAGTACCTTTGAAGACACCTGTAGAGCACCTTTATAATCACCCAGTTACGTTGTGATGTTTGGTAGCACACAAAGTGTTCCTCTGGTAAACGGGAGTTGCATAATCTCATAGTCATAGGAACATGTATAAGTCATGAAGAAAGCAATAGCAACAAACTAAACGATCAAGTGCTATGCTAACGGAATGGGTCAAGTCAATCACATCATTCTCCTAATGATGTGATCCCGTTAATCAAATGACAAGTCATGTCTATGGTTAGGAAACATAACCATCTTTGATCAACGAGCTAGTCAAGTAGAGGCATACTAGTGACACTCTGTTTGTCTATGTATTCACACATGTATTATGTTTCCGGTTAATACAATTCTAGCATGAATAATAAACATTTATCATGATATAAGGAAATAAATAATAACTTTATTATTGCCTCTAGGGCATATTTCCTTCAGTCTCTCACTTGCACTAGAGTCAATAATCTAGTTCACATCACCATGTGATTTAACACCAATAGTTCACATCACCATGTGATTAACACCCATAGTTCACATCGACATGTGACCAACACCCAAAGGGTTTACTAGAGTCAATAATCTAGTTCACATCGCTATGTAATTAACACCCAAAGAGTACTAAGGTGTGATCATGTTTTGCTTGTGAGAGAAGTTTAGTCGACGGGTCTGCCACATTCAGATCTGTACGTATTTTGCAAATTTCTATGTCAACAATGCTCTACATGGAGCTACTCTAGCTAATTCCTCACACTTTCAATATGTATCCAGATTGAGACTTAGAGTCATCTGGATCAGTGTCAAAACTTGCATCGACGTAACCCTTTACGACGAACCTTTTGTCACCTCCATAATCAAGGAACATATCCTTATTCCACTAAGGATAATTTTGACCAATGTCCAGTGATCTACTCCTAGATCACTATTGTACTCCCTTGCCAAACTCAGGGCAGGGTATACAATAGGTCTGGTACACAGCATGGCATACTTTATAGAACCTATGGCCGAGGCATAGGGAATGACTTTCATTCTCTCTCTATCTTCTGCCGTGGTCGGGTTTTGAGTCTTCTTTAATAAATCCATTAAGGAATGCAGTTTTGTTTATCCATTTGCCAGATTTCATAAAATGCGGCAATTGCTAACATGATTCGGATAGACTTAAGCATAGATACGAGTGAGAAACTCTCATCGTAGTCAACACCTTGAATTTGTCGAAAACCTTTTGCGACAATTCTAGCTTTGTAGATAGTAACACTACTATCAGCGTCCGTCTTCCTCTTGAAGATCCATTTAATCTCAATGACTCGCCGATTATTGGGTAAGTCAATCAAAGTCCATACTTTGCTATCATACATGGATCTCATCTCAGATTTCATGGCCTCAAGCCATTTCGTGGAATCTGGGATCATCATCGCTTCCTCATAGTTCATAGGCTCGTCATGGTCAAGTAACATGACCTCCAGAACAGGATTACCGTACCACTCTGGTGCGGATCTCACTCTGATTTACTTACGAGGTTCGGTAGTAACTTGATCGGAAGTTACATGATCATCATCATTAGCTTCCTCACTAATTGGTGTAGTAGTCATAGGAACATATTTCTGTGATGAACTACTTTCCAATAAGGGAGCAGGTACAATTACCTCATCAAGTTTTACTTTCCTCCCACTCACTTCTTTCGAGAGAAACTCCTTCTCTAGAAAGGATCCATTCTCAGCAATGAATAACTTGCCTTTGGATCTATGATAGAAGGTGTACCCAACATTTTCTTTTGGGTATCCTATGAAGACGCACTTCTCCGATTTGGGTTTTAGCTTATCAAGTTGAAACTTTTTCACATAAGCATTGCAACCTCAAACTTTAAGAAACGACAACTTTGGTTTCTTGCCAAACCACAGTTCATACGGTGTCGTCTCAACGGATTTAGATGGTGCCCTTTTTAACGTGAATGTAGTTGTCTCTAATGCATAACCCCAAAACGATAGCGGTAAATCTGTAAGAGACATTATAGATTGCACCATATCAAGTAAAGTACGATTATGACGTTCGGACACACCATTACACTGTGGTGTTCCAGGTGGCGTGAGTAGTGAAACTATTTCACATTGTTTTAACTGAAGGCCAAACTCGTAGCTCAAATATTTTACTTTTGTGATCATATCGTAGAAACTTTTATTTTTGTTACGATGATTCTCCACTTCACTCTGAAATTCTTTGAACTTTTCAAATATTTCAGACTTGTGTTTCATCAAGTAGATATACTCATATCTGCTCAAATCATCTGTGAAGATCAGAAAATAATGATACCTGCCGTGAGCTTCAATATTCATTGGACCATATACATCAGTATGCATGATTTCCAACATATCTGTTGCTTGCTGCATTGTTCCGAAGAACGGAGTCTTAGTCATCTTGCCCATGAGGCATGGTTCGCAAGCATCAACTGATTCATAATCAAGTGATTCCAAAAGTCCATCAGCATGGAGTTTCTTCATGCGCTTTACACCAATATGACCTAAACGGCAGTGCCACAAATAAGTTGCACTATCATTATTAACTTTGCATCTTTTGGTTTCAATATTATGAATATGTGTATCACTATGATCGAGATCCAACGAACCATTTTCATTGGGTGTGTAACCATATATGTAAACAGAACAACAATTTATTCTCTTACTTAAATGAATAACTGTATTGCAATAAACATGATCAAATCATATTCATGCTCAACGCAAACACTAAATAACACTTATTTAGGTTCAACACTAATCCCGAAAGTATAGGGAGTGTGCGATGATGATCATATCAATCTTGGAACCACTTCCAACACACATCGTCACTTCACCCTTAACTAGTCTCTGTTCATTCTGCAACTCCCGCTTCGAGTTACTACCCTTAGCAACTGAACCAGTATCAAATACCGATGGGTTGCTTATGAACACCAGTAAAATACACATCAATAATCTGTATATCAAATATACCTTTGTTCACTTTGTCATCCTTCTTATCCGCACTTGGGGTAGTTCCGCTTCCAGTGACCAATCCCTTTGCAGTAGAAGCACTCAGTTTCAGGCTTAGGTACAGACTTGGGTTTTTCACTTGAGCAGCAACTTGCTTGCCGTTCTTCTTGAAGTTCCCCTTTCTTCCCTTTGTCCCTTTACTTGAAACTAGTGGTTTTGTTTACCATCAACACTTGATGCTTTTCTTGATTTCTACCTTCGTCGATTTTTCAGCATCACAAAGAGCTTGGGAATCATTTCTGTTATCCCTTGCATATTATAGTTCATCACAAAGTTCTACTAACTTGGTGATGGTGACTAGAGAATTCTGTCAATCACTATTTTATCTGGAAGATTAACTCCCACTTGATTCAAGCGATTGTAGTATCCAGACAATTTGAGCACATGCTCACTGCTTGAGCTATTCTCCTCCATCTTTTAGCTATAGAACTTGTCGGAGACTTCATATCTCTCAACTCGGGTATTTGCTTGAAATATTAACTTCAACTCCTGGAACATCTCATATGGTCCATGACGTTCAAAACATCTTTGAAGTCTCGATTCTAAGCCATTTAATCATTGTGCACTAAACTATCAATTAGTCATCATATTGAGCTAGCCAAACGTTCATAACATCTGCATCTGCTCCTGCAATAGGTTTGTCACCTAGCGGTGCATCAAGGACATAATTGTTCTGTGCAGCAATGAGGATAAACCTCAGATCACGGATCCAATCCGCGTCATTGCTACTAACACCTTTCAACTTAGTTTTCTCTAGGAACATATCAAAAATAAAACAGAGGAGATAAACGCGAGCTATTGATCTACAACATAGATATGCTAATACTACCAGGACTAAGTTCATGATAAATTTAAGTTCAATTAATCATATTACTTAAGAACTCCCACTTAGAAAGACATCCCTCTAATCTTCTAAGTGATCACGTAATCCAAATCAACTAAACCATAACTGATCATCACGTGAAATGGAGTAGCTTTCAATGGTGAACATCAATATGTTGATCATATCTACTATATGATTCACGCTCGACACCTTTCGGTCTTAGTGTTCCGAGGCCATATCTGCATATGCTAGGCTCGTCAAGTTTAACCTGAGTATTCTGCGTGTGCAAAACTGGCTTGCACCCGTTGTAGATGGACGTAGAGCTTATCACACCCGATCATCACGTGGTGTCTGGGCACGACGAACTTTGGCAACGGTGCATACTCAGGGAGAACACTTTTATCTTGAAATTTAGTGAGAGATCATCTTATAATGCTACCGTCAATCAAAGCAAGATAAGATGCATAAAAGATAAACATCACATGCAATCAATATAAGTGATATGATATGCCCATCATCATCTTGTGCTTGTGATCTCCATCTCCGAAGCACCGTCATGATCACCATCGTCACCGGCGCGACACCTTGATCACCATAGTAGCATCGTTGTCGTCTCGCCGAGCTTGTGCTTCCATGACTATCGCTACCGCTTAGTGATAAAGTAAAGCATTACAGCGCGATTGCATTGCATACAATAAAGCGACAACCATATGGCTCCTGCCAGTTGCCGATAACTCGGTTACAAAACATGATCATCTCATACAATAAAATTTAGCATCATGTCTTGACCATATCACATCACAACATGCCCTGCAAAAACAAGTTAGACGTCCTCTACTTTGTTGTTGCAAGTTTTACGTGGCTGCTACGGGCTTAAGCAAGAACCAATCTTACCTACGCATCAAAACCACAACGATAGTTTGTCAAGTTGGTGTTGTTTTAACCTTCGCAAGGACCGGGCGTAGCCACACTCGATACAACTAAAGTTGGAGAAACTGTCACCCGCAAGCCACCTATGTGGAAAGCACGTCGGGAGAACCGGTCTCGCGTAAGCGTACGCGTAATGTCGGTCCGGGCCGCTTCGTCCAACAATAACGCCGAACCAAAGTATGACATGCTGGTAAGCAGTATAACTTATATCGCCCACAACTCACTTGTGTTCTACTCGTGCATATAACATCAACACATAAAACCTAGGCTCAGATGCCACTGTTGGGGAACGTAGTAATTTCAAAAAATTTCCTACGCACACGCAAGATCATGGTGATGCATAGCAACGAGAGGGGAGAGTGTTGTCCACGTACCCTCGTAGACCGAAAGCGGAAGCGTTATGACAACGCGGTTGATGTAGTCGTACGTCTTCACGGTCCGACCGATCAAGCACCGAAACTACGACACCTCCGAGTTCTAGCACACGTTCAGCTCGATGATGATCCCCGAATTCCAATCCAGTAGAATGTCGGGGAAGAGTTCCGTCAGCACTACGGCGTGGTGACGATCTTGATGTTCTACCGTCGCAGGGCTTCACCTAAGCACTACTACAATATTATCGAGGATTATGGTGGAGGGGGGCACCGCACACGGCTAAGAGATCAATAATCAATTTTTGTGTCTATGGGGTGCCCCCTGCCCCCGTATATAAAGGAGTAAGGGGGTGGCCGGCCTAGGAGGAGGGCGCGCCAAGGGGGAGTCCTACTCCCACCGGGAGTAGGACTCCTCCTTCCCTTGTTGGAGTAGGAGAGAAGGAAAGAGGGGGAGAGGAACAAGGAAAAGTGGGCTGCACCCCTTGT
Organism: Triticum aestivum; assembly: GCF_018294505.1. Taxonomy (NCBI): domain Eukaryota; kingdom Viridiplantae; phylum Streptophyta; class Magnoliopsida; order Poales; family Poaceae; genus Triticum; species Triticum aestivum. Next base: position 95,331,267 of record NC_057797.1, on the reverse strand, counting down.
CCAATTTGGACCAGAGGGGGGGCGCGCGCCTCCTTCCTTTTGGCCTCTCTCCTCTATTCCCGTATGGCCCAATAAGGCCCATATACTCCCCGTCGAATTCCCGTAACTCTCTGGTACTCTGAAAAATACCCGAATCACTCGAAACCTTTCCGATGTCCGAATATAGTCGTCCAATATATCGATCTTTACGTCTCGACCATTTTGAGACTCCTCGTCATGTTCCCGATCTCATCCGGGACTCTGAACTCCTTCGGTACATCAAAACTCATAAACTCATAATATAACTGTCATCGAAACCTTAAGCGTGCGGACCCTATGGGTTCGAGAACAATGTAGACATGACCGAGACACGTCTCCGGTCAATAACCAATAGCGGAACCTGGATGCTCATATTGGCTCCCACATATTCTACGAAGATCTTTATCGGTCAGACCGCATAACAACATACGTTGTTCCCTTTGTCATCGATATGTTACTTGCCCGAGATTCGATCATCGGTATCTCAATACCTAGTTCAATCTCGTTACCGGCAAGTCTCTTTACTCGTTCTGTAATACATCATCCCGCAACTAACTCATTAGTTGCAATGCTTGCAAGGCTTAAGTGATGTGCATTACCGAGAGGGCCAGAGATACCTCTCCGACAATCGGAGTGACAAATTCTAATCTCAAAATACGCCAACCCAACAAGTACCTTCGAGGACACCTGTAGAGCACCTTTATAATGATCCAGTTACGTTGTGACGTTTGGTAGCACACAAAGTGTTCCTCCGGTAAACGGGAGTTGCATAATCTCATAGTCATAGGAACATGTATAAGTCATGAAGAAAGCAATAGCAACAAACTAAACGATCAAGTGCTATGCTAACAAAATGGGTCAAGTCAATCACATCATTCTCCTAATGATGTGATCCCGTTAATCAAATGACAACTCATGTCTATGGTTAGGAAACACAACCGTCTTTGATCAACGAGCTAGCCAAGTAGAGGCATACTAGTGACACTCTGTTTGTCTATGTATTCACACATGTATTATGTTTTCGGTTAATACAATTCTAGCATGAATAATAAACATTTACCATGATATAAGGAAATAAATAATAACTTTATTATTGTCTCTAGGGTATATTTCCTTCAGGGCGGACATGCTCCAGAGTAACGACGAGGCGGTCAAGGCGTGGTACTTGGCGGAGCGTGGCATCATCCTGAACCAGCTTCCATTGACGACGACGCCCACGCCGACACCCACGTCGCCGCCGCCGCCAAGCCCGACTAATGATGCCGCCGAGACTACCCGCAGCACAGAAGCCATGCCGACGCCGCCCAGCGCAGAGACCCTGCCAAGCCCGCGCACGCCGACTCCGCCGACGCCGGAGGCCGACCTCGCCGTCTGATGCGGACGTGTGTCCTTTCTGCTTTTTGTACGTCGAACTTGTGGCCGCTTGATCGCCGGATTTGTGGCGTCTATTTTGTGAGCGGGAATGAGACTATGTTTGAATTTGCCGCGGCTGGGGGGCGGCGTCTGGGAGCGTGGCTGGGAACTAGATCGCCCCCAAGAACCAATCTAGCGCCGATTCGCCCCCAGACCGCTCTTTTTTGGCACCTTGGGAGGCTAAACGGCTAGAGATGTTCTAAGACTCGAAGCTCCGGCCTTTAGTGAGTTCGTCTGATGATGTTTTTGTAGCTGTAATTTTTCCAAAGCAAAACGACTTAAGAGACAATGTATGGCACATGCATTGACTCTAAATGTCGTCGTAGAATTTAAGAACTAATACCTTACTCTTTCTCTGCACATGCCCGGAAAATAGGGATAAAGCTAGATGGTGACATTAATCAAGTTTTTATTTATATCTTATATTATTACTTTCATCGTAAAAAAATATAAGAACATTTAAATCATTACTAGTGATCTAAACGCTCTTACATTTTTTTACGGAGGAGTAGTACTCACTCCGCTTTTATTTAGTCGACATATTAGATTCTACTGAAGTCAAACTTTATAAAATTCGACTAAGTTTATAAACAATATAGTACAAACATTTACAATAACAAACTTGTAAAAAAATGTTTTCTTCTACAAACTTTTTGTTGCAACTAATTTTTCTACAAACTTGATTAAAATGTACAAAGTTTGACTCTAGACAAAGCTAGTCCGCGCAGTAAATAAAAATGAAGGGAATACCTTATATACATCCCACCCAAGGAGAAAAACATTTTATATCTATCAAGTTTATTCATGTGCCGACGTCGGAGGTGTGGTTCCTTCGCACGTGTGAAATGCATGTCCTATGCTGCTCGGCTAGAGTTTAGAAATTCGCACCGAGCTTTCTTCCACGAAGCTGGACCAGGTCCAGTCATCCTCTCCCGGACAACAACCGCTCCGGCGAGCTCCCCACCAAACGCCACTGCCTCCCTTCGCTATCTATAAGTACCACCCCGCGAGCTCCTTCCACTCCTCAGGACAACTCGGTCGATCTCGCAACCAGTGCCCCCACTGTTCCACTGATCCCACAGCTCCACCAACCAATCCAGCCGTAAACGATCCAGTACAGACAGACGCGGCGAGAAATGGGCTCGTTGCCGGAGCAGCAGCAGCAGCAGGTCGTCTTCCGGTCGACGCTGCCGGACATCGTCATCCCGGACCACCTCCCGCTCCACGACTACGTCTTCGAGCGCCTGGCGGAGCGCCGCGACCGCGCGTGCCTCATCGACGGCGCCACGGGCGAGACGCTCACGGTCGGCGACGTGCACCGCCTCTCCCGGCGCGTGGCGGCGGGGCTGTATTCCCTCGGCGTCCGCAATGGCAGCACTGTGATGCTGCTCCTCCCCAACTGCGTCGAGTTCGCGCTGGCCTTCCTCGCCGCGTCCCGCCTCGGCGCCGCCACCACCACGGCGAACCCGCTCCACACCCCGCCCGAGATCGCCAAGCAGGCCGCGGCGTCGCGCGCCACCCTCGTGGTCACCGAGCCGGCGTTCGTCGCCAAGGTGCGGGGCCTCGCGGGAGTGGTCATCGTCGCCACGGGCGACGGCGCCGAGGGCTGCGCCTCGTTCTCCGATCTCGCGGCCGCCGACGACTCGGCTCTGCACGAGGCGCCCATCGACGTGGCCAGCGACGTGGTGGCGCTGCCCTACTCGTCGGGCACCACGGGGCTCCCCAAGGGCGTCATGCTGTCGCACCGCGGGCTGGTCACCAGCGTGGCGCAGCTCGTCGACGGCGACAACCCCAACCTCCACCTCCGGGAGGACGACGTGGTGCTCTGCGTGCTCCCCATGTTCCACGTCTACTCGCTGCACTCCATCCTGCTCTGCGGGCTGCGCGCCGGCGCCGCCCTCGTCGTCATGAAGCGCTTCGACACGGTCAAGATGATGCAGCTGGTGGAGCGCCACGGCATCACCATCGCGCCGCTCGTGCCGCCCATCGTCGTCGAGATGGCCAAGGGCGACGCCATGGACCGCCACGACCTCTCCTCCGTGCGCATGGTCATCTCCGGTGCCGCGCCCATGGGCAAGGAGCTGCAGGACATCATCCACGCCAAGCTCCCCAATGCCGTGCTCGGACAGGTATACATACCTAACCTTTCCTTCCTCGTGCTTTGACCATGACTAGTCTAGACGACGACCATGCCAGTTAAACTTATCTGTTTGTCATTTCGTTTGAGCAGGGCTATGGGATGACGGAGGCAGGTCCGGTGCTGTCGATGTGCATGGCGTTCGCCAAGGAGCCGTCGCCGGTGAAGTCCGGCGCCTGCGGCACGGTGGTGAGGAACGCGGAGCTCAAGATCGTCGACCCGGAGACCGGGGTGTGCCTCGGGCGCAACCAGCCCGGGGAGATCTGCATCAGGGGGAGGCAGATCATGAAAGGGTACCTCGACAACCCGGAGGCGACGGCGGAGACCGTGGACAAGGAAGGGTGGCTGCACACCGGCGACGTCGGGTTCGTGGACGCCGACGACGAGATCTTCATCGTGGACCGGCTCAAGGAGCTCATCAAGTACAAGGGGTTCCAGGTGGCGCCCGCGGAGCTCGAGGCCATGCTCATCGCCCACCCCGGCATCGCCGACGCCGCCGTCGTCCCGTAAGCACCAACTTCTTACTCCGGCACGAACTTGAATTCATATTAATGCATGGGTCCTCATTGAGCTGTAAGAGTTATGGTTTCTTAACAACGGCCGGCTACCTTGATCAGGATGAAGGATGACGCCAGCGGCGAGGTCCCTGTGGCGTTCGTGGTGCCGTCGTCGGACAGCGCCGACATGACCGAGGACGAGATCAAGCAGTACGTGGCGAAGCAGGTGGTGTTCTACAAGAGGCTGCAGAAGGTCTTCTTCGTGAGCACCATCCCCAAGGCGCCGTCGGGCAAGATTCTGAGGAAGGACCTCCGAGCAAAGCTGGCCGTCGGATCGTGCTGATGATGCTTGATATATTTGTACACGAAATATATAATCGGTTCGGTTTTTGTTCTCGTCATCATGCTATTTTTTTAATGAAATCATGCTAATTTAAAGGGAGAAGTATATTTTTCGTCCCTTAACTCTTTCAAAAGTATAGAAATGGTCCCTCAACTAGAAAACCATCAAAATTTGGTCTCTTAACTATTCAAACCGGATAAGTTTAGTTCCTCATACCACTTTGACTGTTTTTTTCTGACGTGGAGTGGTTTTGACTAAAACTAGATACATCCTATAGGCTGGGCCGTGACATCAGCGTGTACAAATGTGCAGGGTCCCACATGTCAGCCTCAGGAAGAAAGAATAATAGCTTAAAATAAAATGTATGCCACATGTTTCGAACTTAATATCGGAAGTAGGCCAGATCAGTAGGTAACCACCATACCACGGATACTATGTAGTATTACACAGACAAGTATAAAATCTTTTGTAGTTTTGCATATATTAAGCATGTTCGCTGTACAATGATATTAACTCATTTAAAAGTGATTTATTTTTTTCAGTTTCAGTCCTCTGCACATATGTTTTTTTTCTGTACTCATGTGCACAATGAAGTAGCTATATTTTTTGCGTGTCTTTTATTTTTTTACACCACATACTGTTCAAATTTCGACCACTAACAGGCTGGTCCCACAGTTCCAAACAACAACCAGTCCACGTCAGCAAAAAATCAACCAAAGTGGTATGAGGGACTAAACTTATCCGGTTTTAAAAATTGAGGGACTACAGTTTGCTGGTTTTGGAGTTGAGGGACCATTTCTATATTTTCGAAGAAATTGAGAGACAAAAAATATACTTATCCCTAATTTAAAATACCACAAAGAGAGTGTGAGCAAGGATCGATCAGTCGCCAATGTGCATGGCATACTGTGTTTCTGGGGTTCTGGATATACTCCAGATAATGTATTCGCACTTTTGTGAAAAATATCAGTGAACTGGAAGAAACAGTATAATATTTTTTTGGAAGTACCATTGCAGCGTGGCAAGTTCGGTAAAAATATTTTGCATTGTTGAAGAAATCGCTAACTGGTAGCTGCTCGGTTGGCTGGCGAGTAGGGGATTAATAAGCTAATCGGCAAATTAATCAGCAATTTAATCAATTAATTGGACGATAAAGTTTATCTGCTACTCGGTGACCCTACAAGTAGGGATGAATCGGCAAGTTAACGGGTTAATCATCGGATGAATTCTTGAACAGGGATATTTTGTTCCAAGATGTTGTTCATCCGTATATGGTGGCATCGGGTTCAACGTTGCGGCAATTTGAAAAAATCCCTAGTTTCCCGCCAAAAAAATCCCTAGTTAAAATTGTACCATCTGCGGTATTTTCTTTTTTTTGCCGATTCAGACTTTTTGTCATTGGAAACAGAAGAAACATGCTAGTTCTATCTCTGAAGAACAGGGCGAACAGATCGCAGCTGGAAGAAAAATACATGTGGTCTATGTTAAGGATAACACAGTACATCTGAATAATGTAGCTGGTTGACCAGGGCTGTCTACATGGTTTTGCAGAAGATGGGAACCACAAAGGAAATATCAGAAATCTTAACATCATCACATCTTCAGCAGTTTCTGATGAATGAAAACCAAATCTTCTAGGCATCTAGCAACAGCTCATCATCAGCTCTTGTAGGCATTCAGGAACCTTTGAGCAGCATCCAGATCCAGTTCTTTGTAAACCTGGTCAAACAGAACAATCCCATAAGACCGCCAGGAAGAAAGATGGTAGAGACGTTATCACGAAGTAGGTTCCGGGAAAAGAGAAGTCAATACAAGTTTCTCGTGAGCTTCTTCGAATGTCTTGCAGAATAGTTCTGCCTTTGTTGCTCCAACCTGAGACAGCGAATAATAACATTATTTAGTAACCAATCAGAAAGTAAGCACTAGAGTAACCGAATCAGCCAATTACACCCCCTTGTCCGAATATTTATTCCATCCAGATCTGCGGGAAAACGATAACTGTATTTTATATATTCTAGATAGCTGCTGTAGGGCTATTACTCAATTGAAAAGGTAAACTAAAATATATCCAACAAAGGCCAAGCATGCTAACCAAGCTCACAAGCATTTTGCCAGATTATCATCTACCATCCCAGCCAGAGAGTGACATGTTTATGATATCTTTGTTTGCATCCGTAAGTATATACTTCATGTATACGAACAATCTGTTAATAAATATAAATGACACAAAATGCCACGTAATGCTTTTAAAATATTTCAACTTTCTGCTGAGTTGCTAGCTTCCTGATATAAAAGCAAAAGAAAGGTTACCTTTTTCTCAGCAGCCATCTTCAATTTCCGCAGGAATAGAGCTGTCGAACATGCCACAGAATTCATCATTAATATACTGGTGTGTTATGGCATGTTAGCAGAGATAACTGAGTCTATTTTCGGCTATTTCTTGTTGGTTGAGAAGCACACCCTCTGTTATTCCTTGTTTGGTTTGAGCCCAGGGTTGCCCCACCAAACATTTGGCAAGCCAAAATTTTGGTCAAGCACACTCTCTGCTATTCCTTGCCCTGGCTTCCCTAAATCTCGGTTAACCTCTATGACCATGTGCCGAAGTGTGCATAAGCTTGAAAACTAGGGAAAAACCAACTAATTTGATATGGTATAAAGGACTGCGTATTCGTAACATAGTTTGGCTGGCAGTTTAGGAAAATACAGGTTTGTGCATGCAACCTTAATTAAACATAGTTTTTCTAGAAGTAAATAAACTTAGTTTTGATTTTATCGGAAATGAAATTGAATCTTACATTCTTAAGAAGTTGATCCCCACTACAACCAATTTTCTCAACATGCAGCCCCTCCACATCATTATCTAGCCACGTCAGCAATTCTCGTCGTGTATACATGCATTTTGTACACAGACCTCCACGTCACCTGTTAAAACTGAGCCGTTTGGTTGTATTATCAATCAAATCCCCGCGTCCAATTCCTAAGACAGTTGCTCGATTCTAATTAGTTTGTTTCCCCTTCTGCCTCTTCGGTTTCCTTTTTAGTCTGTGGCAATTAGTAACCAATCGGCATTATGTCCTCGTGGCTCCAGCTCCACACAGGATCACAAACGACATCCCCATCTTCTAGGTGCAGAACTCCCATCCTCTTCTCCTATTAACTTTTGGGATTCAATCTGATGTTTACAACAGAAGCATGCGACCAGGTAGGCATCGGAGCATAGCTCATCTTTCTCTCTAATCCGGTTATGCTCGTCTCATGAAGTCAGAAACTCTGTACAGTTTTCGTTTGCAAAATTTGTTTATTATTAATTTTATTTTGGCGGGTGTTCTTTCCTTTTGCTTAGTGTTTTATGGAAATCTTATGTCAGTGTTGATTAACAGATTCTGCATTGCCAACGAAGTTTCATCTCAAGTGCAGCCTGTGAAGACAACTGAGAGGGATGCATGCAGCGAAACACAATGAACTACACATTTACTATCGTTTTTGCATGTGTGTGCGCGCGCACTAATTTACCTAAGGTGGTCTGCCATGCTTACACAGGCAATTTGTTTATACCTTCCAATTTCTGAATCTAGGTTTAACATCAGAGTTCATTCTGTTTTCTGACACAAAATCTTGATCCATGTTGTGAGACATTTGCAATATTTATTTTCAGGAATGATGCACAATATAGCTTAGCTTTACACCTCAGAACTGTTTATAAAATTCTTTAAATAGTTTGCAATTTATCTCATACATTCAGGATTTCTCGTGGTTGAATACACCGTTGCCATGCCTTGGAGTGCACCGTTTCACTTTGCTTTATGTATCAGCCAAATTTTTATAAAATTTATCAGAAAATCCCACAGCAACGTGCGGGGTGTTCTAGTTCTTAATGTTTGAAAGCCTTAATGAACATTATGTTGCTCGAGAACACAATTCATAACAAATCAGATGAGTTCACTATTAAGTGTAGAAGTTGATAGGACCGAGATGTTCCTCAGTTAGCTGGTTTCTGCAGGCAGCAGTCAGCCCACCCAGCTTTGAATCCCACATGTGCCATATGGGGCGAAAATGTGGTCAAAAGTGCAAACAGCCCTATGTGAGAAGTCTTGTTCTAAAAGATTTAAAGATAGAAGAAAATAAGAAATTGATATAAGATTAAGAGTTATTAACCCTAAGAAGGAACAAAATTCCATGACGTAGACTAGTGAGAGGAAGAATTGAGACTAAAGACGAAAGCCAACAGCAACAGGGCACAGGCTTAAGACCTAGGACCAATTAGAGATTAGGGATGTGTGGTCACGAACAAATTCCCAAGGGTTCGGGGATGCATGTTATAGATCTAAGGCTAATTAGGGATAGGGGTGTGGGGTAATGAATAACTGTCCATGTGATTCACATGAACAAAGTGAAAGGCCGCTACAATGATAATGGCAGATGATGTGGTTCCGGAATAGTTATGAGATGTAACTCTGGTAAAAATTTATCAGAGAAACATAAAAATGCTGATCCATATACCTTCTGCAGCATTCTTTTTGGTTCCTTTTATCTCCTGCAAGAAATAGCCCCGTCGGAATTATTTTCAAGTATAATCAGGCAGCACACAGCTGATCACATCAACCATACCTGAGCTCGTGTTTGCTGTGTGGTGCCTTCGCTTGATGATTCCACTTCATCCTTCTACATTTTGGCAAGAAAAGTTGGCATCAGTTCATAACCACAAGGTCTTGTAACAACATAACAAGCACTTACCATGTTTCCTTCGGTTACTTCTGCAATGAAGCATTGACCATGAATGTTTAGGATTACATGTCAAGTTACTTACTACTGCAATCCTTGTTACCGTTCGACCCACGTCTCTATTTATATACACTTTCTGTTTATATACGTGAGCGCATTTAACCGTCTCTTAACCACAGGGCTATAACTCGACTAACATCAAATATCCATGGCAAACACACTATTTGAAAGAGATGCGGCACCTTGACGATGCTGTACTAACATTCTTAACTAATATTAGCCAGATGCTAATATTAGCATGTTTACTTAAATGACACAGGACAGGAGACATAATCACATGGATCACATGCTTTGAGGGGCTAGAAGTAGGAGTAACTGATGGAATCTGGGAAATTCAGAAATACAGACAATAGACCAGACAAAGAGTTGCCATTTATGTCTTGCTAGGACACAAATACATACACACTTTTATCGCGCTCACAAACGCTCTCATTGTTAACAAGGCCTTTATATTCTTATTTCAATTGAAGACTTTTAACGGGATTTTTCCTTCTTTTATTTGCTTTATTACTACAGAAGAAATATCGATCTGATAATTACTTGTGGATCTGATGTTCGCCTTGTCGATGGAAGATTTACATCTCGTGAACTCCATGGGTTGCTACAAGACCAACACTTCCAAGATCAGCGTAGTGATACCATAGGCTTCGCGTGATCTAACGGGTCGCCAGAACCAACTCTAAGGTTACCCAAATCCAGAGCCATATTCCAAGCGCACAAACCTAGGATAAGTCCAATCAACAGCCACCCGCACCAAAATCCCCTACCCCGGCAAAATCGCGGTTTCTCTAGCCTCCGATTCAAGACCCGCAAGGGCGAGGGCCACCACTACCGCGCCGCAAACACACGAAAAATTCCCCATGCTCAGGAAACAGGAGAGAATTAGAGGAGCGGGGATGAGATGGATTACGCAGTAGTCGCGGGATCGGACGACGGGGAAGAGGTCGAGCATGCGCCGGAACTCCTGCTCGTCCATGGCGGCGAGCACGCTGCCGCCGCTCGCCGGCGTTGGGCCCCGCCTTCGCCTAGCCGCTCCGACGCCGGTGCGTTTCGGTCGGTCTCGAGCTCAGAGGAGACGACGAGTCCACCTGAGACGACTGCGCCGCGCTTGTGCTCTTAATCAAGGGCCCAAGACAGTTTCGGCCTTTTTTTTTTGAGCCGCATGCAGGGTTTGTGCAGATTAGGGCCTCTCTCGGCCCAAAGCAAATAACAGAAAAAAATATTGCGTGACAGCGTACAAGAGAAATGACAACTTTTCTTTTAACATGCGAACCAACATGTGGTTGTATGGTTAAAGGGACTGTGATATCCCCAGCCCATCAAGGTTCAATCCTGGTGCTCGAACCTCCAGACCTAAGTTCGGACTTCTCACACCATACTAAAGCCCGAACCGTTTTCTAGGGTTTAGTGGCAGGACAGGCGACGGCGGCGGCGATCGCGATCTCCCACGCGCGCGCACCCATCCTGGACGATCTCCATGCTATACCCAAGCCCTGATCGGCGCTTCCCCTGCGGCTGCTCTCAGGGTGATCAAGGGGGGGGGGGTCCTGGTACCCCTACCCACCTTTGGAACACGAAGGGAGAGGTGGCATCTAGGGTTTTGTGGGGCGGCGACATGGCGTCAGAGGAATCGAGGAAGTCGAGGGAGAAGGTGGAGCATATGATGGAGAAGATGAAGCTGACAGACAAGGAAAACAAGAAGTTGGTCGTAGATGATCAGGAGGTGGAAGGAGAGGCACCTCCAGTGGCGCTGGTGGGCCGGGTACTGCACCGTAAGTTCATCCATGTAAACTCTATCGCATATGCCCTCCGACCGGCCTGGGGTAACCCGAGGGGATTGAGCTTTAACCCGGTAGGGGAGAACACCTTTGTTGCAAACCTGGAGAATCAACGGGATCGAGATCACATCTATGGAGGCGGGCCGTGGATGGTGGGGAAACACGCAGTAATCTTGGAACTATTTGATTTCAGGGCCCGGCCATCTGATTGGAAGTTTGAGAAGCTGCAGATTTGGGCGAGGGTAATCAATCTGCCCTTTAATCTCCAATACCCGCCATGGCCTGAGCGCATAGCAGGGATGTTGGGAGAAGTAATCAAGTTGGATGTGGACTCAAAGGGTTTTGCCTTTGGTGAGTGCCTTAGAGCACGAATATGGATAAGGGTACAGGAACCCCTTATGAGGTGGGTGCAGCTAGAATCGGCTAGGACAAAAGAATCTGTACTGTATGATATTCAGTATGAGGGACTGACGTATTTCTGCTTCTCGTGTGGCCGGCTTGGACACGCTGACGCTTTTTGCCCGGATCCAGGGGAAAGGGATGAGGAGGGGTGCCTACCGTACGGGGAGAAACTTAGGTGGGTTGGACCTCGCAAGAACTGGGCGAATGCACCCCCAATGAGCAGCAACGGGGGAAGGCAGGGCGCCAGGAGAGAAGAGGAGTGGGATGCTGAAGAAGAGGAAGTAGAGAAGGGAGAGGAGGTTACTTCACCACTGAAAAACAAGCAAGGAATGGTCAGGAACGCAGTGTATCAGTTTAATGCCCGGGGCGGCGAGGGTGGCCGCACTGGGCCTGGAAGAGGCTATGACAGAGGTAGAGGTAGAGGCCGTGAGAGAGTGTACCGTCAAGTGGATATGGGGCCTGAAGGCCGCACCAACACATCAAACCAGCTTATGATCCTGGATCAGGACACTTGGAATAAGAAGAGGGCCATGGAAGGCGATGAGCCGAGTACATCCAAGGAAGATAGCAGGGATTCAAAAAAGAAAAAGCTCGTCGAAGGAGGAACTACTAGCGAGAAGGCGGTGGCTGATGCACAGCCCCGCCTGGAGAAATGAATTGCATAACGTGGAACTGTCGCGGGCTTGGGAACCCGGAGACAGTTCGTGAACTTCACCATTTGGTGAGGGTTGAAGCGCCCACCTTAGTATTCTTATCGGAGACGAAGATTGAGGGAAATAAGGTAGCAGATATGAAAGCAAGACTTGGTTTCGAAGGATGTATCACTGTCAGCAGTAACGGGCTGAGCGGAGGACTTGCCCTTTTCTGGTCTAGAGAGGTGGATGTTAAGCTCAACAATTTGTCAAACCAGCATATAGATGCTATGGTAAGGAATGTGGGCAGCGACCAGAAGGAGTGGCGTTTTACAGGCTTTTATGCCAAAGCAAAGAGGAGTGAAAGAAGTGAGAGCTGGACACTTTTAAAGTGGTTACGGTGTCAAAGTGACGTCCCTTGGTTGTGTGGCGGGGACTTTAATGAGATCACAGACAACATGGAATATTTCGGGGCCAATGAAAGAGCGGAATGGCAAATGCAAGGTTTTCGGGAGACCATTGATGAATGCAAGTTTCAGGACATGGGGTTTAACGGAATCCCGTACACGTGGGATAACCGTCAAGAAGGCGTGGCGAATGTAAAGGTGCGCTTGGACAGATACCTAGCCGACCCGGGCTTCATCCAGATGCATGGAGACACGGGAGTGAGGCACGTTCCATCCCCACAGTCGGATCATTGCATGCTAGTCATTAAGATCAAGAAGCTGGTGGAGTGGGAGGACATCGGACCTCGCCGTTTTGTTTATGAGGAAGCATGGAGACGGGAGGAGTCATATGAGCCCACGGTGGTGGCTGCATGGGAGAAGGGAGCTCTTACACTTGAGGACCTCAACTCCTCTTTAAATAACATGCAGGGCCAACTCACCGATTGGAAACAAAAGAAGTTTGGGGACATAAAACAAAAACTGAAGAAAGTGAGAAAGGAGTTTGAGAGGGAGAAGGCGAACTCGCTATACCGTGGTTCATCCAGAAGGGAGAAGGAGTTAGCAAGGCAACTGAATGGTCTTTTGTTAAAGGAGGAAATTATGGCGAGAGCACGGTCGAGAGCTGACTGGCTTAAGGCCGGCGACCAGAATACTGGATTTTTCCATGCTCAAGCATCAAGGAGGAAGCATCAAAATAAAATCCTGGTGCTCGAGAAACAAGATGGAACGATTGTGGATAGTAGGGATGAGGTGAGAGCTGAGGTACAAAGTTTTTATACACAGCTATACACAACTCAAGATGAGGTGGTCATGGACGAAGTGTTGCACCATGTACCACGTATGGTGACGGATGAGATGAATGGCCGGCTGGATAGACCCTTTTGTGCCGATGAAGTAGAGAAAGCACTATTCGCAATGGCACCGGCGAAGGCGCCGGGAGCGGATGGATTTCATGCGGGTTTCTATCAGCATCACTGGTCACTTATAAAGGAGGATGTAACCCGCTCAGTTTTAAATTTTTTAAACGGCAGGCACATGCCGGAAGCTATTAATAAAACTGTAATAGTGCTTATACCAAAGGTCAAGAACCCAAGGAATATTACACAGTATAGACCAATCTCCCTCTGTAATGTCATTTACAAAATCTGTTCCAAGGTGCTGGCTAACAGGTTGAGGGAGATCCTAGATGAGATCATCGCGGAGGAGCAAAGCGCCTTTGTTCTAGGGCGGTTGATTACGGACAACGCCATCACAGCTTTTGAATGCATCCATGCAATGAAGAGGAAGAGAACTAAGCAAGGGTGGTGCGCGGTGAAGTTGGATATGATGAAGGCGTACGATCGCGTGGAGTGGCCGTATCTCCAAGGAATCATGCTGCAGCTGGGTTTCTCGGAGGAGTGGGTGTCTCTATTAATGAGATGTGTAAACTCTGATACTTTTCAAGTGAAGATGAATGGAGAATTGTTGCCCTCTTTTCGCCCATCCAAAGGTATCCGGCAAGGTGATCCCGTTTCCCCGTATTTGTTTCTTCTATGTGGGGAAGGACTCTCATGTTTGTTGAAAAACTATGATGTTGGATGGATCGATAGAGGGATACGGCCTGGGTTGAGAGCCCCTTGGATTTTGCACCTCTTATTTGCGGATGACTATTTAGTTTTTATGAAGGCAGATTCAAGGAGTGCACAAAGGTTGAATGAAATCCTTCAAGCCTATCACTTGGGGTCGGGACAATGTATAAACAAAGCCAAGAGCTCGGTTTTTTTCAGCCCAAACACAAGGGCATCGGCGAAGGCAAGGGTCAGGAGTAACTTGCAGATATACAGAGAAACTCTTGCCGAGAAGTACCTAGGCTTGCCCATGTTGGGGAACGTAGTAATTTCAAAAAAATTCCTACGCACACGCAAGATCATGGTGATGCATAGCAATGAGGGGAGAGTGTGATCTACGTACCCTTTGTAGATCGACAACGGAAGCGTTTGGTTGATGTAGTCGTACGTCTTCACGGCCCGACCGATCAAGCACCGAAACTATGGCACCTCCGAGTTTTAGCACACGTTCAGCTCGATGACGATCCCCGGACTCCGATCCAGCAAAGTGTCGGGGAAGAGTTCCGTCAGCACGATGGCGTGGTGACGATCTTGATGTACTACAGTCGCAGGGCTTCGCCTAAGCACCGCTACAATGTTATCGAGGACTATGGTGGCAGGGGGCGCCGCACACGGCTAAGAATAAGATCACGTGGATCAACTTCTGTCTCTCTGGGGTGCCCCTGCCTCTGTATATAAAGGACCAAGAGGGGGAGGCCGTCCGGCCACATATGGCGCGCCAGGAGGAGTCCTACTCCCTCTGGGAGTAGGACTTCTCCCCCAATCCTAGTTGGAATAGGACTCGCGAGGTGGGAAAAGAGAGAGAGAGAAGGAAGAGGGCGCCGGCCCCCTCTCTCCTTGTCCTATTCGGACTAGGGGGGAGGGGCGCGCGGCCCAGCCCTGGCTGCCTCTCCTCTTCTTCCACTAAGGCCCATTAAGGCCCATGTACCTCCCGGGGGTTCCGGTAACCTCCCGGTACTCCGGTAAAATCCCGATTTCACCCGGAACACTTCCGATATCCAAACATAGGCTTCCAATATATCAATCTTTATGTCTCGACCATTTCGAGACTCCTCGTCATGTCCATGATCACATCCGGGACTCCGAACAAACTTTGGTACATCAAAATGCATAAACTCATAATATAACTGTCATCGTAACCTTAAGCGTGCGGACCCTACGGGTTCGAGAACAATGTAGACATGACCGAGACATGTCTCCGGTCAATAACCAATAGCGGAACCTGGATGCTCATATTGGCTCCTACATATTCTACGAAGATCTTTATCGGTCAGACCGCATAACAACATACGTTGTTCCCTTTGTCATCGGTATGTTACTTGCCCGAGATTCGATCGTCGGTATCCCATACCTAGTTCAATATCGTTACCAGCAAGTCTCTTTACTCGTTCCGTAATACATCATCTCACAACTAACTCATTAGTTGCAATGCTTGCAAGGCTTATGTGATGTGTATTACCGAGAGGGCCCAGAGATACCTCTCCGACAATCGGAGTGACAAATCCTAATCTCGAAATACGCCAACCCAACATGTACCTTTGGAGACACCTGTAGAGCACCTTTATAATCACCCATTTACGTTGTGACGTTTGGTAGCACACAAAGTGTTCCTCCGGCAAACGGGAGTTGCATAATCTCATAGTCATAGAAACATGTATAGGTCATGAAGAAAGCAATAGCAACATACTAAACGATCGGGTGCTAAGCTAATGGAATGGGTCATGTCAATCACATCATTCTCCTAATGATGTGATCCCGTTAATAAAATAACAACTCTTTTGTTTATGGTTATGAAACATAACCATCTTCGATTAACGAGCTAGTCAAGTAGAGGCATACTAGTGACACTTTGTTTGTCTATGTATTCACACAAGTATTATGTTTCTGGTTAATACAATTCTAGCATGAATAATAAACATTTATCATGATATAAGGAAATAAATAATAACTTTATTATTGCCTCTAGGGCATATTTCCTTCAGCCCATGGCGGCAGGTCGGGTAACAGAGGGAAGTTTTGTGCATGTGAAAGAACAAGCAAGGTCAAGAGTGCAAGGATATTGCGAGAGGCTCATGTCAATCACGGCTAGGATGGTTCTCCTCAAAGTGGTGATTCAAGCCCTACCGGCCTATTCTATGAGTTGTTTCAAACTCAATAAAGGCTTATGCCAGAAAGTCACGACAGTGATGTCAAAGTTTTGGTGGGATGAATCTCTTGATAAGAGGAGAATGCACTGGCAATCATGGGAGAAGATGGCTGTATCTAAGTCCAAAGGAGGCTTGGGCTTTCGGGATTTGGAGATGTTCAATGATGCGATGCTCGCCAGACAGGCGTGGCGATTGCTGGATAGACCGGACAGTCTATGCACGCGTGTTCTGAAGGGTAGGTACTACCCAGATGGAGATTTCTTGCAGGCAGGATGCCCTGCTAGCGCCTCCACTACGTGAAAGGCGATAATCACCGGCAGAGAAGTACTCAAGAGGGGGTTGATACGTAGAATTGGTGACGGAACTACTACGAAGGTATGGCATGACAATTGGATACAAGGGAGCAATACTTTCAAACCTGTGTGTAATATGGGAAGCGAGCCCATACATCTTGTGTCCGATTTGATGACGGAGGATGGTGACTGGAATGAGGAAATTATCGAGAGAACCTTCATCGCCCTGGATGTGAAAGCTATCATTAACATGCCGAGGCCGCGGGTAGCTCTACCTGATTTTTGGGCATGGGGCTATGAGAGGTCCGGGATTTTCACGGTTCGTTCAGCGTACAGAATGTTGATGGAAGCCCGGGAAAATGAGTTGAACCAGGTTGGCAGCTCCTCCCAAGGGGAGGAGGTGTGGAAATCACTATGGAGGCTGAAGGTGCAGCCCAAGATTTGAATTTTCTGGTGGCGGGTCCTTAAAGGATTCCTACCAGCGAAGGAAGAGTTATGCCGACGACATATAGGGGAAGATCACACTTGCCCAATGTGCGGCAATCAGGAGGAGTCGCTGTTTCACTCTCTGGTTACATGCAATCATGCCAAACTGTTTTGGACAGAGGCAGAAGATTTCTTCGAGTTCAAAATACCACGGCTACACCCAGCGACGTGGTCGAGGGATTTGCTTGATTCCAGTTTTATCGGGAGAGACCGGGCGGGTATCATTATCTCAGTCATGTGGGCAATCTGGTCAAGTAGGAACAAATACACCCATGAGGAAATCAAATATCAGCCCGGGAGATCGATGGTCCTAGTGAGGGAACTCATCCAAGCTCTGTACATCCAGCCCGATACTGCCGAAGGGAGGTGTACCACGAAGGAGAGATGGAAGCCACCGGAAGAAGGATGGTGTAAAATCAATACGGACGCTGCGGTGGACGTGAGCGGGTCTTCCTCAGCGATCGGACTAGTGGCTCGGGGCCACGACAGAGAATTGAAGCTAGCGGGAGGCCGCAAGCTGCCCGGGGTAACTGATCCGTATTGTGCTGAACTGCTAGCTGTCAGGGAGGCTGTGCGTCTGGCTATGGAGAAGGGCTGGACGCGGGTGATCGTCGAGACAGACTGCAAAACTGTTAGAAGCGAGTATATGGCAACGGATTGCAGGTCGACAGGAAGCCCGATCATCAGCGAGATCAAATCCTATCTCCAACACTTTCAGGGGTTGCAATTAAACTTTGTTAGAAGAGATGCCAATGAGGTAGCTCACTGGTGCGCCAGAGAGAGTCTGGCTAGTACTTCGATTGTAAAATTTCTTGATATTTTCCCTGCTTCATTGATTGCCCTAGCGCAATTGGATGTAAACTGTCTTAATAATGAATAAAGGCCTTTGAGGGCGGTTCTAAAAAAAGGGTTCAATCCTGGTGCTCGCATTTATTTCTAGATTTATTTCAGTATTTTCGGTGATTTGCTTTCAGTGGGAGGATAAATGCGAGCATCGTGACTTTTTTTTCTTTGAGATTTTTTTTCATTCATATCACGAATCAGTACAAAAAAGTTGACCCTTACAAGCACACTGAAACGCAAACACAAAGGACCATGAACACCTGGAGTACCCTAAGACAACCATATGCTCGCATTTATTTCTAGATTTATTTCAGTATTTTCGGTGATTTGCTTTCAGTGGGAGGATAAATGCGAGCATCATGACTTTTTTTTTTCTTTGAGATTTTTTTTCGTTCATATCACGAATCAGTACAAAAAAGTTGACCCTTACAAGCACACTGAAACGCAAACACAAAGGACCATGAACACCTGGAGTACCCTAAGACAACCATAACACAAGAAGATCTCCAGAGCCCTGTGTCATCATTCCTGAATCTTGAGAGAAGACCCCTGCAGCAGAAGGATCTGCAACCAGTCGCAAGCAGGTCATCATCTTCGACCACGGTGTAATTGTCGCCACGCTGTTTTCTCCTTTCTTGACACCAGCAGTGAAAGGGCATGGACATTAATCCAACACACCTGCAACAGCCGTCGCCATCTTTGGCTTTGAGCGAGCATCAGGACTTGAACCATGGTGGGCTGAGGATACTACTGTCCACCTAACCATTCAGTCACAAGTTGGTTCGCAAATGATAACTTTTTCTTAACACGGTGCAATAAAAGTTGTACATGCGCATACACTCACTCCTATAAACACAAGCACACACATCCTATCTTTATGAGCATCTTTGAAAGGCTAAGACGACACATCATATTGAGATATATGAATTTGTAAAAGACACATTCGTAGTCAATAAAAACGTCTCCTCTCAGTAAACACACATACAATGTGTCACCGGGCTCACAGCTGCCACTGTGATGCTCCGGCGACGCGGCAGCGGGCGTAGGTCGCTGGGCCCCACAGCAAGCCATGGGCAACGAACTCGTACGAAGGTGGAACCCGTCCCGCGACAACACCCTGCATGGGGCGCGACACATTGTGGCCGCCGCAGCGCACCATCAGGTCGGTGTTGTACGGGCCCCGCCGCCGCAACACGACACTGGCGACTGCCCGCCAAACCCGTGTCTGCGTGGGTTTGCAGTGAAGTGTCCATGGCCACGGCCGCGCCAGGGTGACGCCAACAGAACGTGAGCAGTCCACCCTGATCGTGCGGTTGTGCAGCCCAACAAAGTCGTTGAGTCACCTAAGGCAACCGAGCACGTCATGTCGTTGGTCTGAAACTTGGTCAGCTCCTCCGGGTTGCATCCTAGCGGCAGGGTCTTGGGGACGACCACCGCCTTGGCGCCAACTCGATCAGCAAGGTGCCGAAGGCGCTGATGCCGGTGACGACGTTGGGGATGTCGTAGGAGCTCACCTCGCGGACCGGCCTGCCTTGGAACAGGGACTAGTTGTAGCGGCCCCGCCGATCTGTCCTGCCAGGAACAATGAACTCATGATTGTTTCTCTTTGGGTCGCGCTAACTGCCACACGTGTGGCATATACGACATACGCCCACACACCATGTGTGGTGTACGCAGGAGGCAGCCCACACGGGTTGTGTGTGGGCGGACATTAGAATTGCCCACACGTGTGGGCGCGGCTATTTCGTGCCACACGTCCAACAAGTACTACTTATCTTCACCCCATGTGTGTGGCACGAAGCAAAAATGCCAACACGTCCTAGCGCAGCTACATTAAGTACTCCGCGGGATGACGGTTTAGTTGCCATCCTGGTTGGCAGATGTAGTTATCCGGTATGGCAATTGTAGTTATAAAAGCATGGCAACTCTATCTGTTTTGGTTAAATATAGTTGCCATGTCTAATTTATGATAGTTGCCGCGTGTAATCAAACCGTAGTTGCCGTGTGTGATTAGCTACTTGCCATATATGGTCAAAACAGTAGTTGCCATGTGTGTTTACCTAGTTGCCGCGTGTGGTCCAACCATAGTTGCCATGTATTGTTAATCACAGTTGCCATGTGTGTTTATCTGGTTGCCATGTGCGCGCAACTGCAGTTGCCATGTAGCAAAGAATCACAGTTGCCATGCGTGTGTACCGAGTTGCCACGTTCGCGTAACTGCAGTTCAGTTGCCATATGTGTACCGAGTTGCCACGTTCGCATAACTGCAGTTGCCATCCACAAGGTAGGAGTGTCGTGTGGGTGAAAAGCAGTTCGCCCACACGCGCATGACCTAGGTGGTGGCTGTGTGGGTGAAAAGCAGTTTGCCCACATAACTCAGCTGGCAAACAGCGTGGTGCGGGTGTGTGGGCAAACTCTCCAACGCCCACACACCAGCCCCGTCCTACGTGGCACATCAAATCTACCTTTTCGTGTCAAGATTCGTGCAAAAGACAGTGAACGATGATTCAGGCGTGTGGGCGAGTTGGACAGCGCCCACACGTGTGGGCGTTAACATTTCCGAAAAAAAAATCATCCCCGATCCACGTGCGTGTGAAGATTATGTGCGAGCTTTGCTTTCCAAGCTTCCTGGATCTTCCAACCATGGCGTGAATTAGCTTGCTCTTTGATTTCCTCGGTCCATGTGCTAAGCCAAAGTAGTAGTACTACTCATTTGATTCCGTCTAACCGAGTCAGCTAGGACTAGTATATCTCCTCGATCAACGATTTTCAGCAGCGATTCTGGCTTTCCTGCAGCTTGTCTCCTTCCCAGCAAAAACTGATCTGCTAGACGCCTTGGAACTTGTTTCCTTTGATTTGATCGGTGGGAAAAATAACGCCATGGACGTGGGCCAAATCTGCACCAGACTATAAGTGCCTTGATCTGCTTCGGTGCTGCCGTCGCGCGTGACTGTTGCGATTGAGAAATCGATCGCTGACGCGCCGCAGTTACCTGATTGAAAAAACATGTCGATCACACCGGCCAGCAGAGTTGGCAGCGGATTCAATCACGAGTGGCGACAAAACGACGACGAGGGAGTTGTCCAGCGGACTAGGATCCGAGCGGCGGCTAACATGCGGCAAAGTACGCAGCGGATTCTGAGTTCCAGGGACGGGCGGTCGAACATGGCTCTGATATTAATGTAAGAAAATTTAGGGTTTACGGTCTACCTCTATTCCTTTGCGTTTATCCGTGATGCCGTTCACAATTCGCATATGTGAGGCTAGGGGTAGGGACTTTTTTATACTGTCTTTTCGAAGAATCCACCTCATATGCAGATATAAGATTCCTAGTCTTTTTCACTAGTTTCCGGAATAGAGTCCATATCAAATTATCAACCACGATCATATTTGTCTGTTTAACGGATTCTATCCGTTTCGTCCTCGGAGCACGCGCTTGTGAGCAACGCGCCATAATAGAGTGTAAATTCCTCTAATTATGTAGATCAACATTAGGGCTGTAATCTAATTATACAATCTAGCTCCTTCCAATCATCGGTGTACTCGGATAGTCTTTCCAGTATAAATAGTATATTGTATTCCACCGATAATCGACCAGCTTCCTTAAGTATATAAAACTTAAGTACGTTCCAGCAAGTAACAATTCAATGCTAAACATGTAAAACAATTCTATGTATAAATACATGTATAATTCTATAATGAGGTATTCTGAATTTTAACAATTCCAAATAATTTGAATATAGTTGCAGGACACATAATTCCAACATCTTCCCGCTCGCGCGATTCTTACTCGACGCCCTCCGCCGACACCGGCGCTGGGGCCCTCCCGTCGTCGCCGACCTGTCCAAGCTCCGCCGCGTACCACCCATCCTCGTGGCTGAGGTCCTCAGCGCGCACCCGCCACCACCTCCCCCGCTCGCCCTCCCCTTCTTCCACTGGGCCGGCCGCCAGAAGGGCTTCCGACACTGCTTCCCTGCGTTCCACGCTCTCGCCTCCCTCCTCTCCGCTGCAGGCCTCCCTGCTGCCGCCGATCAGCTTCCCGACCTCATTCGCTCCCACGGCAAGCCCGTCTCTCACCCTCAGCTCACACTCCTCGTCCGGCTTCACACCGCTGCACGCCGCCCCCTCCGTGCGCTCTACACGCTCCGCCGGTTTCGACATGAGTTCTCTGTTCAGCCGCAGGTCCACGTCTGCAACCGTGTCCTCGGCGCTTTGACTGCGGCAGGCCATGTTGAGGATGCGCTCAAGCTGTTCGATGAAATGGCAGAAAGTGGCATCAGGCCTATGCCGGTCACATTTGCAATCATCGTGCGTGCGCTGGGCCAGGAAGGGATGGCGGAGAGGATCCTAGAGATGATTGGGAGGATGCGTGATGAGGTGTGCCGGCCGGACGTGTTTGTGTACACCGCTCTGGTCAAGACGATGGTGCGCAGGGGGCACATGGAGGCTTGCATCAGAGTGTGGGAGGAGATGGGGAGAGATGGTGTGGAGCCAGACACAGTGGCATATGCTACAATGGTTGAGGGGCTATGCAACGCTGGGATTGTAGAGAAAGCAGCTAAATTGTTTGAGGGGATGAGGAAAAAGGGGTTGTTGGTTGACAGGATCGTGTATGCATCACTCGTCGATGCCTATGTTGCTGCTGGGAGGGTTGGGGATGGCTGTAGGATTTTGAAGGAGATGGTGGATGCTGGCTACTGCGCTGACCTCAAAACATACAACATACTCATTGCCGGTCTGTGTGGTATAGGTCGGGAGGATAAGGCACATAACATGTTTCAGATTGTCCTTCAGGAGGAGCTAGTGCCAAGCTCTGAGACTGTTTCACAGTTACTAGTTTGCTATGCTGATAAGGGTGAGATGGTTAACTTTTTTGGATTGGTTGACAAATTGGTTGAGCTGAGCTTGCCTGCCCTAGAATTTTTAGCGGACTTCTTGAGGCTCTTTGCATGCAAGGATGGTAGGGAATTGAAGACTCTGGAATTGTTTAAGACTTTGAGACAAAAAGGGTATTTCAGTGTTAACATTTATAACATTCTTATTGAGAATCTGCTCAAGATCAAGGAGAGGAAGAAAGCATTATTACTGTTTGAGGAAATGAAAGCTTCAGATGACTGCGAGCCAGAGTCATGTACATATAGTCTTATGATTCCATGTTTTGTGGATGAAGGAAATATTGAAGAGGCTTGCTCATGCTACAACTCCATGATGAAGGCTGAATGGATACCAAGTCTTTCAGCCTATCGTTCGCTCGTGAAAGGGCTATGCAAGATTGGAGAGATAAATGCAGCTGTTTCACTTGTACCAGATTGTCTTGGAAATGTAGAGAATGGGCCAATGGAATTCAAGTACACCTTAACTGTTATTGAAGCTTGCCGGTCAAAAGACCCGGAGAAGGTCATGAAAGTGGTGGTTGAGATGATTGAGTTAGGTTATTTAATAGACGAACTTATCTTCTCTGCTGTCATCTATGGATTCTGCAAGTACGCAACTTCAACTAGAGCTAGAGAGGTGTTCTCTGTTATGAGAGATAGGGATATTATTTCGGAGGCTAATTTTATTGTTTACGAGGACATGCTGAACGAGCACCTGAAGAAGGTCACTGCAGACTTGGTGATATCTGGATTGAAGTTCTTCAACCTTGAACCAAAATTGAAATGGAGAAGCAGAATTGATTGAAATATATTTGTACAGTTACTAGGGTAAAGAAGATCATTTATGAAGTGTAAATCTGATCAAATTTATCGATCTCTTTGCTGAACTAGTCCATCTATACAGTTGAATGGGGAAAAGATATAGGACGTGTTTATCTGGTGATCATTCGTTGGGGGAGAACTATCAGCGAGCACCTCAATTGCCATGCTACGTTTAAATTTTTTGCCGTGTATGTTTGAGGGACTTTCCATGCACTAAAGGAAGGAAATTGTCATGTTAAGAAAAGAATTGCCAGACGCAGTGTATTTTTTTTAAATGTCATGCATTTCAATCATGATCCAACTGCTTTAAATTCGTTTGCAAGGAGCTCTCACCAAACGAACCTTCGCCCATTAATATTTCCGAAGGTATAACTTCACATCGACGAAAGCATAAGCTAGTGATCGGAAATTGAGGGTACTAAAGGGTTTCGTATTTGTTGTGAATAGCTTAACCTTATGCATTAGTATATGCTGATACGAAAACGTATTTAGTATGAACAAACTTAATCATTCGCACAGTCTAAATGTGGTGCGGACGGACCAGGGGTTATGTCGGTTAGAATCTTTACTATGCACATTCATTTCGACAGCGGGCGCTGCGCTAGCTTTGCATGATTAGTGTTGAGTAAATAGGCAATTTCTCGATTAAATTAATCCATGAGTAAATCACTAGCATGGCATTGACTAAGTTGATGACGTACTGACTCTGATCTAAACATGCACGTACTAAGCAAACAGTAAGACAAATCTACACATACTGCTACTACTGCTAATATGAAAATAATCAGGAGCGGGATAAACGAGTTATACCCTCCAGTAGGCCACGCAGAGGCCGCGGCTTTGGTGGCAGCAGCGGCGTCCTCGGCGGCCTTCTTGTCGGCTTCAGCTTTCTCGGCGGCGGCACGGTCGGAATCGGTGGACATGGTGATGATGAAGGCGACGCGGACGTAGAGGAAGTAGACGATCGGAAGCGAGCAGTCACGTAATCGCTGCCCAAAAACCTATTCGCCCCTCACCCCGTACAGGAACCAGAAGGGCGTGGTTTCGGAGACCTGCTCTCCCTTCAACCGTGTACGCGGCGGACGGGATGGAGTCACTGGCGGCAGCAGCAACAAAGGAACGACGGTGGGCGTGCGCGTGAGCAGATGTGATCTGTTCGTGGTGGCTAGGGTTAGGAGACACCGCATACTTATAGGCGCAGCCGCGTGGAGAGACGTGGGCTCGACCCACGTCCGAGTCCGTGACAGCCCATGATCCGACGTCTCAGATCGTGGCCCAGCTGTCAGAAAACTCTCCGTTAGTGACTGGCAAAAATAAGCGCGTAGGTGTGAGCTCGGCTCGGCTCAATCCCGCAACCCGCGACGCGTCGTGACGAGGCGTGGCGTGGCGAGGCGGGCGGCGGAGGAGGAGTGCGCGAGGGCCTCTTCTCTTCTCAAGCTCCAATAGCATGTAGAAGAGAAACCCTTATAAACCACTCCAACTCTCCTTCCACTTCCGGGGTGGGACTAAACTTTCCACCACACCTAGTGTCATATAACCCACACGGGCCCTTAGAGATTTTTCAGAAATTGCAATATGGGCCTAGAGCCCATCTCAGATTTCAGCAATCCCCCACCAGATCTCGAGGGCCCATTGTGTCCTCTGTTCCAATTGTTGTTTCGATATACCAGTGTTTCAGTGAAGACCTGTTAAGGTTGAACTTCACCTAGAACAAGTGGCTACACTCCTTCACAACTGAACAATGGACTATGCCTTGAATTGTCAGTTTGGCGTAAAGAAGTTTCACTACATGTCTTACTAGTACTAGGCTGCCGAAGGCTGACCCCTCGGGTGGAGCATATAAGTCACACTCCTAGCCTATTCATGAGCTTACTAGAGATCACCCCAATCTCATAGACTGTAACCAGCAGTCAGGCTCATATAGGTGTGTTCCTCCAAAGATCGCTCTGTAGGATAGCATCTTGCTTTTATAAGCTTTGGAACACATTGAGACCGTAGTCATCCTACCATACAGTATCGAGAGTATTGCATCTCCAACGGAGTGGATTAGTATAGTTACTCTCCTCAGTTCACCACTGGCTTGTTTTCCCAGGTCCTAGTTCACGGGATCTCCGATCACATAGGTTGGGTTACCACCATGGCAACTCATGTGGGTCTCATACCCATCTCCCTCGATGCATTATCTATCACAACACGTGATAGCCCTTTTGTAAAGGGATCTGCCAGATTCTTAGCCGTATGGACATAGTCCAACGCTATCACTCCAGAGTTTCTTAATTTTTTGACAGCTTTTAATCTCATTCTTATGTGCTTGGTGGACTTCATGTTGTCCTTTGAACTCTTCACCTTGGTGATGACAGTCTGATTGTCACAGTTCATACGGATAGCCGGAACCGGTTTATCAACCAATGGCAAGTCCATCAAAAGATCTCGAAGCCATCTCGCTTCTACACCAGATGTGTCTAATGCCGTTAATTCTGCTTCCATTGTCGATCTCGTTAAGATCGTTTGCTTGGAAGACTTCCAGGAAACAGCGCCACCTCCAAGAGTAAACATATACCCAATTGTGGCCTTCATCTCATCAGCATCAGAAATCCAATTCGTATCACTAAACCCTTCAAGTACCGACGGGTATCCGGTATAGTGAAGTCCATAGTTCATAGTACCTTTCAAATAGCGCATAACTCTCTCAACAGCATGCTAATGTACATCACCCGGTTTGTAAACAAACCGGCTCAGTTTGCCCACAGCAAACGCGATGTCAGGCCTCGTTGCGCTCGCTAGGTACATCAGTGAACCAATGATTTGAGAGTATCTCAATTGATCTTTAGCCATGCCTTTGGACTTTCGAATCAATACACTAGGATCATATGGTGTTTGAGATGGTGTGCAGTCCGAATATCCAAAACGACTCAACACCTTCTCAACGTAATGGGATTGCAGAAGTGTGATCCCACCCTCATTATCTCTCAGTAGCTTGATGTTCAAGATAACATCAGCCACACCAAGGTCTTTCATCTCAAAGTTCTGAGATAGAAACGATTTGACCTCCTCAATGAGTTTGAGGTTTGTTCCGAATATCAGTATGTCATCAACATACAAGCACAGTATAACTCCTTCGCCCCCACCATGGCGATAGCATACACATTTGTCAGCCTCATTAACAACAAAACCAACAGATGTCAGAGTTGTATTAAACTTATCATGCCATTGCTTAGGTGCTTGTTTCAGGCCATATAAAGATTTTATCAACCTACACACCTTTCTTTCCCGACCATCTATCACAAAGCCATCAGGCTGTTGCATGTAGATTTCCTCCTTTAGCTCTCCATTTAGAAAAGTTGTCTTAACATCCATCTGATGGACGAGAAGACCATGTGAGGCCGCCAACGAGAGTAATACTCGAATGGTGGTCAGTCTAGCCACAAGTGAATAAGTATCAAAGAAATCTTCCTCTTCTTGCTGGTCATAGCCCTTGGCCACAAGCCTAGCATTGTATTTTTCAATCGTACCATCAGGCCTAAGCTTCTTTTTGAACACCCACTTACATCCCAGTGGTTTGCAACCATAGGGACGGTCAGTGATCTCCCATGTCCCGTTAGCCATGATGGAATCCATCTCGCTACGGACCGCATCCTTCCAGTAGTCAGCTTCTGGAGAGGCATACGCTTCTGAAATAGAAGTGGGAGTATCATCCACGAGGTACACGAAGAAATCATCACCAAAGGTCTTTGCAGTCCTTTGTCTCTTGCCCCTACCAAGGGTTTTCTCGTCATCCTCCTCAGGATTTTCATCATGTGTTTGTTCATAATATTCCATAGGGATGGCAGGTTCAGGAGTCTCCTCAGATTCCTGTCTAGAAGTGCTTTGCATATCTCTCATAGGAAAAATATCCTCAAAGAATGTAGCATCCTTAGACTCCATAATTGTACCAACCTTCTGGTCAGGTACCTCAGATTTCACTACTAGAAATCTATAGCCAACGCTGTTCTTAGCGTAGCCCAAATTAACGCAATCCACGGTCTTGGGTCCAAGCTTACGCTTTTTGGGGATCGGCACGTTGACTTTCGCCAAACAGCCCCAAGTGTGCAAGTACGAGAGTGTCGTCCTTCTCTTTGCCCATTTCTCATAGGGAGTGATCTCATTATCCTTTGTCGGAACTTTATTCAGGACATGACATGCCGTAAATATAGCCTCCCCACCATGCCTTGGATAAACCCGATGTATCTAACATGGCGTTAACCAAATCAGTTAGAGTACGGTTTTTCCGCTCAGCAACCCCGTTTGACTAGGGTGAATAGGGAGGCGTCCACTCATGAATAATGCCGTGTTCCGCACAGAAGGAATCAAACTCACTCGAGAAGTACTCTCCACCACGATCTGACCGAACTCGTTTAATTTTCTTTTCAAGTTGATTTTCAACTTCTGCCTTATAGATTTTAAAGTAGTGTAGAGCCTCATCTTTAGTATGTAACAGATACACATAGCAATATCTAGTGGAATCATATATCAATGTCATGAAGTATCTCTTTCCACCTTTAGTCAACACACCATTCATCTCGCAAAGATCAGAATGTATGAGTTCTAATGGTGCCAGGTGTCTCTCCTCCGCGGCCTTATGAGGCTTGTGAGGTTGCTTAGCTTGCACACATGAAAGGCACTTAGAACCTTTGGCTAAAGTGAAACTCGGGATTAAATCCAACTTGGCTAGCCGCGTCATAACACCAAAACTAATGTGACAAAGACGTGAATGCCAAACTTCAGATTCTTTAACATTCGAATGAATATGGTTCATGACTTTATTACAAAAATCTGCGAGGGAAAGGCGGAACATCCCTCCGCTCTCATAACCTTTTTTAACAAAGAGTCCATATTTTGTAACAACTAATTTATTAGACTCGAAAACCAACTTAAACCCTTCTCTACATAGAAGGGAGCCACTAACGAGGTTCTTCTTGATGGCGGGGACATGCTGCACGTTCTTCAGCTGCACGATCCTTCCCGAAGTAAACTTCAGATCGACCGTGCCAACACCATGAACAGAAGCACTCACGCCATTCCCCATCAATACGGATCCGTGACCTGTGACCTGGTAAGAAGTGAACAATGAAATGTCAGCACACACATGAACACCTGCACCTGTGTCCACCCACCAATCGTTGGGTTGAAACACTGAAAAAACAGTAAATAAATTACTGTACCCAGATGCACCATTCTCATTGTTGCCCACAATCATGTTGATAGACTTGGATTCCTGTCCTGACTTCTTGTACTTGTTTGGGCACTTGTTGGCCCAATGTTCAACCGAACCACAAGTAAAGCAGCCCTCGTCCTTCTTGTTCTTCTTGAAGGTCTTCTTACCCTTCTTTTTAAAGTCGGTATTGTGTTGGACACCGTTCTTTCCCTTGGGCTTGTGGGAGTTGAAGTTCTTCTGGTTCACCATGTTGGCAACAAAAGTCCCTTTGGCCCCTTTTCCGTGCGAGTCTTTTGCCCTCGAATTCTGCTCAACACTCAGATGACCAATGACATCCTCCACAGAAAATTCACGCCTCTGATGTTTCAGAGTGGTGGCAAAGTTCCTCCAGGAATTAGGGAGCTTAGCGATTATGCAGCCCGCGACAAACTTGCCCGGTAACTCGCACTTGAGAAGCTCAAGTTCCTTAACAATGCATATTATCTCATGAGCCTGCTCCAATACAGGACGGTTTTCAACCATCTTGTAATCGTGGAACTGCTCTATAATATACATCTTGCTCCCTGCATCGGCGGCCCCGAATTTAGATTCGAGCGCCTCCCACAAGTCCTTGGCGACATGCACCTGTAAATATGCGTCGACCAGTTTATCTCCGATCACGCTAAGAACTGCTCCAAGAAACACAACGGTAGCCTCCTTGAACGCCTTCTCCTGTTCAGGAGCAATCGTTTCCGTGGAGACACCGGTGACCCAGAACACGTTCATAGCCGTGAGCCATAACGTGGTCTTAGTCTGCCAACGCTTGAAGTATGTACCGGTAAACTTATCCGGTTTCAGTGCAGCGGCAAAGCCACTTGCCGAGAAATTCCTACACATAATAGGTTTTTGGATTGTTGAGTAAATAGGCAATTTCTTGATTAAATTAATCCATGAGTAAATCACTAGCATGGCATTGACTAAGTTGATGACATACTGACTCTGATCTAAACATGCACATACTAAGCAAACAGTAGACAAATCTACACATACTGCTAGTACTGCTAATATGAAAATAATCAGGAGCGGGATAAACGAGTTATACCTCTAGTAGGCCACGCAGAGGCCGCGGCTTTGGTGGCAGCAGCGGCGTCCTCGGCGGCCTTCTTGTCGGCTTCAGCTTTCTCGGTGGCGGCACGGTCGGCATCGGTGGACATGGTGATGATGAAGGCGACGCGGACGTAGAGGAAGTAGACGATCGGAAGCGAGCAATCGCGTAATCGCCGCCCAAAAACCTATTCGCCCCTCACCCCGTACAGGAACCAGAAGGGCATGGTTTCGGAGACCTGCTCTGCCGTCGACCGTGTACGCGGCGAACGGGATGGAGTCACCGGCGGTAGCAGCAGCAAAGGAACGACGGTGGGCGTGCGCGTGAGCAGATGTGATCTGTTCGTGGCGGCTAGGGTTAGGAGACACCACATACTTATAGGCGCAGCCACGTGGAGAGACATGGGCTCGACCCACGTTCGAGTCTGTGACAGCCCATGATCCGACGTCTCAGATCGTGGCCCAGCTGTCAAAAAACTCTCCGTTAGTGACTGGCAAAAATAAGCGCGTAGGTGTGAGCTCGGCTCGGCTCAATCCCGCAACCCGCGGCGCGTCATGACGAGGCGTGGCGTGGCGAGGCGGGCGGCGGAGGAGGAGTGCGCGAGGGCCTCTTCTCTTCTCAAGCTCCAATAGCATGTAGAAGAGAAACCCTTATAAACCACTCCAACTCTCCTTCCACTTCCGGGGTGGGACTAAACTTTCCACTACACCTAGTGCCATATAACCCACATGGGCCCTTAGAGATTTTTTAGAAATTGCAATATGGGCCTAGAGCCCATCTCAGATTTCAGCAATCCCTCACCAAATCTCGAGGGCCCATTGTGTCCTCTGTTCCAATTGTTGTTTCGATATACCAGTGTTTCAGTGAAGACCTGTTAAGGTTGAACTTCACCTAGAACAAGTGGCTACACTCCTTCACAACTAAACAATGGACTATGCCTTGAATTGTCAGTTTGGCGTAAAGAAGTTTCACTACATGTCTTATTAGTACTAGGCTGCCGAAGGCTGACCCCTCGGGTGGAGCATATAAGTCACACTCCTGGCCTATTCATGAGCTTACTAGAGATCACCCCAATCTTATAGACTGTGACCAGCAGTCAGGCTCATATAGGTGTGTTCCTCCAAAGATCGCTCTGTAGGATAGCATCTTGCTTTTGTAAGCTTTGGAACACATTGAGACCGTAGTCATCCTACCATACAGTATTGAGAGTATTGCATCTCCAACGGAGTGGGTTAGTATAGTTACTCTCCTCAGTTCACTACTGGCTTATTTTCCCAGGTCCTAGTTCACAGGATCTCCGATCACATAGGTTGGGTTACCACCATGGCAACTCATGTGGGTCTCATACCCATCTCCCTCGATGCATTATCTATCACAACACGTGATAGCCCTTTTGTAAAGGGATCTGCCAGATTCTTAGCCGTATGGACATAGTCCAACGCTATCACTCCGGAGTTTCTTAATTTTTTGACAGCTTTTAATCTCATTCTTATGTGTTTGGTGGACTTCATGTTGTCCTTTGAACTCTTCACCTTGGTGATGACAGTCTGATTGTCACAGTTCATAAGGATAGCCGGAACCGGTTTATCAACCAATGGCAGGTCCATCAAAAGATCTTGAAGCCATCTCGCTTCAACACCAGATGTGTCTAATACCGTTAATTCTGCTTCCATTGTCGATCTCGTTAAGATCGTTTGCTTGGAAGACTTCCAGGAAACAGCGCCACCTCCAAGAGTAAACATATACCCAGTTGTGGCCTTCATCTCATCAGCATCAGAGATCCAATTCGCATCACTATACCCTTCAAGTACCGACGGGTATCCGGTATAGTGAAGTCCATAGTTCATAGTACCTTTCAGATAGCGCATAACTCTCTCAACAGCATGCCAATGTACATCACCCGGTTTGGAAACAAACCGGCTCAGTTTGCTCACAGCAAACGCGATGTCAGGCCTCGTTGCGCTCGCTAGGTACATCAGTGAACCAATTATTTGAGAGTATCTCAATTGATCTTTAGCCATGCCTTTGGACTTTCAAATCAATACGCTAGGATCATATGGTGTTTGAGATGGTGTGCAGTCCGAATATCCAAAACGACTCAACACCTTCTCAACGTAATGGGATTGCAGAAGTGTGATCCCACCCTCATTATCTCTCAGTAGCTTGATGTTCAAGATAACATCAGCCACACCAAGGTCTTTCATCTCAAAGTTCTGAGATAGAAACGATTTGACCTCCTCAATGACTTTGAGGTTTGTTCCGAATATCAGTATGTCATCAACATACAAGCACAGTATAACTCCTTCGCCCCCACCGTGGCGATAGTATACACATTTGTCAGCCTCATTAACAACGAAACCAACAGATGTCAGAGTTGTATTAAACTTATCATGCCATTGCTTAGGTGCTTGTTTCAGGCCATATAAAGATTTTATCAACCTACACACCTTTCTTTCCTGACCATCTATCACAAAGCCATCAGGCTGTTGCATGTAGATTTCCTTCTTTAGCTCTCCATTTAGAAAAGCCGTCTTAACATCCATCTGATGGACGAGAAGACCATGTGAGGCCGCCAACGAGAGTAATACTCGAATGGTGGTCAGTCTAGCCACAGGTGAATAAGTATCAAAGAAATCTTCCTCTTCTTGCTGGTCATAGCCCTTGGCCACAAGCCTAGCATTGTACTTTTCAATCGTACCATCAGGCCTAAGCTTCTTTTTGAACACCCACTTACATCCCAGTGGTTTGCAACCATAGGGACGGTCAGTGATCTCCCATGTCCCGTTAGCCATGATGGAATCCATCTCGCTACGGACCGCATCCTTCCAGTAGTCAGCTTCTGGAGAGGCATACGCTTCTGAAATAGAAGTGGGATTGTATCATCCACGAGGTACACGAAGAAATCATCACCAAAGGTCTTTGCAGTCCTTTGTCTCTTGCCCCTACCAAGGGTTTCCTCGTCATCCTCCTCAGGATTTTCATCATGTGTTTGTTCATAATATTCCATAGGGATGGCAGGTTCAGGAGTCTCCTCAGATTCCTGTCTAGAAGTGCTTTGCATATCTCTCATAGGAAAAATATCCTCAAAGAATGTAGCATCCTTAGACTCCATAATTGTACCGACTTCTGGTCAGGTACCTCAGATTTCACTACTAGAAATCTATAGCCAACGCTGTTCTTAGCGTAGCCCAAATTAACGCAGTCCACGGTCTTGGGTCCAAGCTTACGCTTTTTGGGGATCGGCACGTTGACTTTCGCCAAACAGCCCCAAGTGCGCAAGTACGAGAATGTCGTCCTTCTCTTTGCCCATTTCTCATAGGGAGTGATCTCATTATCCTTTGTCGGAACTTTATTCAGGACATGACATGCCGTCAATATAGCCTCCCCCACCATGCCTTGGATAAACCCGATGTATCTAACATGGCGTTAACCAAATCAGTTAGAGTACGGTTTTTCCGCTCGGCAACCCCGTTTGACTGGGGTGAATAGGGAGGCTTCCTCTCATGAATAATGCCGTGTTCCGCACAGAAGGAATCAAACTCACTCGAGAAGTACTCTCCACCACGATCTGACCGGACTCGTTTAATTTTTTTTCAAGTTGATTTTCAACTTCTGCCTTATAGATTTTAAAGTAGTGTAGAGCCTCATCTTTAGTATGTAACAGATACACATAGCAATATCTAGTGGAATCATCTATCAATGTCATGAAGTATCTCTTTCCACCTTTAGTCAACACACCATTCATCTCGCAAAGATCAGAATGTATGAGTTCTAATGGTGTCAGGTGTCTCTCCTCCGCGGCCTTATGAGGCTTGTGAGGTTGCTTAGCTTGCACACATGAAAGGCACTTAGAACCTTTGGCTAAAGTGAAACTCGGGATTAAATCCAACTTGGCTAGCCGCGTCATAACACCAAAACTAATGTGACAAAGACGTGAATGCCAAACTTTAGATTCATTAACATTCGAATGAATATGGTTCACGACTTTATTACAAAAATCTGCGAGGGAAAGGCGGAACATCCCTCCGCTCTCATAACCTTTTCCAACAAAGAGTCCATATTTTGTAACAACTAATTTATTAGACTCGAAAACCAACTTAAACCCTTCTCTACATAGAAGGGAGCCACTAACGAGGTTCTTCTTGATGGCGGGGACATGCTGCACGTTCTTCAGTTGCACGATCCTTCCCGAAGTAAACTTCAGATCGACCGTGCCAACACCATGAACAGAAGCACTCGCGCCATTCCCCATCAATACGGACCCGTGACCTGTGACCTGGTAAGAAGTGAACAATAAAATGTCATCACACACATGAACACCTGCACCTGTGTCCACCCACCAATCGTTGGGTTGAAACACTGAAAAAACAGTAAATAAATTACTGTACCCAGATGCACCATTCTCATTGTTGCCCACAATCATGTTGATAGACTTGGAGTCTTGTCCTGACTTCTTGTACTTGTTTGGGCACTTGTTGGCCCAATGTTCAACCGAACCACAAGTAAAGCAGCCCTCGTCCTTCTTGTTCTTCTTGAAGGTCTTCTTACCCTTCTTCTTAAAGTCGGTATTGTGTTGGACACCGTTCTTTCCCTTGGGCTTGTGGGAGTTGAAGTTCTTCGGGTTCACCATGTTGGCAACAAAAATCCCTTCGACCCCTTTTTCGTGCGAGTCTTTTGCCCTCGAATTCTGCTCAACACTCAGATGGCCAATGACATCCTCCACAGAGAATTCACGCCTCTGATGTTTCAGAGTGGTGGCAAAGTTCCTCCAGGAATTAGGGAGCTTAGCGATTATGCAGCCCGCGACAAACTTGCCCGGTAACTCGCACTTGAGAAGCTCAAGTTCCTTAACAATGCATATTATCTCATGAGCCTGCTCCAACACAGGACGGTGTTTTCAACCATCTTGTAATCGTGGAACTGCTCTATAATATACATCTCGCTCCCTGCATCGGCGGCCCCGAATTTAGATTCGAGCACCTCCCACAAGTCCTTGGCGACATGCACATGTAAATATGCGTCGACCAGTTTATCTCCGATCACGCTAAGAACTGCTCCGAGAAACACGACGGTAGCCTCCTTGAACGCCTTCTCCTGTTCAGGAACAATCGTTCTCGTGGAGACACCGGTGACCCAGAACACGTTCATAGCCGTGAGCCATAACGTGGTCTTAGTCTGCCAACGCTTGAAGTATGTACCGGTAAACTTATCCGGTTTTAGTGCAGCGGCAAAGCCACTTGCCGAGAAATTCCTACACATAATAGGTTTTTGGATTGTTGAGTAAATAGGCAATTTCTCGATTAAATTAATCCATGAGTAAATCACTAGCATGGCATTGACTAAGTTGATGATGTACTGACTCTGATCTAAACATGCACATACTAAGCAAACAGTAGACAAATCTACACATACTGCTAGTACTGCTAATATGAAAATAATCAGGAGCGGGATAAACGAGTTATACCCTCCAGTAGGGCACGCAGAGGCCGCGGCTTTGGTGGCAGCAGCGGCGTCCTCGGTGGCCTTCTTGTCGGCTTCAGCTTTCTCGGCGGCGGCACGGTCGGCATGGTGATGATGAAGGCGACGCGGATGTAGAGGAAGTAGACGATCCGAAGCGAGCAGTCGCGTAATCGCTGCCCAAAAACCTATTCGCCCCTCACCCCGTACAGGAACCAGAAGGGCGTGGTTTCGGAGACCTGCTCTCCCGTCGACCGTGTACGCGGCGGACGGGATGGAGTCACCGGCGGCAGCAGCAGCAAAGGAACGACGGTGGACGTGCGCGTGAGCAGATGTGATCTGTTCGTGGCGGCTAGGGTTAGGAGACACCGCATACTTATAGGCGCAGCCGCGTGGAGAGACGTGGGCTCGACCCACGTCCGTGACAGCCCATGATACGTTAGTGACTGGCAAAAATAAGCGCGTAGGTGTGAGCTCGGCTCGGCTCAATCCTGCAACCCGCGGCGCGGCGCGCCGAGACGGGCGGCGGAGGAGGAGTGCGCGAGGGCCTCTTCTTTTCTCAAGCTCCAATAGCATGTAGAAGAGAAACCCTTATAAACCACTCCAACTCTCCTTCCACTTCCGGAATGGGACTAAATTTCCCACTACACCTAGTGCCATATAACTCGCATGAGCCCTTAAAGATTTTTCAAAAATTGCAATATGGGCCTAGAGCCCATCTTAGATTTCAGCAATTAGCTCCGATAGAATATACGGCAGTTCCTTAGTTGGGTCGGCATCGCTTTCTATGGTTGGTTTCTGACATCGATCATAATTCAAATTCAGTAGATGCAAGTAGGCGTGGTGGACAACATGAACTCTGAATCAAGAAAAGTGCCAAATCAATTGAAAAGTATACGCTCCCGTGAACAGCGGCAACAAAGAAAACATCGTGAGACTTGGGGGCGTGAGGCCGACATCGCTAGGTTCAGAACCGACGGTACTAGCTTGCAGTGGCAGTGATGTAGGGTGGGACACTTCGGAGGGAGCCACATGAGGAGTCATTGTCCTTAAAGAGATAGGCTATAGGCCAGATAACAACAGATCCTATTCCGCACGTACCACCCCGATTGTTTCTTTAGTTGCTTTGGGTCGGCCCATTTATGTATTTTGACATTTTTCATCGCTTGTGGGAAGGATCTAGAACCTTCCCCGAACAATTTTTTTTCATGTGTTTCTTTTATAACGATTTTCTTTTTTTTCATTTTTAAAATTCAGGAATATTTATAAAGTTAATAAATTTTTAAAATTTTATTTAATGATCCACACTTGTTGAAATTCAGAACATTTTGTGAAATCCAAGAATTTTTTTAAATAAATGAACATTCCTTGAAATCCAGGAATATTTTCAATCCTGAACCTTTTTTTGAAAAATGTGATCTTTCCCAAAATTATAAAAAAATATGAAAATCAATAATTTTTAAAAAATTTAAACAATATTCAAATTCTTCAACATTTATAAAATGCATGAACATTTTTTTTGCAATTCTTGAGCATTTCTCAAATTCATAACATTGTTCAGATTGGAGAACTTTTTTTTTGAATTATTTATGGTTATGCCCTTTTTATGATTCCCAAATATTTAACATATGAAGTTGTTTTTTCTAAAGATAGCATCAATTAGGAGCGGAACAGCTAGAAGAAAGGACAGTGGGGAAAGTAGAAGAAATGGATCAACCCAACAACCTCAGTGTTTCCAGTTTTCCTTTTCTCTATCTTTTTTTTCTTTTTTCTCTTTTGTTTCCATTCTCTTTTCTTAACAAACTTTTTCAAATCCGTGATCTCTTTTCAAAATTGATGGACTTTTTATTTCAAAATAGATGAACTTGTTTTCCAAATTGGTGATCTTTTTTGCAAATTTTGTGAACTTTTCTCAAAGTTGATGATTTTTTTCAAGTTCAATGAATTTTTTTCAAAATCAATGCATTTTCATAAAATCTATGAACTTTTTTTCAACATTGATGATTTTATTTCAAAATTGATGAATTTTTTCCAAGCTGGCAAACTTTTTGAAATGGACATTTTAAAAAATAGATTTTTTTTAGTTTCAAAACTTTTCAAATTCATGGTCTATTTTTCGAATCTGTGAACTTTTCCTAGTTTCCCTGAACATTTTTTAAGCAGTCAACTGGTCATATGGTCCATGACATGTGGTCAACATGTACACAACATGGGCGGAAAGCAGACAGCAGATTGGGTCGTCGAGCAGCTGCAAGGCACAGTCAGCTTCGTCAGATAATACTTCTGCATGATCCCCCACTTCAATTATTAGCAGTTGTGTTGATCTCTTTGCATTGATGATCGCACGAGTACTTGTCTCCACATCTGAAGCAGAGGCCATTCTGACACTTGTAATCCCGCAGCTCGCGCTCGCGCCCAAAGTCATCAGCAACTGGTTTGGGTATTGGAGCCGCGCGTTGGCCCGGAGCTGGCACAAGCGGCAGTACTGGTGCTAGAGGCGGACGAGCCATTGATGGAAACGCTCCTGACAGGGGCGGTGGTCGTCCCGCGGAAGCTGATCGAAGATGAGGACGCTGCATGTCCAGCTCCTCTTTCTGAATGCGAGCAAAAACCGTTTCCCGTGTGATGCTGTTGGGTGCCTGTAAACGTACTACCGCGCACAACTGATCCTTCAGGCCCAATAGAAATTGAGTGAAAAAAATTGGTGCTCAAAGAGGGATCCAGAGCCAACAGATTGTACATATGAACCTCAAATTGTTGCCGGTACTCTGCTACCATGTCGGTGTGATGAAGTTGCAGGAGGTTGTGCATAGTGGGCTCAAATTCGTCCAGGCCAAATTCTTCCACCACGGCACGATGAAATACTTAACAGGTGATGTCAGTATGTGTCTGATGGAAGGCCCGAAGCCAGAGCAAGGCGTGGCCATCGACGTAGAGAGCCGCCGTCGCCACCAAGTTGTGCAGCGGCACCTAGTACAGCTCAAATACACGAGATAACGATCCAACCAGACCCGTGGAGCCTCGCCCTCGAAATGGGGAAACTGGTGCTTTGGGAGGCGGGGGCGTACTCCTCGTGTTGTGTCGGTGGAGGTGCATGCCTCTGCAGTGCGGGCTACGCCCTCGGCATGGGCAGCGGTGACGGTCCTTCGTTGACGAGACGGGTGGCTTAAACCGCGCCCGGAGGACTTGCAAAATTGGGAGAGCGCTTGGAGGCGGTAGGGAACGGGGATCTGGCGGTGGCGGCTGGATCGGCGCCTCGCGCGTTGGTGCAGGGCGGTGCATGGTCGTCGACCTATGAACCGGTGGACAGAGCCGAAGACGCGGATGGGGAAGCCACCTTGCGCACATCATCAACCTCCGCCTGCATGAGACCGATCTACTTCACCAAGCTCTACAACTCGAGTGAGACATGTGTGTTGAATGCGGTCTGCGTCTCCGGCCTCTTGTCCGCCAGGACCTTCTCCTCGTCGAATTTGGAGAGCAGTGTCTCCATCAGGGCCGTGAGATTTGATTCTTTTAACAAATTTTGGTGTTCTTTGGATATGAAGCTTAAAATGCCGGTGGCGGCTGCTTTTCTGTTTTCTGGTGCAATTTTAAAGTTGTACCCTTCAGAGTGATGATGGGAGGAAGCACAAGATTTGGATCTGTCTATGTTATTATTATTCAGCACTTATGGAAGCTATTAAAAAATTACGCCCTGCATTTTAGTTTGGATTAGATTACGTATCACTTTTACTTTGTGAATTGTGATTCGGTTCGTTCCATACGTGTTAAAAAGATCAGGCATGATGCTTCTGATAGATATATGAATATGATGTTTTTGTTTTGATCTTCAGATGTGTGTTCAAGCCAAGGACCGTGTTTGCGAGGCGGTGGAGCTGCTGGTGGTCGAAGGAGCTGGATCCCATATATTTCACGGATACATAGAACGATTGTGATATAAATTTGCTGCGGTAGTTGATGAATATCAACATATTTGCTAGAACGATACTGGCCGCATGAAAGTTTTTGTTTTGTGCTACTCCCCTGTTCATAAATATAAGATGTTTTACATATTTTATTATTATGGACTACATACGGACTGAAATAAATGTACAAATACACTAAAACATATCTATAAATACATCTGATTCAGAAAAAAGTTAGATCATCTTGTATTTACGAACACAGGGAGTACTATCTTTGAAATGTCCAGTGTTGCTAACTTGTCTGAGCTGAGCTGTTTGCCCCATATGCTTTGTATAAACAACTACAAACCAAGCAACTAACACGAACCAGCAGAGTTATTTCGTCCAACAAAGAAACCCATGCCATGTGTCGCTCCATCATGGGTGACTCGAACGTGAACCCTAGCCGTTGGGACCTACCTT
Source organism: Triticum aestivum (assembly GCF_018294505.1). Lineage (NCBI taxonomy): Eukaryota > Viridiplantae > Streptophyta > Magnoliopsida > Poales > Poaceae > Triticum > Triticum aestivum. The sequence continues at coordinate 95,291,642 of NC_057797.1, read as the reverse complement.
CCACCACACCTCCTCCTCCTACCGTCGGCGATGCACCGCCAGGCGTCTTTATTCTCCTCTCGCATGGTGTGGAAAAGAGTGATTGCTTTGTTGTGCAGATGCACGGGTCGTGCGCGGCGTGGGGGTGCTGGGACCTGTTGGCTGGTGCAGAGGTGCGGGTGCGCCGCCGACGTGAAGTGTTGTTGGGCATTGATGCCAGATCTGGCCATTAGTGGACCGGCGGTCGGACCTTGTTGCCCCGGGGCTAGTGTCGCTAGCTTGGCACATTGGTGAAGCTCAGGAGGGCGCACCATTGATGCTGGCAGACGTCGGGTGTTGTAGATTTGGCAAGGAGCGGGTTGTTGACCTAGCAGTGGTGGGCACACCGGTGTCGGGGCGCGCGACAGGCCGGCTGCAACACAGTGGTATGTGTGGATCTGGGCGCGGCATAATGAAGTGGGCATTTCTTCGGCTAGATCTATTGCTATGGTGGTCGGAGGCTCGACCAGCGATTGGGCTGCAAGCTAGATGTGTGTGGACTCCTGGAAGGGTGATAGTCTGCGATGGTGCTACTATGGAGCTTGCTCCTGGGTTTGCATCATCAGTGGTGCTCCTGCCCAGTGCTACGTGGTGTTGTGCATACCTTGTGTTGTCTTTGGTTTGGTGGTGGTGTGTTTGGGACGTCGTCTTCGACATAGATGCTTGGTTCTTCGGACTAAAGTCTTGCCCAACTTTGGTCGAGGATATAGTGGCAAAGGACGCCTTCGGGTGTGGTTTTCCTTGCTGGAGGCACCATCTGAAGGAAATATGCCTTAGAGGCAATAATAAAGTTATTGTTTATTTCCTTATTTCATGATAAATGTTTATTATTCATGCTAGAATTGTATTAACCGGAAACATAATACATGTGTGAATACATAGACAAACAGAGTGTCACTAGTATGCCTCTACTTGACTAGCTCGTTGATCAAAGATGGTTATGTTTCCTAACCATAGACATGTGTCAGTGTCAAAACCGGCAGATCTCGGGTAGGGGGTCCCGAACTGTGCGTCTAAGGCGGATGGTAACAGGAGGCAGGGGACACGATGTTTTACCCAGGTTCGGGCCCCTCTTGATAGAGGTAAAACCCTATGTCATGCTTGATTGTTCTTGATGATATGAGTACTACAAGAGTAGATCTACCAGGAGATCAGAAAGGCTAAACCCTAGAAGCTAGCCTATGGTATGATTGTATGTTGTCCTACGGACTAAAACCCTCCGGTTTATATAGACACCGGAGGGGGCTAGGGTTACACAAGGTCGGTTACAAAGGAGGAGATATGCATATCCGTATTTCCTAGCTTGCCTTCCACGCCAAGTAGAGTCCTACCCGGATACGAGACGAAGTCTTCAATCTTGTATCTTCATAGTCCAACAGTCCGGCCAAAGGATATAGTCCGGCTGTCCGGAGACCCCCTAATCCGGGACTCCCTCAGTAGCCCCTGAACCAGGCTTCAATGATGATGAGTCCGGCGCGCAGTGTTGTCTTCGGCATTGCAAGGCGGGTTTCTCCTCCGAATACACCATGGAAGAGTTTGAATGCAAGGATAGTGTCCTACCCTGTAAAATAAGTTCCACATACCACCGTAGAGAGAATAATACTTCCATAAATCCAATCTGCTGACATGTTTTGATAGTATGACATCACTTCATGGCCCGGTTTTTATTTGAACCGCTTTTCTCAACCAGCTCCGCACACATCGCGAGGCGGTTTTCTCGATACGTCTTGTCAAAGCAGAGATCGTGTTCCTCTTATCATGGGATTCTCATCAATACGGACATGGGTAACCCAACCGCGCCATCAATTACGGCGCTTGGGGAATAAGCGGTTTTTCTAGGCAAGTGGGGAGACTCATCGCCTCCTCCGCCCTTATAAAAGGGAAAAAGATCTACTTTTTTCACCCACGCCTTCTTCCTTCTCGCTTTCCCATTCCCGCACACTCGGGCTCTAGCGCCCAAGCTCGCGTTCTTCTTCTCAAACCACTCCAGCATGTCGGGAGCAGGAGGCAAGTGGATGGTCTCTTCCGTCACAGAGGAGAACGTCAAAAAATTACGGGAAGCCGGATATCTGACCGCGGACATCGCACACCGGCTGCCCGATGCGGGGCAGATAATACCAACGCCCGAACCCCATGAGAGGGTAGTTTTTCTTACCCATTTCGTCTGCAGACTGGGATTTCCCCTCCACCCGTTTGTCCGTGGGCTCATGTTCTACTATGGGCTGGATTTTCATGATCTGGCCCCCAACTTCATCCTCAACATCTCGGCGTTTATCGTCGTGTGCGAGGCCTTCCTCCGCATCAGGCCCCACTTCGGCCTATGGCTGAAAACCTTCAATGTCAAACCGAAGGTGGTGAGCGGCCAGCAAGCAGAGTGCGGAGGCGCCATGGTGGGCAAGGTGCCTAATGTCACCTGGCTCGAGGGCACCTATGTGGATACCATAAAGGGGTGGCAATCGGGGTGGTTCTACATCACCGAGCCGTGCGACTCCAACTGGGTGGCGGCCCCCAAATTCCGATCCGGAATCCCCACACGGCTCACCTCCTGGAAAAAGAAGGGCCTGTCCTGGGGCTCTCCGGCAGAGTTGACCGGACTCCAGTCCTGCATCCAAAACATGACGAGCAAGAAAATCAAGCTCGTCAACGTGGTCCAGGTTATGCTCTTCCGCCGGATCCTTCCATGTCAACGGCGGGCATTTGTTTTGTGGGAGTTCGACTCGGCCAAGCACCAGACGCCGCGAGAGCTCTATGACACGACACACGAGGACGTCTGGAGGGTGCTGTTCAAAAGCGCCGAGATCCCTCCCCCCTCAACGAGGACCGCGGACTCAGCGCAAAGCACCGCGCCAATCCGGTAAGATTTTTATATTTCTCAGGGTATTTATTAGCCCCCCTTTAGTTGTGTGCAGGATCTAAACTTCCATGTCATTAACAGGATTGGATAGAGACGGCGGAGCAGCTCGATAGCCCAGCCCCGCTGCCCGAAGATCCTGCCGACGCTCTTCTGACGAAGATGCTGACTCCGGCACCCTACGAGGTGCCAGAAAAGACCAAGAAGAAGGCCGCGGGGACCCGAAAGGGTCTCCGGCGTAAGGTTGTATCGGGGTCATCGGACGATGACTCCGACGCGCATTCCTCCCACGGAAAGGAGGAGGAGGAGAAAAGTTCTCCCCCCAGCCGGGGGAGACAAGAAAAGGAAGGCTGACCCATCCGAGGAGGCCAAAGGGTCCAAGAAGGGAAGGACCCTCCTTTCAGACTATGCCACGACGGCCGCCGAAAGCGGCGACGAGTGGCTACCCAGGGACAAGCCCCTGGCGAAGTCATAAGTGTCCGGACACCGTAGTACTTCATGATATGTTTTATTATACTGCCTTTCCTCATGCTGAACATGATTGTGCAGTCCGTCCCGAGCTCATCTCGACGTACCCTCGTCGAGCGGCTCTTTGGACTCGTCGGATATGAACAACGGTTCTCTTTCGACCGCCTCCACCCCTCGCCCTACGGACAACGCCGAGGTATTGTCTAAACAGGCACCGAGCCAAGGGGAGGTGGTCCTGGGGGCGCCTCGCGGCGACTTCCCAGACCCTGGGTACCAAGGGAGCGAGGCTCCTGCGGGCTTCGAGTTTGGGCCCCAGCCGGACACTGCGCTGGAACCCTCGATGGTTCCGGACTCCGACAGGCGATCCCCCGTCAAGGGGGGCCAACCATCCGTGCTAGTGTCCTCTGTCCAACCAGAGGCATCGGACAACCTGCTGGAAGCGCTTCGCAACGCTTCCATCGAAGAAGAGCACCGCACTATCATGAGTGCGGTGGTCGAGAAGGTTCAGTCCACCAAAAACGGACTGACCGAAGCCTGCGCCAGCCTTCTAACAGGCTTTGAGGTGAGCAATTAAAGTATAAGAAAATATACCACATAGATAGTAGCCCCTGATGCTCTGTTCGGCATTCGCGAAGAAAAGCCGAATAGAGGATCAAATGATAACTCAGGAGTCTAATTAGAGTATGTCTATGTGTATGTGCAGGCTTCACTGCTGGCCGCTGCCGCACGTACTGCGGAGGTCACTGCGCTAAAGCAGGACCTGAAGCGGTCCGAGGACGAGCTAGGCCTTACCAAGAGGCAGCTCGGAGAGAGCAAAGGTAAGAAATACCCCTGTCTATGTAGTTAAAAAGAAGTTTGGTGTAAAGTAATAGGATCATCATGGATTTGTCAGGGGCCACGACCGAGGTGGCGACCCTGAGGAAGGTGTTGTCTAAGGCGGAAGACAAAGCGGCCAAAGAACGCATTGAACGGGAGAAACAAGAAGCCCGAGTGGGCGAGGTGCAGCAAGAGCTCGAGGCTCTTGCCAAGAAGCACGAGTCCTTGGAGCTTGACTCCAAGACGCGGGAGTCCGAGCTCGCGCAGGCGCTTGAAAGCGTCCGGAGTGCCAAGGCCGAAGCCCACAAGGCCCTCCAGGAGATTGATGTGGCAAAGAAGATAGCAGCGGGTAAGGCATTCAATATGCAAAGCAAGCATGTGAAGGAGACTTTCCTTTTTCTTACCCGAGTTCGGAGCTCTCCAGGAGCATTTCCAGATCTTCCCCATAGTGTGCTGGATGCCACGGAGTTTTACCGGGCTAAGGAGGGGAGCTCAACGGAGAAGTTGTTCTGGTCTCAGTATACTGGGACCGAACACCCCGCGTCCTTGAGCGACCAGCTGAAGCAGTTGGTTGAACTTCACAAGGTGGCCGAACAGGCCATGAAGGGCCTTATAGTCTGGATGTGGCCTGGCGATCCCCTGTCAGGCAGCTACTTCGGCCTGGTAAGGCGGCTCGTGGAAGCCTGCCCGCGGCTTGAAGTCATCAAGCGGTCCGTCTGCATCGAGGGTGCACGCAGGGCTTTTTCCCGGGTGAAGGTGCACTGGGCGAAGCTGGACGCCGTGAAGCTGGTGAAGGAAGGGCCGCTGGAGGGCAAGGAGCATCGCCGCCCCGAGAATATTACGAGGGTGTCCTGGAGGGTTCCCGCCTAGTGGAAGATGAGTGTGCCAAGGATGTAATTTTTGAATGAACATGCTCATGTGATCCTGTAATATGAAACGAGTTCATTTGCGCCATGCGACGCTTTCTTAATTTAAAATATTACCTTCTGTGTGGCCGTTTATAAAATCTGAGAGTTGGCCAGTCGTCGACTTCTGCCCCCATGTAACTAGTACCGGGGTGTTCGGGATAAACCTGAACACTCTTTACCCCCAATTTTGGGTCCTCCAAGGGAGGTGTTCAACGCAACGAACCAGGCAATCGGACTATAATGCTTTATCACTCTCACTTAGCCATAGAAGTCTATGATTTTAAATTTTGGTGAAGCCCCTGGTATTCGGAGGGCCGAATTTGGGGCGCTATACACGCCTAAGCCGGACAAGGATGAATCCTTGCCCAAAGCAGAAAAAGTATTTAAGGACTTAAGACCTCTCGAACAGCGACCAGTCTCTCGCCTTATCATGGCAGTCAATTTTTGGCTTTCTCTACTGAGGTGCTTGTCCGGAAGAACCGGGACACAATCGCAGTAGTTCTCCCACCGCTACCTTAGCCGATGTAGCGGAACGTAAGGTACCAAAGCATGGGAGCCGGGCAACCCAATATTTGACCCAAGACATGATTCAGAGCTGATGCATATAATGCTATAAGTTCGGGGTGCCGCACTGTCAAAAGTGTTCGGACTTCTTGCGCCGTATTGCGGGGTGAATGAGAGCCCCTGGCGTACTGACTGTACCCGAGCATGCAGGTGTGGAATGTCGTAAATGGACATATAAGAGAAAGAAAAAAACTTGGCTAATGCAATAACAGATTAATAATATGCATTGTTATTTGAATAATACATCGAAGCACACTGGTACAAGTAGTGCAATAAGCGTAAAGTAGGACAATTCGAAATGTCCTATCCAAGGCAAGCTACGCAATAATAGTGAAAAGCGGGTATATCAAGTATTACTAGAGACCACCTGGCGGTTCCCGTGTTCATCTTAGCTTCTTGCCGCCTTGGTTGTTGCTTCCGGAATGTGTCCGGCTGTCGAACTGCCGGAAAGGCCTTCTGAAGAATTAGGCCCTGAAAGACAGAGGGAATGTCAAAGGTATACAACCCCTGGTGTGGTTAAGCCACAATGTGGGGTGTGTCCTGATTGTGCCCCCACCTATGTCCATGGTATTTTCAATGCGTAGTTATGTACGCGCGGCATGAATTTCGTTGCTGCACTGGGACTGGGACGGGGGCTGAATTGCTAGGCGAGCGTAGATCGTGCCAGGTGATCCTGTTGTAGATTATTCCGGACGCGCTTGAAGGTGTCCGGGGGCTGTAACGCCGAATGAGTGGTCTGTCTGAACATGCTGCTTTGTGCCTCTGCTGCAAGGGCCGCAGTGTGCTCTTCCGTACGGAGCGAGCGTTCTGTGTTTTCATTTACTGTTATGACCCCGCGAGGTCCTGACATCTTGAGCTTGAGGTATGCGTAATGTGGCATTGCATTGAATTTTGCAAATGTCGTCCGTCCGAGCAGTGCATGATAGCCACTGCAAAACGGGACGATGTCAAAGATTAACTCTTCACTTCGGAAGTTATCCGGTGATTCGAAGACCACTTCCAGTGTGATTGAGCCTGTGAAATGGGCCTCTACACCTGGGATGACGCCTTTAAAGGTGGTTTTGCTGGGTTTGATCCTTGAGGGATCGATACCCATTTCCCGCACTGTATCCTGATAAAGCAGGTTCAGGCTGCTGTCGCCGTCCATAAGGACTCGAGTGAGGTGAAATCCATCAATGATGGGGTCTAGGACCAGTGCGGCGGATCCGCCATGACGGATGCTAGTGGGGTAGTCCCTGCGATCGAAGGTGATCGGACAAGCAGACCATGGGTTGAACTTCGGGGCGACGGGCTCCATCGCGTAGACATCCCTTAGTGCACGCTTCCGCTCCCTCTTGGGAATGTGGGTTGCGTATATCATGTTTACTGTCTTCACTTGTGGGGGAAACCCCTTCTGCCCTCCTGGGTTCGGCGGCCGTGGCTCCTCCTCATCATCGCTATGTAGCCCCTTGTCCTTGTTTTCGGCATTTAACTTGCAGGCCTGCTTGAACACCCAACACTCTCTGTTGGTGTGATTGGCTGGCTTGTCGGGGGTGCCGTAGATTTGACACGAGCGATCCAGTATGCGATCCAGACTGGACGGAGCTAGAGTATTTCTTTTGAATGGCTTTTTCTGCTGACCGGATCTAGAGCCTTTGAATCCGGCGTTGACTGTCGTATCTTCGGAGTTATCGCCGTTATTGCGGCGCTTTGGTCTATTATGACGCTACCTACCATTAACGTCTTTGGTATCCGAGGTATCCGGATTCCTTGATGTGTTGTTGCTGCGAGCCAGCCAGCTTTCCTCGCCCGCGCAAAAGCGGGTCATGAGTGTTGTGAGGGCTGTCATAGATTTCGGCTTCTCCTGGCCGAGGTGGAGGGCGAGCCACTCGTCACGGATGTTATGCTTAAATGCCGCTATGGCTTCTGCATCCAAACAGTCTACAATTTGATTTTTCTTAGTCAGGAACCGTGTCCAGAATTGTCTGGCCGATTCCCCTGGCTGCTGGGTTATGTGGCTCAAGTCATCAGCATCCGGTGGCTGCACATAGCCCTGGAAGTTGTCAAGAAATGCATCTTCCAAATTCTCCCAACTGTCGATGGAATCTGCTGGCAAGCTATTCAGCCAATGCCGAGCTGGTCCTTTGAGTTTTAGTGGGAGATACTTGATGGCATGTAGATCATCACCGCGGGCCATGTGGATGTGAAGGAGGGAATCCTCAATCCATACAGCGGGATCTGTTGTGCCATCGTATGATTCGATGTTTACGGGTTTGAAACCCTCCGGGAATTCATGATCCATAACTTCATCAGTGAAGCATAGGGGGTGTGCGGCGCCTCTGTGCCGGGCTATGTCCCGACATAGTTCGTATGAGTCTTGTCTGCTGTATTCGGCCGGCCGGATTTACTCTTGGTGTTTCCGATGCGACAATCATCGTCCCGTGTGGGCGCACGTGTTCGTGTCCCATATATTGACCTTGCGATTTTTGCCTTACTGTCCAAGATGTCTCGCAGGTCCTCTGTGTTGCCCTAGGCCTTAGTATCTTTGACTGAGTGGCGACGGGGTGCAGACTAAACTTTAGGCTGAAACGCCTCTCTGGCTCGACCGCGTAGTGGCCGGTCAGCCGCATTGTACACTGGTGAATGAGGCTTCAATGCTTCCTCCTCGAGGTGAGGTAGCAACCTACGTTTGGGGTAACTCTTGGACGGGCGCTCGAATTCATGCTCCTGGGCCGCAAGGACTTCGGTCCATCTGTCTGCTAGCAAGTCTTGATCAGCTTGAAGTTGTTGCTGTTTCTTCTTTAGGCTACTTGCCGTGGCCATAAGCCGGCGCTTGAAGCGCTCTTGCTCGACGGGGTCCTCAGGCACGATAAACTCGTCGTCGTCGAGGCTCGCTTCGTCTTCGGAGAGAGGCATGTAATTGTCCTCCTCCGGTTCTCCATCTGCTGCCCGCTCTGGGGGGGGGGGTAGTGTAACGCCCTCGATGCGGCTATATCTCCCACGTGTCGAAGCACGACTTAGAGGCATAATCGCATTGAAAGCAATGTCGCAAGTGAGGTAATCTTCACACAACCCATGTAATACATAAGGGAAAGAGATACATAGTTGGCTTACAATCGCCACTTCACACAATTACATGAATAAAGCATTACATCATCCAGATACAATCAAGGTCCGACTACGGAACCAAAATAAAAGAAGAACCCCAAATGCGACAAAGGTCCCCGATCGACCCCAACTGGGCTCCACTACTGATCAACTAGAACGAAACAACACAAAGGGCAAGATCTTCATCGAGCTCCTCCTTGAGCTTGGTTGCGTCACCTGCTCGGTAACATAGGCACCTGCAAACTGGTTTTGGAAGCATCTGTGAGCCACGGGGACTCAGCAATCGCGCACCCGCGAGATCAAGACTATTTAAGCTTACAGGAAGGATGGAGTAATGAGGTGGAGCTGCAGCAAGCGACTAGCATATATGGTGGCTAACATACGCAAATGAGAGCGAGAAGAGAAGGCAAAGCACGGTCGATAAAAGTATGATCAAGAAGTGATCCTATAGCAACCTACGTCAAGCATAACTCCAACACCGTGTTCACTTCCCGGACTCCGCCGGAAAGAGACCATCACGGTTACACACGCGGTTGATGTATTTTAAATAAGGTCAACTTCGGGTTTTCTACAACCGGACGTTAACAAATTCCCATCTGCCCATAACCGCGGGCACGGCTTTCGAAAGATAATACCCTGCAGGGGTGTCCCAACTTAGCCCATCACAAGCTCTCATGGTCAACGAAGGAATAGACCTCCACCCGAGACGTTCCGATCAGACTCGGTATCCCGGTACAACAAGACATTTCGACAGGGTAAAACTAAACCAGCAACACCGCCCGAATGTGCCGACAAATCCCGATAGGAGCTGCACATATCTCTTTCTCAGGGCACACTCAGATGAGCAATCCGTACAACTAAAACCAAACCTCGAGTTTCCCCGAGGGGGCGCTGCACAGGGCTCTAGTTCGGACCAACACTCAGAGGAGCACTGGCCCGGGGGGGTTAGAATAAAGATGACCCTTGAGTCTGCAGAACCCAAGGGAAGGTGGTAGGTTGTTAGTGCAAATGGTAAAACCAATGTTGGGCATTGCTGGAGAAGCTTTACTTAAGGCGAACTGTCAAGGGGTTCCCATTATAGCCCAACCGTGTAAGTAACGCAAAATCCGGGAACATAACACCGATATGACGGAAACTAGGGCGGCAAGAGTGGAACAAAACACCAGGCATAAGGCCGAGCCTTCCACCCTTTACCAAGTATATAGATGCATTAATTAAATAAGATATATTGTGATATCCCAACCAGTAAACATGTTCCAACAAGGAACAACATCTCCATGTTCCAACAAGGAACAAACTTCAATCTTCACCTGCAACTAACAATGCTATAAGAGGGGCTGAGCAAAGCGGTAACATAGCCAATCAACGGTTTGCTAGGACATTGGTGGGTTAGAGGCTGAACATGGCAATTTGGGTGGCTGACAAGCAAGTGGTAGGCATCGTAGCAATGGCATAGCAAAAGAGCGAGCAAACTAGCATAGCAAAGATAGTAGTGATTTCGAGGGTATGATCATCTTGCCTGAGATCCCGCAAGGAAGAAGAACGAGTCCAAGAAGAAGACAAACGGTCGTAGACGAACAAATCCTCACAACTCCGGAACGAAACCGAAGCTAACGAGAGAAGCAACCCGGAAAGAAACAAACAACATAGTAAACACACAAGCATAAACAAGTCATGATGCACAAACAAGTATGATGCATGTCCGGTTTAATGAGGCATGGCATGGCAAAGTGCAACAAACAATACTACAAGTTAAGTGGAGCTCAATATGCAACGAGGTGCATGTTGACGGAACACCACATCAATTATTTAGTTATCTCTCGTTTAAGCTACCCAACAATATTAACTGTTGTTAAACATGGCAAGAGGTGAAGCATAATATAAACTATACCATCTAAACAATTTAAATGGGGCCGGATATAAAAACAACAAATCTGGTAAATCCCCATATGCATTTAGCAATTTAATGCAACAACAAGTTTAAACATTTTAAATGTTGTTATCATGATGCGGATGACATATACAAGTTTTATGCAATTTTATGAAAATGTTGACATGAGCATGTTATGAAGCATTTGGTCACCATGGCGGAACAAAAAGGGTGCCACGGCGGCGAAACAAAAATGGTGCCACGGCAACATTCCGGTCCCGGTAACTCATGGAGATACCGGTGCAAAAGGAGGCGTGCGGATGTGCGGAACATGCTAGAGATGGTGGGGTGATCCCGGTTACCGGGTTCCCACGGTTCATCGGCATGGCGAACGAGGAGGAACGTGCATGAAGCAAACGGGCACGGTGCAAACATAGGGTGCATCTCATACAACACATGCATTCGGTCCACGGACGGCGTCTCGGGGTTATACCTTCGAAGCGTGCGTTTCGGGCGGATCGAGTTCGTAGAGGGAAGTATACGTTCACGGGTCGACGGTAGTGGTACATCTCGTAGACGTTCACGGGTCGTCGTGGAGGTAGTTGTACACGGCGTCGGTAGAGGAAGTAGTTGTTCTCGCGATGGTAGTGGTTCGAGGTCTTGGCGGGTCATCATGTAGCCGAACTTGGCATATCCGAAGGGGTACTTGACGAAATCCACATCGAATGTAGTCGTTCGGGCTCCCGTAGATGAACTTGACGGGTCCCATGAGTAGTCGTACTCGGCGAATCCACGTAGTCGAACTTGGTGGTCTTGGCGTTTCGGGTCTCGCAGTGTAGTCAAACTTGGTGGCCTTGACGAACCGAAGTGGTAGTAGGCGAGATACACGATCACGGTAGTCCCCGGAGATGGAGTTTCGTGTCCAAAACTTGACGGGTGCAGGAGATCTCAGGGAGGAAGGGGCTCGGTTCATGCAAAGGTTGCGGAGGGGCTGGCCATGGCGTCGGGCAGGGCTTCCCGAGGTGGTGCAGGTGGCCCATGGAGAGGTGCAGCAGGACAGAGCTCGACGGAGCAAGGTGGACGCCATGGGGAGAGATGGCGCTGGAGGTGGCCAGAGGAAGCGAGGAGGAGGCGGACTTGACGCGAGCTCCCGGCGATGGGGCGTGATGTAGGGGAGGCAGACGAGGTCCCGGACGGCAGCCTGGGGGTGGATCCGGGCGGCGACTGCGCGACGAGCTTGAAGATGACGACGGGAGGCAGCAGCAGCGGATGTGGACGGGGAGGTCGCGGCTACAGGCGTGATGCAGGAGGCGTCGGCAGCAGGACTTGGCAGCAGCTTGGCCAGGGGAACGACGGAGGCAGCGGCGGAGGAGCTACCGAGGGACGAGGCGGCCGGGATGGACGGGACCGGGCACGGGGCTTCAAGGCGAGGAGGGCACGACGGCGGGTCGGGATGAGGCCGGACGCGAGGACGAGGCGAAGAAGGAGCTGCAGGGGAGCGGCTAGAGATGGTGGTGGCGGCGCCATGGCTGCGAAGCTCGAGCGAGGGCGAAGCGGAGGTGCGGGTCCACGAGGACGAGGTGTAGGTGCGGGATGAGGGAGCGAGCGAGAGGAGGGAGGAGCGTGGGGATCCTCTCCCTGGTGCGATGCGTGTGGGTGGCGGCGGAGGGGGAACGAGATGAGGGAACAAGGGGAGAGATGGGGTGCGTGGGGGCTGGGCTAGGGTTAGAGGCGGCCGGGCCTTGGAGGTTTAGTGGGCCGGCCTGGTTAGACAGGCCCAAGAGGCCGGCTGGGCTTCTCTTCTCTCTCTCCTATTTCCTTTTAACAGAAAAATATTAGAGAGAAGAAAAAGAAAGAGAGGGTTAGGAAAAGAAAATGCGCAAGGGGTTAATTTTTCCGGACTCGCAAAAATGAGTTTGTTCCGAGAAAAATAGAAAGGCCATGATTGAAAGATTAAATTCAAACTCATTTGATTTAAATTCAAATGATTTGAATAGGAAGTGAGGTTTGGGAAGGTCCAAAAATGTTTGGATTTTTGGTGGAGCTCCGGAAAATGATGAAATAAATTATTGGACAACGTTTGAGGTCAAAGGCATGGGGAATTATTTTGCAAGTGTGTTTTGGTGATTCCGAAATAGTGGAATATTTAATATAGCTCCCTAATATTGGAGGATATGTTATAAAGAGAAGTCACCATGTGAGTTCCCTCGATTTAAATGGATCGAAAAATGCATACAATTTATTTAGTTGAGGTTTTAAAAATTAATGATATGATGGCATGATGCAATGCAAATGATGCAACAAACAAAACAAATCACACGACGAAACTCGGAATAGCTGGAAGTCTTCTGGAGCGTCGGTCTCGGGGCGTTACAACACTCCACCACTACAAGAGGATCTCGTCCCGAGATCTAGGATGGCACCGGAGAGAAATGGAAGAGGAAGAGAAGAGGTAAAACTAAGTTGCTTCTTTGACCAATGAGTGAAACCAAAGAACCTTGAGAGGTTGAACAAATTGAAAGAAAGAATACAAAGGAGATGAACGAGATTGCAAACAATCCGTTAGAAAGAGGAACAAGGAACATTACGAGAACTTGAAGGTTGCAAAGACATGAATCAAGAGTTTAATGGACAAGATAGAATTCGAAACCACTCCGGTTAAAACAAGATGAGAGGGGAAGAATTCGGGCAGTACTCCAGTTGAACATGGAAGGAATAGAACATGAACTCAAATTATCAAGAATGACATAATACCACCTCCGATAATATGGTAGAAAGAAATTGCACTCCGGATTACAATATGAAGAAAGCTTGAGCTCCCTAGAAATGAATCTTGATGAAAACTTTGAGAAGGAATTAAACCCTTGATGAACCATCATGTAGAACCTCCATGAAGAACTCCGGTAAACAAAAGGAATGAAAAGAAAGAGAAATTGAAAACACAAGGTGAATCCTTGCAATGATTTAGATGGATCTCCGTGATAATTAGAGCTTGGAACTCCGGGAAAAAAGAGAAGATGAAACAAATGAAACCGAGAATTTTAAGGGCCTCCGGAATAAAGAATTAATCACTTGGATGAATAAGAATAAGAATTATGTTATGCTTATCCTTCACCAATTAAATTGATGACAATCAACGGATTTGGCATACTACTTATTCTCGTAGAAAGGATTAAAAGAGATATAGCGTAAACTTGAGAAGGTCTTCAACGAACCACCGGTAGGATTGAAATAACAAATACATAGATATGATACACGAAGGAAGAAAACTCTTGAACGAACCACAGGAAGAATTGAAAAGAACGAATAAAAGATAACGAATCACCGGAAGAATTTGCAAATGAACGAGGATGCTTGAGAGGATTTAGATACATGAGAGCGCAGAGATCACGAGCTGATTAAAGATCACTTGCACGAAGCATCGGTAAAATTGAAGAACGTGAGCTGAAAACTGAGAATGAATAATATTTGAAAAGATGGATTCCGGATAAGAAATTGAGAAGACTCTTGAATATCTCCTGATGGGTGAAAAAGATTCTCACAATCGAAAACAATTATGAGAGGATGGCAACAAGCTAGCACCATGAATCTTGAAGAGAATAGAGCAAGATTAAAGAGAAACTCTTCTTCGGTCTTCAAATGATGAGAATGACAACGAGAAACACCACCAAGAATTATTGAGGCACACCGAAAGAATCAAAAGCGAAGAGGTTGAGCCAACTATGAAAAGAATTTGAAAGATCTTGGAGAAAAGCATTTGACTGATGATAACTCAATGTTACGTCAAACTTGGAAAAGAATTTGAGAGTAACACCGGGAAAATAAGAAGAGTCAGGTAAGATCCTGGAAAAAGACCTGTGGGTTAGGGCCCACTCAAAAGAACACACCGTTGAACGATTTAAAAGAGAGGCTGCACCGATTGAGTTAAATGGCTTGAATGAGGGAACATCCTCGAAAGAACTTGAACGAAAGTAGAGTGGAAACACGAATCTTCGAGATATCTTGAGCACTCCGGAACAATTTAATAGCGAGAGATGGATGATTAAGAGGTGCACCGGCATAAGAAAAGCATTGGAAAAAAAAGAAAAGGAGTATGCTTAATACCAAAGCTTGAATTAAATCCACCGGAGAAGAAAAGAACGAGGAATGACGAACTTGAAGCTCCATTAGAATCTTCATGAGAATCACCGGATAAGAACATTGACGGAAAAGAATGGAGAAACTTCCCATCAATAAAATGGATACTTGAAGAAGAAATCTTAGTCCTTGAAGAAAAACAAAAGGGAGGGAGGGTGGGAAAAACAAAGGCAACTTGGAGACGGATGAAACAAACACCGTTGAGAAGAAGTGATAAATGATCTTGCAAATGTTGACGTGAACGGATCCACTTGAGGAGAGACACACCGGTTAAAAAAAAGGATTGACAAGACAGACTCGATGATCAAGAAGGATTAGTATTCACATAGGAATATGAGAACACCATTTGGAAAAGGTATGGAATCAACATTTAACTTCGAAGCAACTCGAATACCACATCTCAAAACAAAACAAAGGATTGGCTTGCAAAATAAGCCAGAAACAAACATATGATAGAGATTTCGTCCGAAGTTTTCGTGGTGGGGCCTACACGGGCTCGATCGTACAGCACCATCATGTACAAGGCAGTGCACATGACATACGAAGCGTCCCCGAGTCGGCATAGCCAAGGACTCTTTAAGACACAACGAGACCACTGTAAAAACGACCGTGAATAGGCGGACCACTAGACGTCGAACCCCAATTTCATATCATACATCCGTCGGAAAGATATCCTAAGAGCTACTTGAATTCCCACCTATGAAACTCCCGAAATTTTCAGGTTATGCAATCAGGTGTTGGGGATACAGGGGAAGCATAATATCTCACCCAAAACTAACAAATCCTACATCCAGCTGTATCCATCCTTCAACACATAACCAAGAAACCTTCGGAAATCGTCTACCTCAACCTTCGAAAAGCATCCGTTATACAAGTCATGGCAATACTCCCGTACTCACCTCAGTACTGGGTTATCGGGGTTATCTCACCAACAACTGCATAAAAGAGATTTTCGATGTCGGCGTACTAAACTCAGGTATTCCAGAACTTCAACGATAAAATTATGACGACAACACCTCAGAGCTCAACTCCCCGGGACACTTCCACTAAACCCCTGACAGGAGGCACCAAGACAATGTTCTCATCATAAAACCATCGGAACGATTCCAAGATACCCGCGTGATCCTAAATTTTTTTTTGTGAAATTTGAGAAGAGAAGAGTCAAAACTCTACGTCAGGATGCCTTACCAGAGTGATGAGGAGACTGGGAAGTAAAAAGAATTCCTAACTCTCCGATATATATAATCCTAAATGACTCAAAATATTTTTCTAGACACAACTCGGCCGCTAAAAACGATCAAGCAGTGGGGCTCCTAAGGTCGGGGAAGGCTCTGATTACCAACTTGTAACGCCCTCGATGCGGCTATATCTCCCACGTGTCGAAGCACGACTTAGAGGCATAACCGCATTGAAAGCAATGTCGCAAGTGAGGTAATCTTCACACAACCCATGTAATACATAAGGAAAAGAGATACATAGTTGGCTTACAATCGCCACTTCACACAATTACATGAATAAAGCATTACATCATCCAGATACAATCAAGGTCCGACTACGGAACCAAAATAAAAGAAGAACCCCAAATGCGACAAAGGTCCCCAATCGACCCCAACTGGGCTCCACTACTGATCAACTAGAACGAAACAACACAAAGGGCAAGATCTTCATCGAGCTCCTCCTTGAGATTGGTTGCGTCACCTGCTCGGTAACATAGGCACCTGCAAACTGGTTTTGGAAGCATCTGTGAGCCACGGGGACTCAGCAATCGCGCACCCGCGAGATCAAGACTATTTAAGCTTATAGGAAGGATGGAGTAATGAGGTGGAGCTGCAGCAAGCGACTAGCATATATGGTGGCTAACATACGCAAATGAGAGCGAGAAGAGAAGGCAAAGCACGGTCGATAAAAGTATGATCAAGAAGTGATCCTATAGCAACCTACGTCAAGCATAACTCCAACACCGTGTTCACTTCCCGGACTCCGCCGGAAAGAGACCATCACGGTTACACACGCAGTTGATGTATTTTAAATAAGGTCAACTTCGGGTTTTCTACAACCGAACGTTAACAAATTCCCATCTGCCCATAACCGCGGGCACGGCTTTCGAAAGATAATACCCTGCAGGGGTGTCCCACCTTAGCCCATCACAAGCTCTCACGGTCAACGAAGGAATAGACCTCCACCCGAGACGTTCCGATCAGACTCGGTATCCCGGTACAACAAGACATTTCGACAGGGTAAAACTAAACCAGCAACACCGCCCGAATGTGCCGACAAATCCCGATAGGAGCTGCACATATCTCTTTCTCAGGGCACACTCAGATGAGCAATCCGTACAACTAAAACCAAACCTCGAGTTTCCCCGAGGGGGCGCTGCACAGGGCTCTAGTTCGGACCAACACTCAGAGGAGCACTGGCCCGGGGGGGGGGTTAGAATAAAGATGACCCTTGAGTCTGCAGAACCCAAGGGAAGGTGGTAGGTTGTTAGTGCAAATGGTAAAACCAATTTTGGGCATTGCTGGAGAAGCTTTACTTAAGGCGAACTGTCAAGGGGTTCCCATTATAGCCCAACCGTGTAAGGAACGCAAAATCCGGGAACATAACACCGATATGACGGAAACTAGGGCGGCAAGAGTGGAACAAAACACCAGGCATAAGGCCGAGCCTTCCACCCTTTACCAAGTATATAGATGCATTAATTAAATAAGATATATTGTGATATCCCAACCAGTAAACATGTTCCAACAAGGAACAACATCTCCATGTTCCAACAAGGAACAAACTTCAATCTTCACCTGCAACTAACAATGCTATAAGAGGGGCTGAGCAAAGCGGTAACATAGCCAATCAACGGTTTGCTAGGACATTGGTGGGTTAGAGGCTGAACATGGCAATTTGGGTGGCTGACAAGCAAGTGGTAGGCATCGTAGCAATGGCATAGCAAAAGAGCGAGCAAACTAGCATAGCAAAGATAGTAGTGATTTCGAGGGTATGATCATCTTGCCTGAGATCCCGCAAGGAAGAAGAACGAGTCCAAGAAGAAGACAAACGGTCGTAGACGAACAAATCCTCACAACTCCGGAACGAAACCGAAGCTAACGAGAGAAGCAACCCGGAAAGAAACAAACAACATAGTAAACACACAAGCATAAACAAGTCATGATGCACAAACAAGTATGATGCATGTCCGGTTTAATGAGGCATGGCATGGCAAAGTGCAACAAACAATACTACAAGTTAAGTGGAGCTCAATATGCAACGAGGTGCATGTTGACGGAACACCACATCAATTATTTAGTTATCTCTCGTTTAAGCTACCCAACAATATTAACTGTTGTTAAACATGGCAAGAGGTGAAGCATAATATAAACTATACCATCTAAACAATTTAAATGGGGCCGGATATAAAAACAACAAATCTGGTAAATCCCCATATGCATTTAGCAATTTAATGCAACAACAAGTTTAAACATTTTAAATGTTGTTATCATGATGCGGATGACATATACAAGTTTTATGCAATTTTATGAAAATGTTGACATGAGCATGTTATGAAGCATTTGGTCACCATGGCGGAACAAAAAGGGTGCCACGGCGGCGAAACAAAAATGGTGCCACGGCAACATTCCGGTCCCGGTAACTCATGGAGATACCGGTGCAAAAGGAGGCGTGCGGATGTGCGGAACATGCTAGAGATGGTGGGGTGATCCCGGTTACCGGGTTCCCACGGTTCATCGGCATGGCGAACGAGGAGGAACGTGCATGAAGCAAACGGGCACGGTGCAAACATAGGGTGCATCTCATACAACACATGCATTCGGTCCACGGACGGCGTCTCGGGGTTATACCTTCGAAGCGTGCGTTTCGGGCGGATCGAGTTCGTAGAGGGAAGTAGACGTTCACGGGTCGACGGTAGTGGTACATCTCGTAGACGTTCACGGGTCGTCGTGGAGGTAGTTGTACACGGCGTCGGTAGAGGAAGTAGTTGTTCTCGCGATGGTAGTGGTTCGAGGTCTTGGCGGGTCATCATGTAGCCGAACTTGGCATATCCGAAGGGGTACTTGACGAAATCCACATCGAATGTAGTCGTTCGGGCTCCCGTAGATGAACTTGACGGGTCCCATGAGTAGTCGTACTCGGCGAATCCACGTAGTCGAACTTGGTGGTCTTGGCGTTTCGGGTCTCGCAGTGTAGTCAAACTTGGTGGCCTTGACGAACCGAAGTGGTAGTAGGCGAGATACACGATCACGGTAGTCCCCGGAGATGGAGTTTCGTGTCCAAAACTTGACGGGTGCAGGAGATCTCAGGGAGGAAGGGGCTCGGTTCATGCAAAGGTTGCGGCGGGGCTGGCCATGGCGTCGGGCAGGGCTTCCCGAGGTGGTGCAGGTGGCCCATGGAGAGGTGCAGCAGGACAGAGCTCGACGGAGCAAGGTGGACGCCATGGTGCGAGATGGCGCTGGAGGTGGCCAGAGGAAGCGAGGAGGAGGCGGACTTGACGCGAGCTCCCGGCGATGGGGCGTGATGTAGGGGAGGCAGACGAGGTCCCGGACGGCAGCCTGGGGGTGGATCCGGGCGGCGGCTGCGCGACGAGCTTGAAGATGACGACGGGAGGCAGCAGCAGCGGATGTGGACGGGGAGGTCGCGGCTACAGGCGTGATGCAGGAGGCGTCGGCAGCAGGACTTGGCAGCAGCTTGGCCAGGGGAACGAGGCAGCGGTGGAGGAGCTACCGAGGGACGAGGCGGCCGGGATGGACGGGACCGGGCACGGGGCTTCAAGGCGAGGAGGGCACGACGGCGGGTCGGGATGAGGCCGGACGCGAGGACGAGGCGAAGAAGGAGCTGCAGGGGAGCGGCTAGAGATGGTGGTGGCGGCGCCATGGCTGCGAAGCTCGAGCGAGGGCGAAGCGGAGGTGCGGGTCCACGAGGACGAGGTGTAGGTGCGGGATGAGGGAGCGAGCGAGAGGAGGGAGGAGCGTGGGGATCCTCTCCCTGGTGCGATGCGTGTGGGTGGCGGCGGAGGGGGAACGAGATGAGGGAACGAGGGGAGAGATGGGGTGCGTGGGGGCTGGGCTAGGGTTAGAGGCGGCCGGGCCTTGGAGGTTTAGTGGGCCGGCCTGGTTAGACAGGCCCAAGAGGCCGGCTGGGCTTCTCTTCTCTCTCTCCTATTTCCTTTTAACAGAAAAATATTAGAGAGAAGAAAAAGAAAGAGAGGGTTAGGAAAAGAAAATGCGCAAGGGGTTAATTTTTCCGGACTCGCAAAAATGAGTTTGTTCCGAGAAAAATAGAAAGGCCATGATTGAAAGATTAAATTCAAACTCATTTGATTTAAATTCAAATGATTTGAATAGGAAGTGAGGTTTGGGAAGGTCCAAAAATGTTTGGATTTTTGGTGGAGCTCCGGAAAATGATGAAATAAATTATTGGACAACGTTTGAGGTCAAAGGCATGGGGAATTATTTTGCAAGTGTGTTTTGGTGATTCCGAAATAGTGGAATATTTAATATAGCTCCCTAATATTGGAGGATATGTTATAAAGAGAAGTCACCATGTGAGTTCCCTCGATTTAAATGGATCGAAAAATCCATACAATTTATTTAGTTGAGGTTTTAAAAATTAATGATATGATGGCATGATGCAATGCAAATGATGCAACAAACAAAACAAATCACACGACGAAACTCGGAATAGCTGGAAGTCTTCTGGAGCGTCGGTCTCGGGGCGTTACAGGTAGCTTCCTGTTTGTCCTCTAGCTCTGCAGCATGCTGGAGGGGATTGTTATTGTCTTCGGCACTATCCGGAGTGTTATTATCTCCTATGCCGGTATCACTGCTCTTGCTATGGCGGGACTTAGAGTGGCGCCGCTGACGTTGGTGCTTGGGTTGCTTTTTGGAGGGGTCATCCTCCGCTTTCTCCTCGCCATTGGCTTGTTTGGGGGTGTCCACCATGTATATATCATATGAGGAGGTGGCGGTCCAGTGCTTTGAGGGCGGTGGATCCTATTCGTCTCCGGCTTCGTCGTCCATACCGTTGAAGTCTTCGGAGCCGAAGTCGAGCATGTCGGTTAAGTCGTCGACAGTGGCTACTGAAAGATCGTGGATGTCGCCTAGAGGGGGGTGAATAGGCGTTTTAAAATAATTACGGTTTAGGCTTGAACAAATGCGGAATAAACCTAGCGGTTAATTTGTCAAGCACAAAACCTACAACAACTAGGCTCACCTATGTGCACCAACAACTTATGCTAAGCAAGATAGACTACTAGGTGATAGCAAGATATATGATAAGAAACAATATGGCTATCACAAAGTAAAGTGCATAAGTAAAGAGCTCGAGTAAGAGATAACCGAGGCACACGGAGACGACGATGTATCCCGAAGTTCACACCCTTGCGGATGCTAATCTCTGTTTGGAGCGGTGTGGAGGCACAATGCTCCCCAAGAAGCCACTAGGGCCACCGTAATCTCCTCACGCCCTCGCACAATGCAAGATGTCGTGATTCCACTAAGGGACCCTTGAGGGCGGTCACCGTACCCGTACAAATGGCAACCCTTGGGGGCGGTCACCGAACCCGTACACTTTGGCAACCCTTGGGGGCGGTCACCGGTACCCGTCAAATTGCTCGGGGCAATCTCCACAACCTAATTGGAGACCCCGACGCTTGCCCGGAGCTTTACACCACAATGATTGAGCTCCGAACACCACCAACCGTCTAGGGCGCCAAGGCACCCAAGAGGAACAAGCTCTAGGGTGCCCAAACACCCAAGAGTAATAAGCTTCTCAAACTTCACTTCCATGTATCACTGTGGAGAACTCAAACCGATGCACCAAATGTAATGGCAAGGGCACACGGAGTGCCCAAATCCTTCTCTCCCAATCCCACTAAAGCAACTAATGCTAGGGAAGAAAATGAGAGGAAGAATGAAAGAAGAACACGAAGAACTTCAAGATCTAGATCCAAGGGGTTCCCCTCACTTAGAGGAGAAAGTGATTGGTGGAAACATGGATCTAGATCTCCTCTCTCTTTTCCCTCAAGAACTAACAAGAATCATTGGAGGGATTGAGAGTTAGCAAGCTCGAAGAAGGTCAACAATGGGGGAAGAACACGAGCTAAAAGGATAAGGTTCAATGGGGAAGAAGACCCCCTTTTATAGGAGGGGGAAAATCCAACCGTTATGCTCATAGCCCGCACAGAGCGGTACTACCGCTCCAAGGAGCGGTACTGCCGCTAGGGCGGAAGTACCCCTTTGAAAAACAACAGCGAGGAGGCAAAAGGCCAGAAGAACCGCCGGAGCGGTACTACCGCTCGTCCTCACAGTACTACCGCTCGACCTCACGGTACTACCGCAAATGGTAGCGGTACTACTGCTTGCGAGCGGTACTAAAAAAATACATCCGGGCCTACCACCGCAAGACTTGGGATGAGTTTTTGGTCCGGAGCGGTACTACCGATGTAGGAGCCGCGGTAGTACTGCTCTGGAGCGGTAGTAAAAAATTACATCCGCTCCAATTCGCGGTAGTACCGCTGCAGCCTTTTCAGAACACCAAAACTGCCACAACTTTTGCAAACGGACTCCGAATTCGATGAAACCAAGTTTGTTGGAAAGCTAGCGACAAGGGCTAACACAATCTTCAAAGAAATATCAATAATAAGCAAATGAGAAAAGGCCCATAATAAAATGGTGAGAACCCTTCCTCGGAAAAGACCGGTAAAACCTCCAACACCGAAAACATCATAGAAGACGCATGCGAACTCCGTTTTCGATGAAACCAAGTTTGTTGGAAAGCTAGCGACAAGGGCTAACACAATCTTGAAATAAATAACAATAAGAAGAAAATTAGAAAAGGCCCATAAGAAAATGGTGAGGACCCTTCCTCGGATAAGACCGGTAAAACCTACAACACCGAAAACATCATAGAAGACGCATGCGAACTCCGTTTTCGATGAACTCAAGCTTGTCATCAAGATGACCATAAGATCTAAGACTCACAAAGAGAACCAAACAAGAACCAAGAAACATGATGCAAGGATGCAATGGTTTGAGCTCTCAACGAATGATACGATCAAGCTACTCACTTGAGAGCCTCCCTTGATAGTACGGCTATCGATCCTATAACCCGGTCTCCCAACTACCACCATGAGACCGGTAAAATAGAAAACCTATCAAGGGCAAACCTTTGCCTTGCACATGATCCACTTGAGTTAGATGATGACGATCTTGTCCCCCTCAAGATGGACCACCTTTCTTGATTGCGTTGGGTCGATGAAGACTAGATGATTGCTCCCCCATACTCCATTATGGGTGAGCCACTCTTCGGCACATCTTCACAAGTCCATTGACACCACAATGGATGGAAAGATTCAAGCACTTGATCTCTTGAAAGAATGAGGCAACACGGTGCAAGGCCTATCATTCCCACACACAACAAGTAAATGGGTTCACAAGCTTACTAATAAGCATATAGAGAACATATGCTTGTGACAACCCGCGGTAAAGATAGAAGATGAAAGTCTCATCAAGACGAGGGATACCAATTAAGATGGCAAAAGCCTCATAAATATAAGCATGATGAAAATAATCTTCACCACCCAAGAGTGCATCAAGATGCAACGAGATAAGACACGCACTCAAGGCAAAAGCTTTCACGAAGCCACCAAAGAAATGACATACGAAAGACAAGGTGGTCGTGAAAGAAAGGATATCAACTAGATATGCAACTTTTCTCAAGTGTATAAGATTCTAGGTAGACGAAATCATGATGATATATATCTACAAAGAAGGATGTACACCCGAAATAGTTGCAACACGAGGAACAGGATATCCACAAGGAAATCATAAATATACCAATAAGATATTTGCTTGAAAGCATAGCACATGGCTAGATATAGTCTTATTGTATACAAATGAATTCCTACTACACAACTATCAAAGACATCACAACTAGCAACATGAGATCATCGTTGAGATGCTTTGAGAAAGGAAACAAGTATCACAAGATGGAATGAAAATCATGCTAAGATGCAACCTACACAAGGTTGATGCAAGAAATGTGTGCATGAAGTATATGAAGATACTTGTTACCGAGATAACATTGGAAGGATGTACTAGATACCAATTGAAGGTACAAAGTAGTTCATTGATCATCCTAGCTTGACTCCAATAAGCACATGGTGACAACACCTTCCTTGTGAGTGAGCCGAGCATCCAATGCATCCCCACTTGTTCCTAGAACAACAACACAAACAAAATGGTACCCAAACTCATTGGGACCAAAGAGTTAGAGAACCAACAATACATAGGACAAACTCCACATAAATATGTGCACATAGATACGAAAATGAATTTCATGCACATCTCATCCAATTTGAGACTTGGTGGAGTTTCCCCTATATATTGGGTCAAAGAAAGAAAGCTTGCCAAAGATACTACACGAAGTTAATATGCATGCTCAAGACTTTCAAGAACCGATACCGAAAGACAAAGAAATACCAAGGAAAGAAAAGATACCAAATGAATAAATCATCACTTGGAGGGTATCCATAATGGATACAACAAGGAATGAGATATCCATTGATATACACAAAGAAGAGACATCAAACTCCCAAAAGAGAGGATGGTTCCAAACAAACCAAGCTCTCTACAAAGTTTCATAATGGCACAAAGCACCAAAAAGAAACGGCTTGCCTTCCACAAACACACACTTGATAAGGATCACAAGATGAGTGTTTTATAGAGAATAGGATAGCTCCCCCAAGACTAGTGCATTATAGAGAATTTGCATTTGAATACAAAATGCACGAGGTGGGATCATCACTTTCACTATATCTAGAAAACACTAGACAAGGTCATGAAATTAACAAGATCCACAAGTGGTATGGAATACAATGGGATTTGACACAATCCTAGGCAAGAGATAAAGCAAATAAAAGCAAAGGCCAATGTAAAGATGATCAATAATTTCTACCACACATAAGTGAGTACCAATTATCAAAAGACAAGAAGTATTTGAAAATAATTCCCGGTGGTAGATAAAAAGGATATCCGACATCATCTTCACACCAAACAAAAAGCAAATTGCAACTTGTAGAGCTAACATGCCACCTAGGAACAAGATAATTTACAATATCAATTCTAGGTGACAATATCTCAAATGTACACATTTTCTAGGCTAGTAATATACACATAGCATATTACTCCCCCAAAATGTGATACCAATAAAGGATAAACAAGAGGCAAATAAAATGATCCAAGAACAGATAATTAATGGACTATTTAGAATTTGAATTTCTCATGAGAAGACATACCACATAGTGACTAGATAATCTTGAAATATCAATACTAGATGGTATTCCTCATGTACACACATTTATAGGATTGTGAGGTGCACAAAGCACATCACTCCCCCACAATGGGATATTCCATTAATCTCTCACAAGAGCCAACCAAGATATGACCAAGATGCACAAAGGCTCAACTAACGACACACATGTACATGATGTGCAAACCAACACACATGTACTTGATTGCTCAAGGTAATCAAGTTGGAAGCACAACATATACAAACACAAGCAAGGAACAAAGCCAAACATGCAAAGGGGCAAGTAACTTTCAATGTAAACAATTTAAGCACGAGTTACCACAAGGAGGAACATTGGATATAAGATAGAAACATGATAATCCGAATGACTTGGCTTGAGACAATAAGAATGATGAAGTCCCCTTAATTCTTCATAATGTAGCCAAGTCTCCAATGACCTCCAACATCACCTATTGATCAAGTTTGATCTTGTTGGTCCCCAACCAAGTTGGGTCCTAAGAGGTTAGTCACAATAGGCTTGGCTACCCAAATGGTTCTTTGCTTCAAACCACTTTGAGTACCAACAAACTTGGCAACCACATTGCCAACCTTATCCTTCCCAAGAGAATAGACATCATCAATAATAATTGGGTTGGATAAGTTACCACTAGTGCATGAAGAAGCGAGGTGACCTTTCTCGCGACATAGGTAGCAACGTCTACTCTTCACTTTCTTCTGACTTGATTTCTCAACTTGAGAAGCATTAGCTTGAGTCTTCTTGGGAAGAGGCCTTTCTTCAACTTGAGGTTGAGAATGAGAGTGAACTTGTGGCCGCTTCCCTTGTTGCTTGTCACTAATGGGCTTCTTATTCAATGGGCAAGATCTAACATGATGCCCTTCTACTTTGCACTTGAAGCAAATAATCTTGGCCGAATTCTTGACTTGTTCTTGGCCCTTCTTCTTGATCATCTTGGACTTCTTCTTCTTATTGGAGTTGAATCCAAGTCCACCTTTGTCATAGGGGGATTTTTGCACACTCAAGATATTGTTGAGTGTGGATTTCCCTTCATGACTCTTTTCCAAGTCTTTCTTCAAAGAAGTGACTTGGGCCTTGAGCTCTTTGATTTCCTCTACATGGTTAGTCTCAACACAAGTACTAGAGGAAGTATAAGCTTCATCGTTAGAGCAACAAGGCAAGAAAAGCAATTCATCACAAGATGTACCAACATTGTGAGTAGATGAATTACAAGGACTAGCACATGGCAATATAGCATTTTGACTAGAAGTAGTGCTAGTATCCACATGAGGCTCACTAGATGTTACCTTAGCAAGCATGGCCTCATGAGCTAATTTTAGCACATTATGGGATACTAGGAGATCATCATGAGAGCTTGTGAGCTTTACATGATTTTCTTCCAACATTCCATAATTGCTAGATAGCAACTCAAGTTGAGCCCTTAGCTCAACATTCTCCTTCAATATGGATGCTTCACAAGAGATAGAGTTAGTAGCACAAGCATCATCATTAGCAACAAGAGGAGAAGACAACTTGGCAAGCTCTTTAGAATATGAAGCTTTAAGTTGAGCATGAGACTCGGTGAGTTTGATGAGCTCACTCTTAATGACCCTTGAGCCATTTTTGAGGTGCTCAAAGTCCTCAAGGAGTTTAGCATGCGCAACTTCAAGCTCCTAATTTTTAGTTTCAAAATCATTGGCCACCTCAAGAGCTCTATCACGAGATTCCCTCACTCTAGATAATTCTAGAGCAAAAGTCTCCTCAAGAGATTCCTTGGTGGTTTGTTCAAGTTCAAGAGCTTGAGAGAGGTCCGCAATTTCATTTGCATAATCACGCTCATAACCTTCCATTTTATCAATGGTGACCTCATGCTCCTCAAGACGAGATTCCAACTCATCAATATACTGCTTGCCCTCAATGGCAATGGACATGATTTCCATGAAGTTGGAACGAGCAATTTTATTTTTATGAAGAGCTTTAAAAACTATTTCCCCCTTAATTTTTAAG
This sequence comes from Triticum aestivum, assembly GCF_018294505.1. Lineage (NCBI taxonomy): Eukaryota > Viridiplantae > Streptophyta > Magnoliopsida > Poales > Poaceae > Triticum > Triticum aestivum. The sequence continues at coordinate 95,264,607 of NC_057797.1, read as the reverse complement.
GAGGCAAAATTATCATTCTCTTACTCATTATCCTCATCATCATTAGCATCAACATCATCATCAAGAGACATATTGGGGTACAAAGTAGGAGATACCTTTGACGCCTTAGCCATAAGGCAAAAAGCAGTAGATGATGATGTAGGATCCCTTGAGGCACCATTAAACACCACATCTTGTTCCATGGAGTGTTGGGTTTCCTCTACATTGTTAGCACAATAATTCGAGGAAATATATGTATTTTTATCATGGCAACAAGACATAGTACACATATCATCATGAGATTTAGTTAAGCAATTTATACATGATATGCAAGGACTATCAACACAAGCATGTGAAACATTTGGAGTGCTCGAAGTGTTAAAGCCCAAAGAAGGATCATTGTAATAAGATAGTGATGAAGGATCATCCACAATAAGCATACTATCATCATTGCAATGACCAACACTACTCACCATATCATTACCTTGTGGCAAACCACATGTAGGTGAAGTAGAAGAAGTTGAGAAGACTATACGACCGGAGGTGGAGGGAGAACAATCATGCCCACAAATCTTGGACACACCATATTTATCTTGAAGCTTCGTCCATAACTCATGAGCATCCCGGAACGGCATGAATTGAAATAAAACTACATTGCTCAAAGCATCGAAAAGCACATTAGAAGCTTGAGCATTGAGATAAGAGTTTTTCTCATCCTCTAAAGATAATCTTAGGGGATCCTTTGGAGGAGAAAAACCCATATCTACAATTCGTTCTAAATTTGGGTCCATGACCCTAAAGAGATTAAGCATGCGAATTACCCAAATATCAAAATTTGTGCCATCGAAACTAAGTGTCAGAGAATCCTAATCCCCTAGTCAACATCTTTACTCTCTAGGCGGTAAAGCCTAAAAAGAGAAACCTGGCTCTGATACCAATTGAAAGATCGTGGATGTCGCCTAGAGGGGGGGTGAATAGGCGTTTTAAAATAATTACGGTTTAGGCTTGAACAAATGCGGAATAAACCTAGCGGTTAATTTGTCAAGCACAAAACCTACAACAACTAGGCTCACCTATGTGCACCAACAACTTATGCTAAGCAAGATAGACTACTAGGTGATAGCAAGATATATGATAAGAAACAATATGGCTATCACAAAGTAAAGTGCATAAGTAAAGAGCTCGAGTAAGAGATAACCGAGGCACGCGGAGACGATGATGTATCCCGAAGTTCACACCCTTGCGGATGCTAATCTCCGTTTGGAGCGATGTGGAGGCACAATGCTCCCCAAGAAGCCACTAGGGCCACCGTAATCTCCTCACGCCCTCGCACAATGCAAGATGCCGTGATTCCACTAAGGGACCCTTGAGGGCGGTCACCGAACCCGTACAAATGGCAACCCTTGGTGGCGGTCACCGAACCCGTACACTTTGGCAACCCTTGGGGGCGGTCACCGGTACCCGTCAAATTGCTCGGGGCGATCTCCACAACCTAATTGGAGACCCCGACGCTTGCCCGGAGCTTTACACCACAATGATTGAGCTCCGAACACCACCAACCGCCTAGGGGGCCAAGGCACCCAAGAGGAACAAGCTCTAGGGTGCCCAAACACCCAAGAGTAATAAGCTTCTCAAACTTCACTTCCACGTATCACCGTGGAGAACTCAAATCGATGCACCAAATGCAATGGCAAGGGCACACGGAGTGCCCAAATCCTTCTCTCCCAATCCCACCAAAGCAACTAATGATAGAGAAGAAAATGAGAGGAAGAATGAAAGAAGAACACGAAGAACTCCAAGATCTGGATCCAAGGGGTTCCCCTCACTTAGAGGAGAAAGTGATTGGTGGAAACGTGGATCTAGATCTCCTCTCTCTTTTCCCTCAAGAACTAGCAAGAATCATTGGAGGGATTGAGAGTTAGCAAGCTCGAAGAAGGTCAACAATGGGGGAAGAACACGAGCTAAAAGGATAAGGTTCAATGGGGAAGAAGACCCCCTTTTATAGGAGGGGGAAAATCCAACCGTTATGCTCATAGCCCGCACAGAGCGGTACTACCGCTCCAAGGAGCGGTACTACCGCTAGGGCGGAAGTACCCCTTTGAAAAACAACAACGAGGAGGCAAAAGGCCAGAAGAACCGCCGGAGCGGTACTACCGCTCGTCCTCACGGTACTACCGCTCGACCTCACGGTACTACCGCAAATGGTAGCGGTACTACTGCTTGCGAGCGGTACTACTGCTTGCGAGCGGTACTAAAAAAATACATCCGGGCCTACCACCGCAAGACTTGGGACGAGTTTTTGGTCCGGAGCGGTACTACCGCTGTAGGAGTCGCGGTAGTACTGCTCTGGAGCGGTAGTAAAAAATTACATCCGCTCCAATTCGCGGTAGTACCGCTGCAGCCTTTTCAGAACACGAAAACTGCCACAACTTTTGCAAACGGACTCCGAATTCGATGAAACCAAGTTTGTTGGAAAGCTAGCGACAAGGGCTAACACAATCTTCAAAGAAATATCAATAATAAGCAAATGAGAAAAGGCCCATAAGAAAATGGTGAGAACCCTTCCTCGGAAAAGACCGGTAAAACCTTCAACACCGAAAACATCATAGAAGACGCATGCGAACTCCGTTTTCGATGAAACCAAATTTGTTGGAAAGCTAGAGACAAGGGCTAACACAATCTTGAAATAAATAATAATAAGAAGCAAATTAGAAAAGGCCCATAAGAAAATGGTGAGGACCCTTCCTCGGATAAGTCCGGTAAAACCTACAACACCGAAAACATCATAGAAGACGCATGCGAACTCCGTTTTCGATGAACTCAAGCTTGTCATCAAGATGACCATAAGCTCTAAGCAAAGATAACCAAACAAGAACCAATAAACATGATGCAAGGATGCAATGGTTTGAGCTCTCGATGAATGATACGATCAAGCTACTCACTTGAGAGCCCCCCTTGATAGTACGGCTATCGATCCTATAACCCGGTCTCCCAACTACCACCATGAGACCGCTAAAATAGAAAACCTATCAAGGGCAAACCTTTGCCTTGCACATGATCCACTTGAGTTAGATGATGACGATCTTGTCCTCCTCAAGATGGACCACCTTTCTTGATTGCGTTGGGTCGATGAAGACTAGATGATTGCTCCCCCATACTCCACTATGGGTGAGCCACTCTTCGGCACATCTTCACAAGTCCATTGACACCACAATGGATGGCAAGCTTCAAGCACTTGATCTCTTCGTGATTCTCCACTTGAAATTGCGCACGGCAATCTTGATGACGATCACCACTTGATGTCATCCTTCCCATGGGTTGTATGATATCATCCTCTTGACGCAAGCCCATGGACACGTACCTAACCCCACATAGACTCTCACATAGACCATGGGTTAGTACACAAAGTGCAATGGACAATGCTTACCATACCATGGGATCACTTGATCCCTCTCGGTACATCTTCTACTCTTTATGAGTTGATCAACTTGATTCACTATTGACTTAGTCTTGATCAACCTTGAATCTTTCCAACTCTCTTCGTTTGGATGATGTCTTGAAGGTAAACATGAATGGTCACACAATCTTCTTCTTCAAGACATGCTTGCAATAAGCTCAACTCTCAAATGACCAATCTTTGGATAATTCCTTGAATAGCACCTTGGTCGACACAAACTCTCCTTTAAACCAACACATGTACTCCAAGAAAAGCCTATGGACAAAACCTTCAAATATAACTCAACGAAAGCATTAGTCCATAGAGATTGTCATCAATTACCAAAACCAGACATGGGGGCACCGCATGTTCTTTCAGCTACTAAGTGGGTGGTGGGTGGGCAGCGAATTTCTTCGTCGCCCGCATCCCATTCTAGCCGGACATAGTTCGGCCAAGGTTCTCCTGACAGGGAGAGAGACCTTAATGAATTTAGCACATCCCCGAAGGGTGAGTGCTGAAAGATGTCCGCGGAGGTGAACCCCATGATCGGCGCCTAGTCGGACTCGACGGGCACGGATATGAGCGGCTTGGAGTCCGTGGCCATGGATGAATCCAGTGGTTTGGCGACACAGCTCTCATAAGGGGTAAAGTCAGTATCCGGCTCTATCGCCACTGAGAGTGTGGCCTCCATGGCGGGGTCCATCCCTCCGCTCTCAGATGGCATGACTTGCTCCGGATTGATGGACGGAGTAGCTGCGAATGCGATCTCTCGAATATTGTCCGACGATAGAGTTATGTCATGCTCGTCAAGACTGTATGGCGCGTCCGGCATGGGCTCGAATCCGTCGGAGATCAAGTCTCCGCGGATATCGGCCGTGTAGTTCAAGTTTCCAAATCTGACCTGACGGCCAGGGGCGTAGCTCTCAATCTGCTCCAGATGGCCAAGCGAACTGGCCCGCAGTGCAAAGCCGTCGAATATGAAGATCTGTCCGAGGAGGAAAGCCTCACCCTGGACCACATCGCTGGCGATGATCGAAGGATCCATCAAGCATTATGGTGACGACACAGTGGAACTCTCAATGAAAGCACCAATGTCGGTGTCAAAACCGGCGGATCTCGGGTAGGGGGTCCCGAACTGTGCATCTAAGGCGGATGGTAACAAGAGGCAGGGACACGATGTTTTACCCAGGTTCGGGCCCTCTTGATAGAGGTAAAACCCTACGTCATGCTTGATTGTTCTTGATGATATGAGTATTACAAGAGTAGATCTACCACGAGATCAAAAAGGCTAAACACTAGAAGCTAGCCTATGATATGATTGTATGTTGTCCTACGGACTAAAACCCTCTGGTTTATATAGACACCAGAGGGGGCTAGGGTTACACAAGGTCGGTTACAAAGGAGGAGATATGCATATCCGTATTGCCTAGATTGCCTTCCACGCCAAGTAGAGTCCTACCCGGACACAAGACGAAGTCTTCAATCTTGTATCTTCATAGTCCAACAGTCCGACCAAAGGATATAGTCCGGCTGTCCGGAAACCCCTTAATCCGGGACTCCGTCAACATGAGTTGTCATTTGATTAACGGGATCACATCATTAGGAGAATGATGTGATTGACTTGACTCATCCCCTTAGCTTAGCACTTGATCGTTTAGTTTGTTGCTATTGCTTTCTTCATGACTTATACATGTTCCTATGACTATGAGATTATGCAACTCCCGTTTATGAAGGAACGCTTTGTGTGCTACCAAACGTCACAACGTAACTGGGTGATTATAAAGGTGTTCTACATGTGTCTCTGAAGGTACTTGTTGGGTTGGCGTATTTCGAGATTAGGATTTGTCACTCCGATTGTCGGAGAGGTATCTCTAGGCCCTCTCGGTAATGCACATCACTTAAGCCTTGCAAGCATTGCAACTAATGAGTTGGTTGCGGGATGATGTATTACAGAACGAGTAAAGAGACTTGCCGGTAACAAGATTGAACTAGGTATTGAGATACCGAAGATCGAATCTCGGGCAAGTAACATACCGATGACAAAGGGAACAACGTATGTTGTTATGCGGTCTGACCGATAAAGATCTTCGTAGAATATGTGGGAACCAATATGAGCATCCAGGTTCCGCTATTGGTTATTGACCGGAGACGTGTCTCGGTCATGTCTACATAGCTCTCGAACCCGTAGGGTCCGCACGCTTAAAGTTTCGATGACGGTTATATTATGAATTTATAAGTTTTGATGTAACAAATGTTGTTCGGAGTATCGTATGTGATCACGGACATGACGAGGAGTCTCGAAATGGTCGAGACATGAAGATTGATATATTGGAAGCCTATATTTGTATATCGGGAATGTTCCGGGTGAAATCAGGATTTTACCGGAGTACCGAGGGGTTACCGGAACCCCCCGGGGCTTAATGGGCCATAGTGGGCCTTTGTGGAGAAGAGGAGTGGCGGCCAGGGCAGGGCCGCGCCCCCCCCTAGTCCAAATAGGACAAGGAGAGGGGGGCGGCGCCCCCCCTTTCCTTCCTCTCTCCCTCCTCTTTCCCCCTCCACTCCTAATCCAACAAGGAAAAGGGAGGGAGTCCTACTCCTGGCGCGCCCCTCCTGGCCGGCCGCACCTCCCCCCTTGCTCCTTTATATACGGGGGCAGGGGGCACCCTAGAGACACAACAATTGATCGTTTGATCTTTTAGCCGTGTGCGGTGCCCCCCTCCACCATAGTCCACCTTGATAATACTGTAGCGGTGCTTAGACGAAGCCCTGCGTCTGTAGAACATCATCATCATCACCATGCCGTCGTGCTGACGAAACTCTCCCTCAACACTCGGCTGGATCGGAGTTCGAGGGACGTCATCGGGCTGAACGTGTGCTGAACTCGGAGGTGCCATACGTTCGGTACTTGATCGGTCGGATCGTGAAGACGTACGAATACATCAACCGCGTTGTGCTAGCGCTTCCGCTTTCGGTCTACGAGGGTACGTGGACACACTCTCCCCTCTTGTTGCTATGCATCACCATGATCTTGCGTGTGCGTAGGATTTTTTTTTTGAAATTACTAAGTTCCCCAACACCATCGAGTGGATCTGACATCTCTCTCGCTGAAAACCATGTGTAACAGTGGTTCCCCTTAGTGTCATTACTTCGTTGGAAGCATTGCCTTGGAGTCGAGTCTTATGATGGGAGCATCGGGTTAGCAACGGTGTGGTTGATAAAGAGCAGGCAGCGATTTCGTGAGCACGGTGTCGTTGGTGGTGCATTCGGTTTGGGCTTGTCACTTGGCCAATGATGGATTCAACAGGGAATCATCCACATGCAAGGAGTGTTAGGTGAGTTTTGTCAGTCAACCTCGTGGGATCAGAGCGGCATAGTTTCGCTATATTGGACATATTGTTCCTCTCCGGTGTCATCGAGGTTCGTGGATATGCTCGTGGATATTTCTAGATTCTGAAAAGTCCCAGGTTCCCGCTGGATATTTCTAGAGAATTGAAATGGAATTTACAAGGAGATACACAGATTTCACCAGATGATGGTCACGAGGGACAGGGGGATTCAAGTCAAGATATCGCCTTTCTTGCCCCCCATGAATACCTCGCCTTGGCCTCCACCGCTGGCAAGCACCATCAAAGCTCATCGATCATCCACAAGGGATTGAGAACCATTAAGAAAAAACATCATGAAGAAGTATTCTAAGGCCAAGTTCATCATTGATCCGAAGTCATATAAAATCAAAGCTATGCGTAGGGAAGGAAAAAAAACCAAATCGATCAAATCCTTGATCAGCCAAGATTCATATGTCACTTCAATGCCTTTGAAGTTCATGCATCTTTTGTAGATAGATTTGGTCATACGGATTTCTCACTAGAAGCTTGTGGGACATTAGTACGCGGAAGATGAAACTAGACATATAACGATAAGAGAGGTGTATCGATGTAACTTTTGGTTTCATCTAGGAATTTTATTGTTTGCTAGTTTTAGTTCCCTCTATCTGTATACATTTGCTTATATTCCGCAAAATCGCTTTTTTTTAAATATTAAGGGAAAGATCATTGTTGCTTTAAAAGGGAACCTCAGTTCATTTTTTTTAGTGGGAAAGAATGGGCCGTTCTACTCTTTTAGGGGCCAATGGACTACAGTTGGCAAGCCCAAGCCCAAGCTTTCACCGCAAAACAAAAAAGTATAAGCCCAAACTGGCCTATAACCCAACTACTCGAGACCGGCGACTCTGCAAGTGGTTCTCTCCTCTGTCTGATCCCTCTCGCCCGCCACCGGCCCCGATCTCGGCGATGCCGCCTCTCACGACCCCCAAGTCCGGCGACGCCCTCTTCGCCAGCGTCGAGCGCGTAGTAAGCTTCCAAACCACA